>NC_133534.1:213071961-213671961 GCF_048544455.1 Silene latifolia | reverse complement strand
ATCTTTCTTCTTTGCGCATCTCAAAATAGCTACATTCCCGCTCCAAATTCACTCTTTCTCCAAATGCATGCTAAACGGACGGTAAAAGGCTCGATTTCACTACTTTCTGGTTCATTCCTGCAAATAAGACAAAATAAACCAAAGTAGCATATTCGGGGCATTTCGTAGCATAAACTACGATAATAGCATAGAAATACGTGCATAAAAAGGCCTAAAAAGACTATATAAAATGCACGTATCAAATCTCCCCAAACCAAACCTTTACTCGTCCTCGAGTAAACTAAATGCAAACTAATGGAACAGAAAAGATAACTCAGAGCTAGCTATAACTTATCTACTTAAACCAATTTAATGCAAGCTAAAATCAACAGTTACAGCTACAATGGTCATTACGTAAACGAATTATAAGATGTCCATAAATTAAGCTGACCTATCGACCCTGCAAGACCAACAAAATCAGACTCTCACGTGGTCACTCTTCTCTCATGAAGCAAAGGGTGAAAGTATATGTATAAGAGAGAAAGAGAAAACAGTCACTCACCTAGACTGCGACCTACATAACATGCATGCAACAAAAATGATAGACGATTCAAGTACTACACATACATTCCAACCAACAATGTCTGTCACAGCTGAGGGCTTACAAATGATATGGGAAAGTGAGGTTCAGGTGAGAAAAGGCAAAACAAATTATGGAAATGTGGAGGTAAAGCGTCAAGCTAGTTCCTAAACAAGACCATATAGGACCATCCAATCCTCAGCTGACTGTAAAATAAAGTACAAGTGCCCTTCTTTGGCAAACATCTCACTAATCCCATGCACAATCTCCTCAAAAATATGGGATAAAACGGAGGAGTGAGACCGTCACAAGATAGAAATGAATACAGACAGACTCAAAATCAACCAACTTAAAATTTTTACAACTTCCTTCTTCTTCCTGGCTTTTCACGTGATTTTTCCTTTTTTTTTCAATTTTTCAATTTTTTTTTCTTTTCTTCTTTTTTTTTCTTTTTTCGCGTTTTTCACTTCTCTTTTATTTTTCAATTTCAACTCTTATTTTTCTCTTTTCTTTTTTTCCTCCTTATATACACAACTCCAATCAAAATACACATGGCCAATCTGCAGACGGAAAAATATACAACAAAAGACAAACTAAACTAGCTTAACTAGGCAGGCTGAGTTTTGGATGTAGCTAATGGGTCAAAAAGGCAAGATTTGGCTTAAGTGGAGCTATATGGGTGAAAAATATAAGAAAAGGGGAACATTTATAAGCACCTCCCTGCATGTGACACCGATCACAAACTCGAATGTATGCATTTGACAAGAAATCGAATGTCATAAAAGTGCAAAAATAATGAACATGCTATGCAAGGAGTACTACTCTCAATTCCTACATGAACCGGTCATGAATGTCACCAGTTATAAGGCTCTAAAACTCAGAAATTGTAGAGTAGGTTGCCAATTTATCAGGTCAAGTCTACACGGTCAGCTATATTTGAACAAAAACTCGTAGATATGCGCAAGACTCAGCTAATAACTGTCAACAAAGTGCAAGGCTCAAGTAAAAAGACAAGTTAAAGTGCAATTTCAACACGGAAATCTACCGTTCCGACTCAACCTATATGCAAAAATAAACGTGAATATTTTTTTGAATTTTTCGAATTTTTCGAATTTTTTAATTTTTAGGGAATTTTTGAATTTTTATGGAAATAAACAACAATGCAGACATAAATTAAATGTGATAACAGAAATGCAATAAAAACAAGATGCAGACACAGATATGGATGCATAACCTCCCCAAACCAAACCGTACAATGCCCTTATTGTACCAAAACATGGAAAGGAAATGCAAACTAAAAGAGAAAGAGAGTAAATACGGAAAGCTCACAAGATTGCGCGAATAAGGGACCTCCCCAAACCAGCCAGCAACATGGGAGGTCACTAATAGCTCCGAAACATCGTCACAAGAAGCTAATCCAAGCAATGGGCATCCAAAACAGCTCGATCGAGAGGAATAGTGGTCGATCGAGTAAGAATTTTTTTTTTTTTTTTTTTTTTTTTTTTTGCAGGTACTCGATCGAGTAGAAATTTCACTCGATCGAGTAAAATCAGCAGAAAAAGCTCTCGATCGGGTACAAAAAGTACTCGATCGAGTAATCTCCAGTGTCTTCCTGCAAAACGCAGTAAAAATTATCCGCAAACTAACAGAACAAGCTTAGCTGAAATAGTCTATGGTATGAAAACCATTTATTACAACTAAAATGAAATAAAATGTAAAATAAAGTCTCCGGGTTGCCTCCCGGGTAGCGCTAGCTTCGGTCAGGTCCCAGCTCGAACTTCTTTTTCAGCCAACTACTCTAATTGAACCCAATCAAAGCAGCTCAAGGCTCGCAGCAACCTGTCAAATAGCTGCGCATGTGCTACACAAAACTGTAAGTAGCACCATAAACCAGTGATAGCATAGGAAATTAAAATGTAATAACATTTAAGTCCAACAAATTTCCTATGACAGCTCCTAAAATTATCCACAAAATTATTCCTCCCTCCGGCTAAGGGCGGAATATAAAAACTCAAATTAACCACAGGTGGAAAATAAAGCAGCTCAGGAGCATTGGACTCAAAAACAACGCGAATAGAATTTGGATGCTCAGACGGGTGAAAACTGTGAGGTGGAGGAATCTGGTCTGCTAAAGGAGAAGGTGGGTATTCATCCCAAATGCAAGGGACGGTAAAGTCAATTGGGTCAATTGGGTCCTCTATAATAGGTTCATCTACTATATCATCGTAAGTATCCCATTTGACCTCAAGACTGTCTAAATCTACCTCCTCGCTCTCCTTATCGCTAGACTCGTCAAGATGGAGATTCTCAAAGAGAGCCTTCAAATCACCCTCACTATCAGTGCAAGAATCATAAAGGGGTTCTAAACTATCCTCATAAAAAGGATTGTCAACCACGCTAGTGGTCTCCTCTATGTCTCCGTCAAAGATTTCCTAGATTGGTTTCTAAGGTCTCACCCACCCCCTCATTTGAGTCAACATGAAGAGAAAAGTTGGGTTTAAGAGATTCAAAGAAGAAACCAATCAAAGAATTCTAATACCTCATTTACGGGGATTCCTTCGAAATCCCACTTACCAATAGATTCTAGGTATGCTCGCGTAGGGTCATTCATACCCCGGAAGATAATCCAGCACAATTGGAGTTCAGAAAATGCATCTCGTCTGGGCTCGAGCCACTCCAAAAACCTGGCTAAATAAGTACCAAAAATTTCGTTCTCTTCCTGCGGAAAGAGAAGAACGAAAGACATAATAACGGTCTCAAGGAACTGAAGCTCCTTGAGACAAGAAATAAATAAATAAAAACAAATAAAACTACGCTGCCTCCCCGGCAACGGCGCCAAAATTTGATACCGTCGTTTTAGTATCAAAGATAAAATTCATAAACCAAATTACTAAAGGGTAGTAATAAGGGTCGATCCGCAGGGAGGCAAGATATCTGTTTTAAGGGTTCGTTTATTAAGTCACAAAACGGGGGTTTGAGTATTGATTTATTGAACTACGAGATTGAGAGAATAGGAGAAAAGCAAGGGTAGAGGGATAGCTAAGACAGTCGGTTCACCGCGATTAATTAGTTTAGCAATCAAGGTCTAAGGTCAAGCCAATAGATCTAAGGGGTAACGAACATCACCTTTCGGCCCTTAATTCGCCTTAAAACACAAATAGCTTAGCTTTCGCCCTCACTACCGTGCCCTAATGTATCGCTACGAGTCTCACCCTATCCAATCTTTCGATCTAGGACGAGGTTTACTAAGGTTTACAATCTAATTGCGTCGACTCAATTAAACTATAGCAATTAAATGTAGCGACAACAACATAAATCATACGAGCATTATCATAATAAATTGATTACTAATCTAACAAAATCATGGATCCCCTATTGTCTTAGCAAGAGAATTAGCAATGCATAATTAAAGAATAAAGCATAAAAGAAGGGGAAGAAAATACCGAAATGAATTAAGAATAGAATAGAGTTTCAAGATCCGGAATAAGAAAGGGTCGAAACTGGAGAAGAGCTCCAGTCCCGTCTGTGTATATCTCATGTGTTTGGCGTGCAAGCCTATTTATAACAAAATAATGACTTGCTAAACCTAAATAACAAAACAGGCCAAGCCCGTCAAAGATTGTTGCTCGATCGAGCACTTAAGGCTCTCGATCGAGTGATATTCCTTAGCATTCCTCTCGATCGAGAACAATTCCTCTCGATCGAGGACTTCTCAGCGCGTAATTCCTACTTCGCGCACTGAACTTCAAACGGCTGCCATTTCTTCGTTACTTGTCCGAATCAAGTGATTTTTGTGGCGTTGGAAAGCTAAGAGGATAAGCTTTCATCTTCAATTCGAATCACCTGAATATCAGGTGTAGAACTCGAGATATGGCTCTTTGAATTAAGCACTCGTAATTTGGAGTTCTTGTTTTGCTCGCCTAGCTTCTTTACTTCTGCGCGCATCTCAAATCAATAGTTCCCAAGCTCCAATTCAACTCATCTCCTAAATGCATGCCTAGGGACATGTTTTAGGCTTGATTTACTCCTTCCTGGCTCATACCTGCAAATATGACAAGAGAACCCAAAGTAGACTATTCGGGGCATATTCGTAGCAAATTACTACTAAAATAGTATAGAAATGTGTGCATAAATGGCCTATAAAGACTATGTAAAATGCACACATCATGGATTAGAATAATTGTGATGATATATGTGCATAGGTCCCCTAAAAAGCTACCCCCAACCCACCGGTTTTCCCATGCAATTTTAGAAGAGAATTTGTTCTCTTATATTTGTTCATTCATTCACATGCATAAAGATTGATTTATGCTTCATTTCTTCTCATCTCTCAAAAGTCTTTTCTAAATAGTCTTAGAAAATAATCAATTATTCAAATGAGATTACTAATATTATTAGTGTAATATATGAGTATTAGTAATCAATTTTAAGGTAAACTACTAAACAAATATCTAGCACATATTATTTGGTAGTGATAAGGGTTAAATCTTGGGTGCAATCAAGAGGAGAGCTTTTAATTTAGAGTTTTGGAGGATCATCCTAATATACATCATAGCTCAAGAACAAGTGAAGGTAGGAGACCTTACTTGTGCCCATAAATCCGAAAATAATAATGTAAGGGACATTATTTTTCTTATAAATCTCTTATTTTGTTATGCATGCACTAGATCTAAAGAACAAATAATTAAGAAGTTAATGAAGGAAAAGTAGATCTATATACTTAACATATTCATATATGTTTTAATTTAATTTGTCATAAAATTAACTAATGATCTTATGCATGCAAACAAATGAACAATATAAAGGAGAAATCATTGTCTTACATTGGAAATTTGGTTAATATGGGCACAAGAGAGATCACCTTTCTCTCTTGTTCTTGAGCTTTCCCTTTTGGATGAACAAAGACCCAAGTGTAGGATCTCTCCCAAGGATTTATACCCAAAGCTTACTCTTAATAAAATTAATACTATGAATACTAGATAATATTAATTTTTGTAGAAAAATGACCCAAAATAATTTGGTTATAATCTCCCAAAACCGGTTAGGTGAGGAGAAGAGGAAGTGGAATATTTTTATCTCTCTAAAAATATTTTGATGATATGAATGAATAATGAATAATGAAAGACAATAACATTATTGTGTATATGGTAAAAATTGAGAGGAAAAACCAAGTGATTTTCCTCTCTAAAAAACCGGACAAGAGGAGGGGGAGGGGAGCCAATGCATGCACTTATTTGTCTTCACAATGCACAATAGGGTTGCATGGCTAGATTAGTAGGTAATCATCATGCCCTCCACTAATATAATCAACATATAATTAGCTTAATCCTCCTCTAATTTTCGGTACATATTGTTAAGATGGAATCCATTTTATTTTTGTCAATTTGTCAATATGTCACATGTCACATGTCACATAAAATTGCTATGTATTTTTAACATATTAAAAATCAATGTATTAATAAAAATACGTCATATACAAAAATCGACTTTAGTAATTCATAATTACTTGTACCAAAATATTTTACCAATTATAAATCACAACAAATTGTATTTATTATAATTCATTCAATTTTAATTGTTTCTTTAAATAATAATTTCATCTGAGTAATAATACAATTCGATTACTCAGACCGTATCTCATTTAATCAAATTCCAATGTGATACGTAAATTTTACTTCCAAAATTGTCCGTCAATTTTTCAAGTAATTTAATTAACTCGTAACGTTATACGATTAATTAAATGATCAATTAAGAGTGTTGCCCTATAGGTATGACCTAGGGGGTCAACTGATCACCACCGTCGCACGACAGTAATGTCAAACTCTAGTCAGCCAATCATTACCGATATATGTTGACCAGTTGACAGTAAAAAAAATTACTTCCCAATTGTATTCTTTATAATGAGATTAAAACATGTGATCATCATGATCAACAGTCGTGATCGCATTATTGTCGGAGGACACATATTCCAACAATCTCCCACTTGTCCTCGACAAGTGTGCGTCACCAATTCTCTTGTCCTATTACTATCTCCCACTCAATGAAAGGTGTCTTTCAGGTCGCACTTGCAAGTGATCATATCGAGAGTGGTTTCCTCGATCTGGAGAATAACTGATTAACCGGATTTATCTATCATCTATACCTTCCGAGCGTGGCCACGCATTTCCAGTTCATTACTCCTCGAGTGGCCCTGAGATATTGTTATAACCCTGACTAGGGGTGGACAATTCCTATCGCACTCATTCCCTTCGACTAGCCACAGCCATCATAACCCAAAATATGCCCATTTGACCCCATTTACGAAGGTCGTAGTAACACAAATCAAAGTTAATCTGAAACTGTGCCATCTTAGGCGAATAGTCTTTAGTCAAAAGAATCGACTCATTTGAATACTATAGTAGCTCTCGCCACGACCAGGCTATATAAATTTGCCAGAACTCTATAAGCGGTCATTAGGCCCGACAAAATGTTCCTAACAGTCCGCCTATGTGATCGACTAGTCATTCTCATATGACTCTATGGCACTTGAACTTGCCATCAATCGCATCACACTGTAGTCACTTCGAGACGTCACCTCATGTAAGTAACTATGGGCAAATACAATGTTAATCCATGTTCACTTTAACGGGGTTCAATTGTCTCTACAACCCGTTGGATGTAACAAAGTATAAGGTGAGTTAATAATAGCTCAAACGACAAATGTCGACATCACACTCGGGTAGTTAATACCATATTACAACCTTGTGATGCAAATCGTAAGTGTATAAACACTTGTTGATTGCAATAGAATTTTAACATGTCATGTGTCCATGTGTTCAAACTTCTTATAATCTCATTTTCCTTTACATTCATGTTCTCTCTCATAGCATGAATCTTACCAAGTACACATCAAGGTTCCCGACCTCGGTTTTGGTTCTTTATCTTGAAAGAACTTCCTTATCGATTATCACATAACGAACGAATTTGTAGTGAATGATATAACTTGTACTGATCAAGTACTCCATCTACACACAATGCACTAGGTACATGTTTTGTAGAGTCTTGCAACAATTTGTCAAGATTATTAGCCTAACACTTCTTTCAAGTCCTAGCATAGTTAGGAAAGATTAGTTTTGAGTAACTTCTTATTCAACTAAGTATCTTTCCAATAACCTCTAATTTCTCCTTTTGATTTGAAAAGTTTAGGATTTTCATAAATCTTTACGTGTGTTCGAACATTCTATAATATGTGCAACCTCTTAACACATAATAGAGTATTCCGTCAAACACTGAAATCGCTTATCGGATTCTACTCGAGAATTCATGACGTTTCTATTATGGCTTACCAACGAATCATCATGCTCTTATGCATATGATTCACCATTGGACATGTGCATGATTATTCTAATGGCGGAAACATTAGTTACTAATAATCATGAGATCAACCGTTCATAGGTTCAATGAACTACCATGACTGCTAATGGCAATTCCATTTTCATCTATATGAATAACCTATGTGTATGTTGATACGATGTGTATCTCTTAATACTAATCCAATATTTCTTGATGTAATTGGATTCATCATAGTCCAAATTCATCCAGAATTGAAAACTCAAATACTTCTTTGTGAAAGAAGATATTAGCTCGTCATTCCTAATGAGTAATGAGTTGTAAACATTCAAAGGATGATAGCTCCCACTAAATTCCATGTCTTCACATGATAATTTATAATGCTCCCACTTAATTCCACATGTTTCGAAATTGATTACTCAATTGAACACATTTCAAAATTTGTAATGTATGTTGCTTTGCAAAGTTATTAAGATGAAACCATATATGTTCCCATCATATCCTTTCAAAATTCCTATTTCGAAGAGGTCTCATTTTAACCTTATGGAAAGAGATTTTAAATCTCTAACACACTCATGTCATAATGATGTGTGACAATGTCATTTATTAAATATGAGTAATACCTAATACGCATCCTTCAAAATATCCCTTTTAGAATGAGGTTTTAACCAATTCATTTTCATAATGAGGTTAAGTAATAACATCTGCGTGGTTTAAAACTTTGGCTATTGAAGATATCGGTATATCAATCCTTGCAACCTCTAGTCATAAATATCGCTTATTACTAGGATGTTACATTGATTCATTTAGGCTCTTAAGTAAATCTCAAGGTTGAAACTATTTGTCAAAATTTATCATAAACTAGTCAAAAACCTTGTTAAGACTTTACATTAGTCATTTTGTTCCAAAACTTTCTTTTGGTCTCCTCGTGTAGTTATCTTGAGAACATTCTCTTACGATTACTTCACTTGGTCTCTTTGAACTTACTTCAGACCATATATCTCATCTATTTGGTAAACTATATAAATAGATATACCTTCATTCAAATCATTCTCTCTTGCGTAGATCTTCATATACACAAGTATACAAATTTATCTTGTCTCGTGTGTTGTGTCCTCATTTTTCTCCCACTCTATCTTTAGAATAAATACACTATAGATTCAAATATAGCATATGAGACACAAATAATGATGTTGAAGTTATATGGAGAACTATCTCATAGATTGACTAATAGTTATAGATTTCGTAAGTGTACTTGGTGATTGACATTCCTTTAAGAGAGTTCATAGACTCAAAATCGCTTTATAAATGATCATACACAAGCCTTAAGCATGTGGACATATAATGAAACCCGTCATTATATTTGTCTATTAGATCACTTTAAGTTATATGTTTCTAAGAGTAAGCATTTAAACACGAATTTTAGAACAAAGGATAAAATGATAAAACGGGTGACTTGGGTTGCAAACCAAGTCACCATTATCCAAAATACAACCCATTATCCATAACACCTTTCCATGTCGAACACGGAAACTTAAGGTTCTAAAATTCAAAACATGAATAAAAGAAGACAATAAAAAAGCGAAGCTCCATGAAAGCTATTCCTAGCTCCTTGATGGTTTCTTATGCTTGCTTTTCCTTTCCCTTGTCTTTGCTTGGTGGAGGCCCTATTTACAATAAAAAGGGAGATACATTATCACAACTTTGTATCATAATACCATAGTTGAATTAGAAACATAAAAGAAAGGATAGTCATTTACCTACAGGAGTAATCTTTCCAGCCTTAATATCACCAAGGTATTTGGAACAATTTCTTTTCCAATGTCCCATACCATTACAATAATGGCATTTATCAAGAGGACCCTTCTTGATTTTTGAAGTGCTAGCTTCACAAGTCCTAGCTTTGGTGAATGTGGGAGCTTGCTTCTTACCCTTCTTCCCATTCTTCTTGAACTTCCCCTTACTCTTAGTGCTTATGTTAAGCACATCCTTTGCGGGGTTCACATTTACCCCATGTCCCTTTCGGCTTGCACGAGTAATTTGTGCAATTCTTCAAGAGACACATCCTTGTCTTGCATGTTAAAATTCACCCGGAATTGAACATATGCTTTGACTTTGGACAAGAAGTGTAGAATCCTATCTACAATGAGTTCTTTGGGGATTTCAACCTTTTGAATTTTCAAGGTCTCGACAAGCTCCATGAGTTTGAGCACATGAGGGCTAACCTTTTGGCCCTCTTTGAAGTCGAGATCAAAGAATGCCGCGGCCGCCTCATATTGGACGATCCACGGAGTTTGTGAAAACATTGTCACAAGCTTGGAGTAAATCTCATTAGCATTGCCAATTTTAAAGGCTCTCCTTTCGAGGTCCGCCTCCATCGCAAATATCAAGACATTTTTCATTGCGGCGGACTCCTTTTGGTAAGCCTCATATGCTTCCCTAGTGGCGGCGGTCGACCTAGTAGTAGGTTCGGGTGGAGAGGCCTCGGTAAGGTAACGAAGTTTGTCGTCACCTTGGGCGGCTAATTTGAGTTGGGCATCCCAATCGGAGAAATTTGACCCATTCTTTTCAAGTTTACATCGATCCATGAAGGATCAGAGCCATGATGAACTAGCGAGAGGCGTGGCGTTAGAGGTTGGTGTTGCCATTTGTTATGAGAAAAAGAAGTGGTCTACAAAACAAAATAGAAGGAGTAAAACAAATGTCGTTTTAATAATACAACTCGTAAAAATGTATGATTTAAACAAGTTTTATACATTTTTCTAGTGACCTCTACCCAACTAGATAAATGAATCCAAGACCCAAATTCATATCGACTTAGGCACGGTATGGCCGATGAAACCTTTATCAATATAACTCGGTGGATTAACGTTTTAATCGATTCTACTTTTAGAACTCTTGGTCGATAAAATTACTCTAATAATTATCTATAGCCCAAAACACATCCGACAAGGGCACGGTATGGCCGATGAAACCCTTATCGAAAAACTTTTGTTGAGTTCAATCCAAATTTCGAATAAATGTGTCCATGATCCAAATCCACATCAACTTAGGCACGGTATGGCCGATGAAACCCTCATTAACATGAACTCGGTGGATTAACATTCATCACCCACTTCCCCTACGTAACAAGGTTTGTACCCCGGTAGGGCCGAGTGCACTCCCTCGCGAAATAGGTTTTCATGGTTTCTACTATTTGGTAAGGCTATGTCTCAATTAATTGTTTTAGCGAGAGGTCATGTCAATTTATTATCTATCACGTTTTAAGTGAACTAAAGCGGTGAACTATGATAATTCTAATTGACACGGTCGATAAACTCGATGAAAGAAGATGCAGGTTTTAGTTATGGCGATTTAGCGATGCATGTGACATATAAATAAAATGCAAACATAAAATAAATCCTAGTATGACCTTCCTAAAATAGAAAAACTATTTAACTATTACATATTCGGAAACCAACTCCATTGGTCCCTTGAACTTCGGTTGTGGCACGCATCTCGATGTAACACCGTCTTTATGTATCGCCATCTTGAAGAAATCCGTCTTTGGGAACTCCGAGATAAATTAAATTACATAACAAATTACATAATTTCCTATTATACATTTGTAACTAAAATAAAATAAATCTATTAAATTACAAAATGGTGATACGAGATCACAATAAAATTACAACCGAATCGATATTCCCATACATTTCGGGAAATACCAATTAAAACTAAGGCCATACTAAGTAAAAATTACATAATTCAAAAATTACATAAATTAAAATTATGACAATCATAAAGAAAATGCAACATTATAATATGTATGAACATGCCCAATTTTATGCTAAATCGCCTTTAATTAGCCAATATCGTATATTACTCGGTTTTTACGGATTTGCGTGATTTCAACATTTTACAATCACAAAAATACATAAATTCATATTTATGCATAATTAATTACCCTAACCTCTTAGGACTCAAAATTTAGTCTTCACTAATTATTTGACCATAATTAACTCATATTTCTAAAATTGTTCATTATAGGACCAAAAATTACAAAAATAAGCTATAAACTTCAAATAAATCACAAAATTTCAAATAAATTTGAAATTTGAAATTTAAACTCATGAACATTCTGGAAAAATACCATGACACTCATAATGTTCAAAACTTAGGTTAAAAATTTCGAAATTTATCCGGAAAAACAATGTTGCGGTTTATTGGTTTTAAACAAAATAATCATAAAAACATGTGAAAAATTATATACATTAACTTTTCAATTTTAGATCTGAAAAAGATAATAAAATACAACATTGGACGTTTTTCCTTAGTCATAGATTATGTTTTATTAATTTTTCACTAATAATGTCACTATTTATGCTATTTTTCTTCAAAAATCCATAAATCATGCAAAAAGACTTCACTATAGCCCATTATTTTACACACATCTTTTAAAATTGCATGTGACAACATACTAAATTTCTATGACCAGATTCGAAATTTATCTCATATTAACCTATTTTTCACCTAAATCCGAATTTAATAATGAAAAATCCATTTTTCGAGCATAAGAAGTCCAAAAATTATGAAAATTTACAGGTTATCTCAAAATAATATATGTGACAACATATCCAAAAATCACTGTAAAATACGAAGTATAGCTAATTTTAGTCCGAAAATGACATTTTTACTCATAAAATCATATTTTAATGCCATTATTGAATAATATGAACAATAAAAATCCGTAAAATAACCAAAATATCCTAAAAAAATTTTAGGACCAAAAATTTTAACATGCATGAATTAATTTCGTGATATATCATAATAACACAAATTATACAAGTTTTATATGTTAATCTTTATAACCCGGAAAAACTTTTAACCGATTTGCATGCAAACAACCATGGCTCTTGATACCGATTGAAGGAAAAGTAGATCTATATACTTAACATATTCATATATGTTTTAATTTAATTTGTCATAAAATTAACTAATGATCTTATGCATGCAAACAAATGAACAATATAAAGGAGAAATCATTATCTTACATTGGAAATTTGGTTAATATGGGCACAAGAGAGATCACCTTTCTCTCTTGTTCTTGAGCTTTCCCTTTTGGATGAACAAAGACCCAAGTGTAGGATCTCTCCCAAGGATTTATACCCAAAGCTTACTCTTAATAAAATTAATACTATGAATACTAGATAATATTAATTTTTGTAGAAAAATGACCCAAAATAATTTGGCTATAATCTCCCAAAACCGGTTAGGAGAGGAGAAGAGGAAGTGGAATATTTTTATCTCTAAAAATATTTTGATGATATGAATGAAAAATGAATAATGAAAGACAATAACATTATTGTGTATATGGTAAAAATTGAGAGGAAAAACCAAGTGGTTTTCCTCTCTAAAAAACCGGACAAGAGGAGGGGGAGGGGAGCCAATGCATGCACTTATTTGTCTTCACAATGCACAATACGGTTGCATGGCTAGATTAGTAGGTAATCATCATGCCCTCCACTAATATAATCAACATATAATTAGCTTAATCCTCCTCTAAGTTTCGGTACATACTGTTAATATGGAATCCATTTTATTTTTGTCAATTTGTCAATACGTTACATGTCACATGTCACATAAAATTGCTATGTATTTTTAACATATTAAAAATCAACGTATTAATAAAAATACGTCGTATACAAAAATCGACTTTAGTAATTCATAATTACTTGTACCAAAATATTTTACCAATTATAAATCACAACAAATTGTATTTATAATAATTCATTCAATTTTAATTGTTTCTTTAAACAATAATTTCATCTGAGTAATAATACACTTCGATTACTCAGACCGTATCTCATTTAATCAAATTCCAATGTGATACGTAAATTTTACTTCCAAAATCGTCCGTCAATTTTTCAAGTAATTTAATTAACTCGTAACGTTATACGATTAATTAAATGATCAATTAAGAGTGTTGCCCTATAGGTATGACCTAGGGGGTCAACTGATCACCAGCGTCGCACGACAGTAATGTCAAACTCTAGTCAGCCAATCATTACCGATATATGTTGACCAGTTGACAGTAAAAAAATTTACTTCCCAATTGTATTCTTTATAATGAGATTTAAACATGTGATCATCATGATCAACAGTCGTGATCGCATTATTGTCGGAGGACACATATTCCAACAGTTAATTAGTTCACTATTAGAGGAGTCTAATAAGAGGTAAATAAACATAACAAGTGGTATCAGAGCATAGGATGTTGCATGCATATTCGGTTATTGTTTTTCCGAGTTAAAATGTTAACATATAAAACTAAAAATTTGAGTTTTATGAAGATAAAGCCACGAAAATTTTTGCATGTTATATATTCTGGTCCTAAAATATTTTTAGGTCATTTTTATGATTTATGGAAATTTATTGCTCATTTTAGTGATTTTTAGTGATTTTATGACATTTTTATGAGTAAAATGAACTTTTATTCACTAAAATAAGTTAACCTTCACTATTGGCCGTGGTATTTTAGTATAACCTCACATGAATATTTTATATATTGCATGTAAAATATCATATTAATGTGATTAATATTTCATGATTTATGAATTTTTAGTGTAAAAATGGCATAAATAGAGGTTAAAATGACTAAAAATGGTTAAACTTATTCGCTGACCTTGAAAATTTTATATGACCTCACATTCATATTTTACAAGTTTTTTTTGTAAAATCTAGTATTAATTGTATTAATATTTCACGATTTATGATTTTTATGATATAAAAATGGATTTAAAGAGGTAAAATGGTTAAAAATAGTTAAATTTCGAATTAGGTCATGAAACTTTAATATGTCGTCACATTCATAATTTAAAGTGTGTATTTTTTTTGGTACGTTTTTACAGAGTGTATGCTAAAATAGTCACTATTTATGCCATTTTTACTCTAAAAATTCATAAATTATGCCAAATAAGATCATTTAATCTCCCCATTTATTTACAGAGTGTATGTAAATGGGGAGATTAAATGATCTCATTTAGCATAATTTATGAATTTTTAGAGTAAAATTGGCATAAATAGTGACTATTTTAGCATAAATAGCTAAAACGAATTACATGGCATGAGAAAATTATTTTAGGTTGAATAAATATCCCAGTAATCAGATATAAGGTTATAAAATTGATTGGATTAATTTTTGGATACTTTAGATGTTTTATGAGATAAAACCGATAAAATGCAACTATATTTTCTCAAAATTACTTCGAAATTTTTAACCATAATTTTTGATATTATCAGTATCATGGAAATATTCCAGAATGTGCAAAAGTATAAAATTCAAATTTTGAAATTATTGTAATTTAATTTGGATTTATTTCATATATATTATGATTTTAAGGTCAAATATGAGCATAAAAATTAAATCAAGTTGAATTAATGTCAAAAATTGAGTGATGACTAATTTTGAGTCCTAAGAGTGTTAGGATAATTAACTTGAGCTTAGATGTAATTTAAGTGTTAATTTGTGATTTTAAAAGGTTATTATCACGCATTTCCATAAAATCTGGGTTATATATATATATATATATATATATATATATATATATATATATATATATATATATATATATATAGTTATATATATATATACGATATAAGTTAAATAGGGCGATTTGGCACATAATTTGGCATGATAGATACATATTATAATGCTGCATATTTTAATTGTTGAATGTCTTTTATTTATATAATTTTGAATTATGTAATTTTATCTTAGTACGGCCTTAGTTTTAATCGATATTACCCGTAATGAAAGGAAATATTGATTCGTTTGTAATTTAATGTGATCTCGTATCACTTTTATTTTTACTAGTTTTTCATTTTACAAATGTATAATAGGAATAGTTTTGTATTTTTATTATTATTTGTAATCATGGAGTTGCTTCAAGACGGTTCTATTCGGAAAGGTGTTCCGACGAAGACGGAGTTTTTGGGAAGCGTGCCATTTGAAGATTCAAGGGACCAATGGAGTTGTTTTCCGAATATGTAATAGATTATTTGATTTTCTATTTTAGGAAGGCCATACTAGGAATTTTATTATTGTTGTGCATTTCTTTTAATATGTTACATGCATTGCCAAATCGCCATAATAACACATGCATATCATATCGAGTCATCGACCGTGTCAATTACAATTATCGTAGTTCACTGCTTTAGTTCACTTAAAACGTGATAGATAATAAATTGACAAGACCTCTCACATATAATAATTGAGAATTAGCCTTACCAAATAGTAGAAACCATGAATCCCAATTTCATAAGGAAGTAGATTCGGCTCACCGGGGTACTAAACTTGTTACGTTGGGTAAGTGGGTAATAAAATGTTATTACATCAAAATTTGGATAGAGCTCAACGGAAGTATTCGTGACCGTAGTCGCATGTGTTCCGGGCTAAAGATAAAAATTAGAGTAATTTTTATCGACCGAGAGTTCTAGAAGTAGAATTGATTAAGAGGTTAATCAATTGTGTTATATAACAAGGGATGACTCGGCTCACCGTACCCGTATTAATATGAATTTGGATCTCGGAATAATTTATAATAGTTGGGTAGAGGTCACTATATAAATGCAATAATTGTTTAAAAGTATTATTAAAACGATTGATGTTAATTATTTCCTTCATTTCCGTTTTTTTAGTTAATTATACGCAATGAATTCATCTAATACCCCTACACCAATCACCATTAATTCATGGCTCCAATCATTCGATGAAAAGTGCTCCGAGTATGACAATGATACGATTAGAGAATTACTCGTTGGCATTGGTTAGGATGGAAATTTTTTCTTCTTTACCACCTCCACTCCACCCACTCCAATATTAATACCCACCACCTTGGTAAGAAAATCTTGTGAAGAAAACATCACTAAACCAAAGGCATCCTTGTTTGAAGAAACAAGGAGAAATATTAAATTCAGTGGGAGTTCAAGCAAGAGTGTCCTTGCAACTGAAAGGAGTATTGGTATTATTAAAGGGAAGGCAAAGATGGGTAAGAAACACAAGCCTGATAATGAATAGGAAATGGATAGTGAGACTACCACAACCAAGTCCAAGAAGGGTGCCTAATCTTACGTAGAATGTCATTATTATAATGTCATGGGCCATTGGAAACGAAATTGCCCCAAGTATTTGGGAGATATCAAAGTTGGACTTGTTACACCAAGTGGGACTTGAAATTGTAGAAAAGCTAAACAAGAGTGATATAAATCTCCGACAAGGAAATGGAGCTAGGGTAGCCGCACTTCAAGAGGGACTTATGTACTTGTTATTCCTAATAGCTTTGAGTCATAATTTACATAATTGTTATTATGTACCCATTTTGTCTAGAACAATATTTCCATTTCTATGTTAGACATGAAATGATTTTTCTTCCAAAACAATCGTTATATTGTGTTTGAAAATTGACATGGCTGTGAGCCAAGTCACTTATCTTAATGATATACATGTTTTAGACACTTCCAACTCAAGCACAGATATCTTCATAATACGATCCAAAAAACTCATAACTAGTAATCCAAATAATTTGTACATTTGGCTTTTTCGATTAGGTCACATAAATGAGAAACGCATTAAGGGCTAGTGTTGACTAGATTTTTTTGAACCATTTGATTTTCAATCATATGGTATATGCGAATCGTGTCTCCTTCGCAAAATAATTTGCACTCCCTTTAGTGGTAAAGGGACACAAGCAAGTGATTTGTTGGGACTAATACATGTCGATGTATATGTTCTAATGAGCTTCACCGCAAGGGGAATTTATGACTACTTCATCACTTTTACCGATAATTCAAGTAGATATGAGTATATTTACTTAATCAAATATAAAGTGAAGCATTTGAGAAATTTCTAAATGGCGTAGAGAACCAATTGAACAAAGTAATAAAGCATTACGATTCGATCGTAGTGGCAAAGATCTAAGTAATAAATTTGATTTATTAAATATGGATTATGACCTAGTGTCACTATCCATAAGATCAAATTAATATGAGTCGGTTTGAGTCATTGAACTCAATTTTGGGAATTTGCAATCCAAAATAGACAAGTAATTCTAAACGGATGATCTACCAGGAAATACCTAAAATAGAGAGTCTATTTAACATATGACATGGATCAGACTGGCGTATAACATGAATCAAACTGCCATGATAGGGGTGGCCTTTTGTAAGCTAATGAATAGTCTAGGTAAACTCCTAATACTCCAACATATATATGTTTGTAACTCACAAAGCTATCTCTCAAGAAGATAGATGTATTTCTGAGAGATAGAGTGGGAGTAGATTGGATCGTTACAAACATGTCTTATAGTTAAAGTGTTACTTTGTGAAAGTAATGGAACTATAATCTATAAAGATAGAGTGGGAGTATAGCTCAGTGGGAGTTTAGCGCACATATCTTATTGGTTAAAATATTGCTTTGCGAAAGTGATAGTATTATGACCTTGTTACATACGAGCCATAGCATTACAATCCGAAAATTGTAACTCAAGAGTAGATTTACTTTAAAGCGAGGGTCTCTTTAAAGGTAAATAGAGCTTTAGAGTACTCAAATGCATAAGATTAACAAGAAGATGTTGATCAAGATAAATTATGTTTGGAATTGCCGCATTTCATTTTGATGAAGAATGGCAAATGATATTAAAAATACGCTTTTAAAAAATGTGAATTTAGAGAAGGGAGTGTTTGAAACACAAAAACTTAGGTGAAGATCTAAGAATCCTAACATATTATGCGTTGCTTTCTTAAGTGATCCTAGAATGGTCTTAAGCAAGCATTAAAGGATTATACTTTTCGTTCATGTGATAATAGTGAATGGTTTCATTTACATGATTGAAGAATCGTGATTATACATGAAGTTAAGTGGGATCTAGAATCATTTCTCCATTCTTATATGTTGATGACATATTACTTATTGAGAATAATGTACCAATCCTCTCTTCTGTGAAAGAGTGATTGGAGACTTGGAAAAAGGTGCAACGTATTCTAGATTTTTGAATCTATGAGAGAGAATATTGGCATAAAGTTGAGAATCTTATGAGGATAAGATCTTTCATATCTGTTGTACATCAACAAGGTTTAATAGGCTGTTCATGTTGATGAAAGTGGAATTACTATGATGGAGTCATAGTCGTTCACTGAACCTATTAAGTTGTTGATTACATGAAATCGATTTCTAATTTTTTCGCCATTGAAATGATCATGTATGCCAACAGACGCACATGCCATGATGTATCATATGCCTAGAGCATGATAAGTCAATAACAAGATAATTCCCATTATATGGCTTATGAAAGCCTTAAAGAACATCCTTGAGATTCTTGAGAAGAATTAAGGATTCGTTCATATGTTTGGATGATGAACTAAGTTATATGTTGAAGGGTTGCACAAACTTTAGTTTCCAAACCGAAAAGAATTGTTGAAATCCTAGGATGTCTTATTGACTAAAGAGTAAGATACTAGAAAAGCGTTTTAGTTTCGCGCATTGCAAATTCTACAAAAGGACTCTAAGTAAATTGTGTGGTCAACGTAGGGATTAAGGGTGAATCCCTCTACAAATGACTTTATCACAAGTTATGCGATAACAGTGGGAGCATCTTTCAAGTTAAAGAAGCACAAGTCTAGTAAGAAGTCTGGACATATACTCAGATAAATTCATGTCATTAGAGATGACATTGAATGGAATGAAATAGCAATTAATAAAGTTGGAATATATGGATATAGGGTATATCCACTTGCCAAGCTTTTATTGCATTTCGACTGGTGTAAAAGGTACACTAAAGATTATAAGATATGAAGTAGTAATAGTGTATTGACTATTCATATATGATAATCGCATTTATCGTTTGAGTTTTATTAAACTCACCCGTTACCTTGTCTTATCCAAATGGGTTGTAGAGACAAATTGAACCTCATTAAAGTTAACTGGATTGACATGGTATTCGTCCCTAGTTACTTATATGCGGTGACGTCTCCAAGTGACTAGAGTGTGATGCGATTGATGGCAAGTTCAACTGCCATAGAGTCATATGGGATGACTAGTCGATCACATAGACAGACTGTATGGGACACTCTGTCGGGCAGTGACCGCTTATAGAGTTCTGGTAATTCATAAAGCCTGGTCGTAGCAAGAGATACTATAGTATTCTTATGAGTCAATTCTTTTGACTAGAGACTATTCGCCCAAGTTGGCACAAATTCTGATTAGCTTTGATTTATGCTCTACGACTGTCGTAAATGAGGTCAAATGGGTTATAATGAACTGTGGCTGAACAAAGGGAATAGTGCGATAGGAATTGTCCACCCCTTATCAGGGTTGTTTGAAATCTCAAGGCCACTCGAGGAGTAGTGAACTGGAAATGCGTGGCCACGCTCGAAAGGTATCTATGGTATATAATTCCGGTTAGACAGTTACACTCCAGATCGAGGAAACCACTCAAGATATGATCAAGTGCAAGTACGACCTGCGAGACACCTTGCATTGAGTGGGATATTGTAATAGGACAAGAGAATTGGTGACACACACTTGTCTCGGACAAGTGGGAGATTGTTGGAATATGTGTCCTCAACAATAGTGCGATCACATGATTTAATATCATAATTAAATCTCATAATAAGAATACGAAAGGGATGATAAGTTAAATAGTCAACTGATCAACATTAATCGGTAACGATTGGCTTGCTAGAGTTTAATGTTACTGTCGTGAGACGGTGGTGGTCAGTTGATCCCTTAAGGTCACACATTAAGGATGATGCCCTAATCAGTAAAGTTGATTAATTGTATGACGATACAAGTTGATCAATTCCTTAAAATTGAACAATTCATTTGTGAGAGAGAAAATTTATATCTTATTGCAATGGGATTAAATAAGATTTATTTTAGTAATTGAAATGTTTTATTACTAAAATTGTTTATTGTTTGTGAAACGATAGAGATAAGAATGAATGTTTAATTATAATTACAAGATGTTGTGAATTATAATTATATGACCCATTTTATTTATATGATCAAGTATCACTAATCAATTTGTTGTATATAATTTAATTAATTTATAAAATGATATTTATGTGATAAATATGCATTAAATTAATTAATAACATGTAACATATTACATGTGACATATTGTGTGACAATTGACAAAACAAAATGGTAGTCCATTTTATGTAGGATGGACCGGAATATTGGTGTGAAAGGAGTTAGTGGGTTGTTTGTTTATTGGGACTAAATAAACAAAATGATTACCTAGTCTTATAGGTATGCATACCTATCACATGGATTAGAACAATTGTGATGATATATGTGCATAGGTCCCCTAAAAAGCTCCCCCCAACCCACTGGTTTTCCCATGCAATTTTAGAAGATAATTTGTTCTCTTATATTTGTTCATTCATTCACATGCATAAAGATTGATGTATGCTTCATTTCTTCTCATCTCTCAAAAGTATTTTCTAAATAGTCTTAGAAAATCATCAAATTGTTCAAATGAGATTACTAATCTTAGAAAATCATCAAATTATTCAAATGAGATTACTAATATTATTAGTGTTATATATGAATATTAGTAATCAATTTTAAGGTAAACTACTAAACAAATATCTAGCACATATTATTTGGTAGTGATAAGGGTTAGCTCTTAATTTAGAGTTTTAGAGGATCATCCTAATATTCATCATAGCTCAAGAACAAGTGAAGGTAGGAGACCTTACTTGTGCCAGTAAATCCGAAAATAATAATGTAAGGGACATTATTTTTCTTATAAATCTCTTATTTTGTTATGCATGCACTAGATCTAAAGAACAAATAATTAAGAAGTTAATTAGTTCACTATTAGAGGAGTCTAATATGAGGTAAATAAACCTAACAGAGTATACCCATGATTGAAAAGCAAAAATAATTACAATAATCCAATTCAAAGCTTCAATTTCTATCAAAACGATCTATCAATCCAAAACGATCTACCATTATTATTTCTCATTCAATCTCTCGATACAAATTCAATTCAAAATTCCAAATTAAATTTCCAATTCAAATAAATATAAGTAATTCAATTTAAGTTCAATTCAAATTTCCAAATTCAATTCAAACTCGATTTAAAATTTTCAAAAAACTTCAAAAATTCAAATTCAAGTCAAAAATTCGAATTCAAATTCAAAAATTCCCAAATCAATTTCAAATTCAAGTTCAAAAATTCAAATTCAATTCAAATTCGATTCAAATTTCAATTCAAGTTCAATTCAATTCAAGTTTAAAAATTTCAAATTCAAGTTCAATTCAATTCAAGTTCAAATTCAAATTCAATTAAAGTTCAAATTCAAAAATTCAAATCCAATTCAAGTTCAAGTCAAAATTCGAAATTCATCTCAATTGAAGCCAAAATTCATTACAAATAAATTGAAAATGATCCTTCCCATTTCAAATCAACTTTAATTCAAAGCAGCCTATTGTTTCATGCTTCCAAATGATCTTTCATTTATAAGCGATTCTATCATTTCAAATCAACTTTAATTCAAAGCAGCCTATTGTTTCATGCTTCCAAATGATCTTTCATTTATAAGCGATTCAATCATTTCTATGAATCAAACAGAGAAAGAAAAAGGAAGGTTCATACCTCCGAAATGAGACCTGGACCGATAGTAGCAGGAGAAGTCTCCTTCTCCATCAGCTCAGGATGAACCATGGCCCTCATGTACCGTACGAGGACCGCAAAACTAGGAGTAACTCAGTCCCAATGACCAAGGCTACTCAGGTCAGTGAGGAAGGCAAGAAGCTTCGTCGACAACCTCTCCCCCTTATATGCGAATTAAATCGAAGACAGAACCACCAGAGCCACAGTCGGGCTCGCTGCTCAGCTGTAGATGGTGGAGGAGGCACCATCTCACCACGTACAGTCATGTGCACTCTCGCCGGAGTCTTACCGTCAAAGTATTCCTTGACGTAAGAACTCGGGACTAGGTCGGGTACCCTAGACACAGCCTTGGCCAGGTTCCAGCCGATCAAACCTCTAGCCTCGGCTGAATCCGGTCTGATGGCCGTCGCGGGCCAAATTATCAGCTCATCTCCATAAGGCAAGCCGGAGATCATACCGTAGTCCTCAAAAATGACCCTGATCTCTCCAAAAGGCATATGGAAAGTCGAGGTCATGTCCCAGAAGCGATCTAGGAAAGCTCGAATCAGGCACATGTTCGCCCGAATCTTCTTCCCTTTGATCTCTCGCCAGCCCCTCACCAAGGATCCAAAGGCCTCACGCTCGATGATCGCCTTCTCTTCCACCGATAGCTTCGCATAGGCCTCCATCATTGTCCTGTATCCAGAAAAAGACCTCATGTTCCCAGCCTCCTGAATTTTCACGGTTTTATTAGCTTCTTAGCTAAAATAAAGTAGATGAATATAAATGGCTTAATATAAAGACAAGATCGGAGTTTTACCATACTCCTTGCCACATGATAGGACAAGTGACTCTCTACTACCCAAATGAGATGTCGGCCATCCCATTTATCTGCCCAATGAGGCGCAGGCAGGAGCTGGCGCCCTCTCCTCCTCACATTGACCCTCCACGCCACCTCCTCTTCCTCCATTTTCTCCCCGTGAACTACCTGGGTCAAAAAGGGATCAACGTCAACCTCCATAGCGTCTCGTCCCGAGGTAGAAGGTACATCTTCTGCAAAAGAAAGGAAGAAAAGCACAAACGAAGCATTTAGAAGCTGTTTTAAGCCGCTTTTTTCAAGACATATCGCAAGCCCTACCATCAAACAAGTCGACTAAGTGATAAAACTACGTTCCTACGTTGCTAAACTAAGCTTAGTTACGGTCACGAGCAGGAAATTCGGCAGTATTTCGCTGCTATAAAGCCTAAACTCATACAAAAGTGTCCCGGAAGACCTGTCACAAATCAAAATTTTGGCATGGTAGGAAGTTTACCCATCATCCAAGGATTCCAAAACATCAAGTTTCAACAAAAATCGACAAGTTTTAAGCTATTTTCGAGTCCTTTGAAGCGGTTTAGAAAGATCCTCTTATTTTGGTCTCATTTCATCAAAACTCAACAAAAATTCAAAATGAATACATGGTTATGCTCCTAGCATGTTCAATTACGCATTTCTAATGTCAATTTTAAGGGATAAACTCATTTGTGACGGAATCCCCAATTTCTTTCGACTAATTTTAGTATTCAAACCCGAATTTTTCTATCCTATTCAAGCTACAAATGCAAATTAAAGAAAGGGTAAAATACATACCTGGATTTGTCATGATTAATGGCGGATTTCAATCGAATTTTTGTTTGGGTTTTGGTGTTTGTCAAGAGGAAGAAGAAGAAGGGTTTTTGTTTTAAATGAAAAGAACTCGCGCTGAGTTCTGTTTTACTCAGGCACGGATGAACTCGGGAGAAAACGCAGCCTTTTCTGCGCCCTTTTCCCAGGTCTATTGTCTGCTGCACCTATTCCCAAGAAGCTTTCCTTTCAAGTCGTTATAAGCTCGTTAAGCGTGGACCCAAGCCCTATTTTTTTCCCGCCTTGGGATGTTCCACTAAATGCAACGGGTATTTTTACTCCATATATTTTCCACGGGTGTACTTTTTTTTACGCATCTAGTCTACACTCTCCCCAGCGGTTGCAATATTTTGTTCCCCAGCGAGAGTTCATTGCCGTTATACAACCCATGTATTCTTAGACTAAGTCAAGTTTTCTATCAGCAATTCTCAGAGAGATCCGCCTCCTTCAAGTCAATTATTCCCCGGTGGTTCTCAGAGCATCCTATTTTTCTCCCACCGTTTTCTTACATTGAGATAATCCTTTTAGCAACTTTCGGATAACCCCTTCAGTAATTTTCAAAAGTTCTTATGTTGAGTCCTTTAGAGAAAGTTCTCCTTCACACTTAGCCTTCAGAAGTGTTAAAAAGTCTCTTCAGAAGACCTATAACCCCTAATGCCTTCAGTCGCCAAGTTATCTCCAGACAAAAGAGTTTTGCCGAAGCGCCTTCAGTCCCGTTTCACCCAGGGGTCTCAGGTATGATTTCTTTTTATGGCTGGCAAGCCTCCTGACGTAGTCTAATGGACTTTAAAAGACCCTCCTCGATACTCGGCAGACTCTAAAATGTTCCCGATGACAGGTCCTTAGCTCATACTGTGACACCCCGCGATAACGCGGAAATTATAAGTTATAAAATTCAAGCGGAAAATAGGAGATTTTTGAAACTTTTAAAATTTAAAGCGCGGGTTCAAAAAAAATCTAAAACACAAATAAAGAATACGGAAATAAAGATTAAAATATACAAACGTGATAGACAAAGGTGAGGGAAAATATATCCCTCGAATGACAATACAATAAAAGGTGAGTCTAAGGAATCCTAATAAACCGACTATAAGGCCAAAGTGCTCGCTAGCTCACACATGTCTTCACCCCATAGATGCACCAACTAATACCTGTCATTCATGTAAACATGAACGCCACAGTCAGTGGGGAGTAACTCAAGGTTCTCCCTGCCACAAATTGTTAAAATGAACATAACAAAGAACTAAAACAGATAGGTCATGTAAAATATTTACAAAAGATATGAATATAAGTCTATAATTAAACATGATAATTAAATGAGATGGAACAAGATATATAACATCAGCATAATAAAGATTCAACTAACCATGTGAGACAACTAACTAATATGAAGGACAAGAATACGGTCATTTATACAAAAGCACATATTTTAAGGAAATACAACATAGATATGAGATTAGAATTCGAATCATCTGAAGCAGTTAATTAAGGGATCAACCAATGCAATTTACAAGAATAGAAATTGTAGCCATTACTTGGAAAACCACTTAGCAAACATTGTACGGGACGTGGCTACTAATGTCACATTCATACTTATGGCTTGCATCTCACCATAAGAACGGATGGGAACATCAATCCCGATGATCATATCGCAACTAGAGGGCTTATAGCTCACCCCTAGTATCCGATAGGACCAAGACACACAACGCAAGAAAGACAAATACCAATATCTATAACCAAGCAAGACCTTTACTACTCATATATCAATATATAATTCCCCTGGTAGGACGACAATGGTACTCCCAAGAATCAGTCCTAGTCTAAATCTGGCCAGACTCTCGGGACAGTACAGTTCCCGATTCGACATGCGGCAGAACAGTCCGCATCCAAGACTCGAAGACAGATCGGAAATCGAGAACTCACAATCGGCAGGACAGTCCGAAAGAGGCGGAACATATGAGCTAAACCCACAATCGGCAGGACAGTCCGAAAGAGGCGTAAAGATAAGTCAAGCAATACGGTATAGCATAAAGGCATTATCAAGAGAATACGACTCAACCAAGCAATACGAATCAACTTGGACAGATACTACTACATGTAATGAACCGATGATAATCCAAGTAAGACATTTCATGCCAAATTATATTCATAAATATGAATAAGTAACCCATTTCTTCAATATTTGTCACTTGAATAAAAAAATATAAACAAACGGAAATGAACCATTTATAATAAAAAAACAAGCATTCAATTATAAATGACTCAAATGTAAGATAAACCATTTACTACTCACAAGGCATGAATAATTAAATTGAATTGGATGCGTAATATAAGGAAAGCACGTCATTTTATATATAAATGAGATAATCAAATAATGAATTCCACAATTATGGTTCATGTGAGAAAAATATATAAATGAATGGTATTTAACGAATTAAGTTATACAAAGCATGAGACGGGTTTTAAATAAACAAAAACACAAATTTAAATCGACTCAAGAAGGTACACAACCCGAGGCTAGGCCACGGCTCAACCTCATGACTAGGGCCATAACTGGCCAGCCTTAGCCACTGACCACTGACCAGGCCGTATGCAGCCCCATACCAGGCCACAGACCGCTCTTGCTCAGGCCACAATGGTCACCAACACACCACCTAAACCACTACCCATCTCAGCCATGTAACTACCTAAATCAGCCACCAAAATCCATGCTTGACTCTCTCAAAACAGTCCATTTCTACCACCCTTTCACCGTCCCAAACAGTCCGCATTCCTGCCCAAAATGAACGTGTCAGACCAGCCAGAAAGCCTGCCCAGATACTTGCAAAAACTGACTCCAAACAGTCCCACAAAACAGCATTGTACCTTCCCAAAATAGCTCGCATAACGCTCATAGAACCGTCCCACAATAACCCATATTCGGCATGGAAATTGTCCCAATCTGGACCAAAAGCAGCCGTGAATGGGCTGTCCAAAACAGTCCCCAAAAGCACAGTAAAAACTGTCCTAATAAGACTCATTCCTACGCATAAAGCGGACAGAAGTTGAGCCAAACTAAGACCACATTTGAGACGGGAACACACCTAGACACTTCCATTGAAACCACCACTTACACGCACCCAAACTAACTTCCAATATCCGCCCAACACAGCCAAAACAACCTCCCAACAAACCACCACAACCGGCCTAAAACAAACCCATAGAGCAGACCATCCAACACCTTTTCACGCCTGAAAAACAAGACATAAGACAACCCAAACGACTCTAATTTAAAACGGAAATTAAGCACAGTTAATTCATGAATAACAACAACTATGATTGGCAGGAAAATCGCAGAACATTAGTGAAATATCCGAGTTGCTCAGTTTGATGTACTACAACGGCTCACAAAGTACTCATATTTATTTCCTGATATGGAGCAGTCAGGTTATGCGATTATAGGTATGTTAGATATAACAGCAACTAGACTAAAGTATGACAGCTTGCCATGAACACACCAGGAAGCTCAAGAGCCGTATGAAGGAGAACAAGCACCTCCAAGCAACCCGATTATACGGTGCTTGTTCCACAGGTTAGGTTAGCTGCCATGAAAACACACATAGAGACATACATTCTAACAAGTCTCGAAATTACATGAAAACAAGCCACATAAAACCAGCCCGTATCAACATTGTTCCGAGACGGAAGTTAACATACAAATGAGAAAAAAGGAACGCAAGGAATCAAATTTAATCAAACAAAAGTATATAAAACGACATAAGACGGCGTTTCGACATTTTTGTCGAGTAACCTATCACCGTTACCTGTTTTTGATTTCTTGAAGTCCAAGGATGACCTTAAACCCAAAAATGAAAGAAAGTAGACCAAAATCCGAATCCCTTGTAAGACGGTCGTTCTGAAATAGGACGAAAGGTTGGCCCTTTCTTACATACAGAGAAGGAGAACGAGATGAGGAAGCTATTGGTGTAAGATTTATCGAATTTGGTTGAGAATGGAGGCGGGATCTGAGGTTGGAGGTGACGAAAATAAAGGTGTGTTGCACTGTGTGTTTCGTTGTTTATTGTTGTTGTTGATGGGTTCATTTCGAAATGAAGAAGGAAGAAATGAAGGGGTGGGGACGGGTCAACAACAAAATAATATTAGTAATAATAAATATATGTATATATATAACAATGTATAATAATAATGAATATCGTAATAATAATATATAATGAGTTATTTAAAGGTAGTGTGTAAGAGTGAGTGTTGTCGGCATCGGGTTGGTCCGAATTGAAATAGCTTTATAAGAGAAATGTGACGATCCTGCTAGACGGAAATGTGTCTATAACTTAAGACGGAAAACTATTATTATCGTTACAATTATTATTATCCGACTGAAATATTTATTTTATATAAACAAGCTTGTAAGAGTGTAAATTTTATAAAATTTATGTTCAAAAGGAGGTTAATTAAATTACATAATTTAAAAAAATAAAATAAAGTCATCGAACGGTTAAATGAATTTTAAATGTTAGAATGAGAAATTTACGGGTGTTACAATCACCCCATGTTTTAAAAAGTTTCGTCCTCGAAACTTGAAAGTAGGAATGAAAGGTTAATATAAAATAAAACTGGAATTTTGGAATCGGTAACCAAAGCATTTAAAAAGGTTACAAATAGTAAGAGTTAAAATTCTTTCAAAAGTTTCAAATAAGATTTTTTTTTTTTTTTTTTTTTTTTTTTTTTTTTTGACAGAACAAGATTCTCATCAAAGGAACGAAAGTGTTCTCGTTACGTATTCAAGAACATCACATTCCAAATCAATGATAATGTCAAAAGGCAAATCATTTGTATAAATCGAAAATCAAAATACTTTCAGAAACATTAATGAAGAGTTTTCAAAAGTATAGGTCTCATTCATGGAACGAAATTGCTCTTGTTGTGCACACAAGAACGCTAACTTTCCAACTCAAAGACAAATTTAAAACAAAAATCACTCGCCGACAAGCGTAGAACAAGTTATTAAACGTCTCCAATAACGAGTTCTAACATCCTATCAACGTTAAAATGAGAAGAGAAAGGTAATTTACTCAAATTTTCTTTCACAAAAGCCAATATAAAAATAAAAGATTCACTTTTAAACTCAAAAAGGAGTCAAGTTTGTGAAAAGATAGCATCAAACCTTGGCAAAGAAATCACAAATAGATCAAAGTTAACAGAAATTGGATAAAATTTAAAGAAATTTCGGGTTTAGCATTTAAAATCATGATAAAGAATTCTATACTCAAGGAACAAATCAGGAACTGAATCAAATTTTCATTTTCAAATTTTAAAATAGGTAAGGTTTGTAAGAGTAACATAGATTCTTAACAACGAATAAAAAAAATGATAGCTTGAAAGTTTAGACATTGTATAAAATGAAAAGCAATTTAGACAACATAAATATTAAGTAAGCTAAGAGAGTCCAAACGTAACCAACAAAAAGAGCTATGATGAACATCGTAGGGGTGAGAATTGAAATAAGGTCAACAAGGAGGTCAAAGATAGAGATTTTATAGGTCACTAGCATCTAACTCAAGGGAGGAGCAAGATGAAGCGAGGAAAGGAGGTATGAACGGTAACACTTATGGTCAAAGAGGAAGGGGAATTAAACAACAAGGAAACGCTAGGTACTCAAATCTCAAACAACAACATCATCCTGAACTGTTCCGAAAGCTTCCTAACCACAAAACTTATAACCACATAGCTCCCAAAGATTTCCTCAGGACACTTGTGTTACTTCACCTTAGGCTATCCCATGAAACAAGTTACTTCACTATAAGTGTGATTTCACCACTTCAAATCCTCAACATCTACAAACAACCTCTACGAGATCAAGGTCAAAACTTCTAACAAAGCTATACTCATATCCAACTAGTGTCAACTATGAGTTTCTCAAAATGGTAAAACTCTCAATCAAAAATCCAAATTCAAAAGTTCTTTTGCATATTCTATCCCCCCAAGGAGATCTTGTTATACTCTCGAAACCTAAAGCATAAATGTTGACATTCTCCAAGTTACGAGACAACCACCCAAAACATCTAACTCATCTCAGCTCAGCATCTATCGATCCTAACTTATAATTACATCGCAAAGAACCCTAGCTAATAATCCTCATTACCGCAAAGTGAATACCCAAATGAGATTCCAAAGCTAACAACTCTCGCCTAACGTGGTTCTTATGTAATCATCACAACACTCACGAAAGTATACCGACTATGCTAACCTCAAGCTCAACTCAAACTTCCAAGTAACACTCTCATCACCAATGACCAACAACTCCCTAGAGGTGTTTCCTTCTAAGCTCTCATCATAAACCCTACTCCATGTTAAAACCCCAAGCAACAATTCTCGAGTTACCAAATTCTCAAGTTCTAAGTATGAACAACAAGGCCAAGTTCTATAACCTTAGTAACATATGCAACTCACACTTAACACACATAATCCACCAATCAATTATACTCACTTTATCAAAGAACAAGGTATAAGAATCACTAAGTATGTCTCACCACACAACCTAAGTCCTTCCAACATCACAACTTCTCAAAACCAAGGGTTACGGGTCAACACAAACAAACTCCACAAAGCTAAATTATCCAACCACAATTAACATCTCACAAAATAAAGAGAACTATAAAAAAGGCGTTAAGGGAGGATAAGCAAGGAATAAAGGACAAGTTGAGAGGGTACAAGAGTAACTTCCAAGGAAGAAGAAAAGAGAGTTTAAAAGAAGGATAGGCACCAAGAGGTAAAGAATAAGGCAAGATACACAAAGAAGGAGGTATCTCTTCGAGGAAGAAGAAGCCTTCTTCAAAGGTTGAACAAATCTTCACTTTCCGGCACTAGGAACCAAGTCTTGATCGCAACACGGGTAAGCTCATGGTTTGTCGATCCAAGGCCACAAAAACAGATGACAATCAACAAACATGTTAGAACCTACCACGAAGCATACACAAAGAGACTACCAACTGAGGTCCTTATTTCTACCCATCTCTCATTCATTATTCAAGTTCAAGTTCAAGTTCAAATTTGGGGTACACGTGTGTGCGTCGGGAGCAACATAGGCTCTGATACCAACTGTGACACCCCACAATAACGCGGAAATTATAAGTTATAAAATTCAAGCGGAAAATAGGAGATTTTTGAAACTTTTAAAATTTAAAGCGCGGGTTTAAAAAAATCTAAAACACAAATAAAGAATACAGAAATAAAGATTAAGTTATACAAACGTGATAGTCAAAGGTGAGGGAAAATATATCCCTCGAATGACAATACAATAAAAGGTGAGTCTAAGGAATCCTAATAAACCGACTATAAGGCCAAAGTGCTCGCTAGCTCACACATGTCTTCACCCCATAGATGCACCAACTAATACCTGTCATTCATGTAAACATGAACGCCACAGTCAGTGGGGAGTAACTCAAGGTTCTCCCAGCCACAAATTGTCAAAATGAACATAACAAAGAATTAAAACAGATAGGTCATGTAAAATATTTACAAAAGATAGGAATATAAGTCTATAATTAAACATGGCAATTAAATGAGATGGAACAAGATATATAACATCAGCATAATAAAGATTCAACTAACCATGTGAGACAACTAACTAATATGAAGGACAAGAATACGGTCATTTATACAAAAGCACGCATTTTAAGGAAATACAACATAGATATGAGATTAGAATTCGAATCATCTGAAGCAGTTAAGTAAGGGATCAACCAATGCAATTTACAAGAATAGAAATTGTAGCCATTACTTGGAAAACCACTTAGCAAACATTGTCCGGGACGTGGCTACTAATGTCACATTCATACTTATGGCTTGCATCTCACCATAAGAACGGATGGGAACATCAATCCCGATGATCATATCGCAACTAGAGGGCTTATAGCTCACCCCTAGTATCCGATAGGACTAAGACACACAACGCAAGAAAGACAAATACCAATATCTATAACCAAGCAAGACCTTTACTACTCATATATCAATATATAATTCCCCTGGTAGGACGACAATGGTACTCCCAAGAATCAGTCCTAGTCTAAATCTGGCCAGACTCTCGGGACAGTACAGTTCCTGATTCAACATGCGGCAGAACTGTCCGCATCCAAGACTCGAAGACAGATCGGAAATCGAGAACTCACAATCGGCAGGACAGTCCGAAAGAGGCGGAAAATATGAGCTAAACCCACAATCGGCAGGACAGTCCGAAAGAGGCGTAAAGATAAGTCAAGCAATACGGTATAGCATAAAGGCATTATCAAGAGAATACGACTCAACCAAGCAATACGAATCAACTTGGATAGAGACTACTACATGTAATGAACCGATGATAATCCAAGTAAGACATTTCATGCCAAATTATATTCATAAATATGAATAAGTAACCCATTTCTTCAATATTTGTCACTTGAATAAAAAAATATAAACAAACGGAAATGAACCATTTATAATAAAAAAAACAAGCATTCAATTATAAATGACTCAAATGTAAGATAAACCATTTACTACTCACAAGGCATGAATAATTAAATTGAATTGGATGCGTATTATAAGGAAAGCACGTCATTTTATATGTAAATGAGATAATCAAATATTGAATTCCACAATTATGGTTCATGTGAGAAAAATATATAAATGAATGGTATTTAACGAATTAAGTTATACAAAGCATGAGACGGGTTTTAAATAAACAAAAACACAAATTTAAATTGACTCAAGAAGGTACACAACCCGAGGCTAGGCCACGGCTCAACCTCATGACTAGGGCCATAACTGGCCAGCCTTAGCCACTGACCACTGACCAGGCCGTATGCAGCCCCTGACCAGGCCACAAACCGCTCTTGCTCAGGCCACAACGGTCACCAACACACCACCTAAACCACTACCCATCTCAGCCATGTAACTACCCAAATCAGCCACCAAAACCCATGCTTGACTCTCTCAAAACAGTCCATTTCTACCACCCTTTCACCGTCCCAAACAGTCAGCATTCCTGCCCAAAATGAACGTGTCAGACCACCTAGAAAGCCTGCCCAGATACCTGCAAAAACTGACTCAAAACAGTCCCACAAAACAGCATTGTACCTTCCCAAAATAGCTCGCATAACGCTCATAAAACCGTCCCACAATAACCCATATTCGGCATGGAAATTGTCCCAATCTGGACCAAAAGCAGCCGTGAATGGGCTGTCCAAAATAGTCCCCAAAAGCCTAGTAAAAACTTTCCTAATAAGACTCATTCCTACGCATAAAGCGGACCAAAGTTGAGCCAAACTAAGACCACATTTGAGACGGGAACACACCTAGACACTTCCATTGAAACCACCACTTACACGCACCCAAACTAACTTCCAATATCCGCCCAACACAGCCAAAACAACCTCCCAACAAACCACCACAACCGGCCTAAAACAAACCCATAGAGCAGACCATCCAACACCTTTTCACGACTAAAAAACAGGACATAAGACAACCCAAACGACTCTAATTTAAAACGGAAATTAAGCACAGTTAATTCATGAATAACAACAACTATGATTGGCATGAAAATCGCAGAACATTAGTGAAATATCCGAGTTGCTCAGTTTGATGTACCACAACGGCTCACAAAGTACTCATATTTATTTCCTGATATGGAGCAGTCAGGTTATGCGATTATAGGTATGTTAGATATAACAGCAACTAGACTAAAGTATGACAGCTTGCCATGACCACACCAGGATGCTCAAGAGCCGTATGAAGGAGAACAAGCACCTCCAAGCAACCCGATTATACGGTGCTTGTTCCACAGGTTAGGTTAGCTGCCATGAAAACACACATAGAGACATACATTCTAACAAGTCTCGAAATTACATGAAAACAAGCCACATAAAACCAGCCCGTATCAACATTGTTCCGAGACGGAAATTAACATACAAATGAGAAAAAAAGAAACGCAAGAAATCAAATTTAATCAAACAAAAGTATATAAAACGACATAAGACGGCGTTTCGACATTTTTGTCGAGTAACCTATCACCGTTACCTGTTTTTGATCTCTTGAAGTCCAAGGATGACCTTAAACCCAAAAATGAAAGAAAGTAGACCAAAATCCGAATCCCTTGTAAGACGGTCGTTCTGAAATAGGACGAAAGGTTGGCCCTTTCTTACATACAGAGAAGGAGAACGAGATGAGGAAGCTATTGGTGTAAGATTTATCGAATTTGGTTGAGAATGGAGGCGGGATCTGAGGGTGGAGGTGACGAAAATGGAGGTGTGTTGCTCTGTGTGTTTCGTTGTTTATTGTTGTTGTTGCTGGGTTCATTTCAAAATGAAGAAGGAAGAAATGAAGGGGTGGGGACGGGTCAACAACAAAATAATATTAGTAATAATAAATATATGTATATATATAACAATGTATAATAATAATGAATATCTTTTTTTTTTTGGTAAAATGTGAGTAATATATATATCAAAAATGTAGGATTTACATATAATGCAGACCCCTAGTTACATAAGGTGTTTCTGACATAACCAATTTATATCATTAGCATTCTTAATCTCCTTCTCTCGTCCCCTAATTCTGTTTCTCACACCTTCTATAACCTGTAAAGCAATCTGGTTTGGGTGCACAAGGACTGCATCAAATCTGCACTTGTTTCGTTGATACCAGATAGAGTAGATTGCCCCCAAGAAGAGTGCAATCTGGGACCCTCTCTGGACTTTAGTACCTCCTCTACTAGACCACCAGTCAAGATCAATCACCAAAGGAAAACTGCATCCTGTATTCTGCTGCAGAGACAACAACAACACTCTCCTACTGTATTGACAGGTAAAGTATAGATGATTTAAAGATTCGTTTGCCTGTCCACATATCAGGCAGACAGGATCAACATCCATCCCATAACTAATCAGCTTGTCCACAGTATTTAGAGCCTCATGAGCCACTATCCATCCCATGAACTGGTGCTTTGGCAGAGCCCATTTAGTCCAGATCACCTTAATCCAGCATACAGGTGACCTACTATTCCTGAGCCATTCATAACAACCACTAGGTGTGTACCCAGTTGGTTGTACCCCCATACTCCATCCACAAACCCATGGGCGATCTCCTGCTTAACCTTGCATATCCTTCTCCAAACCCAACTAGAATTAGTTGAAGGAATGTACTCAAACCAATCTCTCCTTCTGATATGATTCCAGTGCACCCACTGTACCCATATGGAATCCCTGTTCTCAGCAATCCAGTTCACCAACTTCCCTACCATAGCCTTATTCCAGACTTCTTGATTCTTCAGTCCTAAGCCTCATTCTTCTTTTGGTAAGCAGACTTTGTCCCATGCTACTAGGGGAGCCCTCCTATATTCTGTACCATTATCCCACAAATAATTCCTACAAGTAGCTTCAATACTTTTTATGATGCCCTTAGGTAAAACAAACATCGAAGCCCAGTAGGAATGCAAAGTATTCAGGACTGATTTGACCAACACAAGTCTCCCTGCATATGAAAACTTTCTTGCTCCATAATTGTGAATCCTCCCACATATTTTCTCAATGAGACAAGCACAGTCTGAGATCTTCAGTCTGGTAGTTTGGATTGGCATTCCCAAATACCTAAAAGGAAGAGCTCCCTCAGCAAAACCTGATATCCTCAAAATATCAGACTTAATATGTTCAGGTACTCCTCCGAAGTAGGCATTAGACTTAGTAGGACTAATTTTTAAGCCATAAGCTTTTGAGAAAGTAGAAAAGGACTGTAACAAAAGCATCATAGATTTAACATCACCTTTACTGAACAACAGGACGTCATCAGCAAACATAAGACAGTTTAACCTCTAGTTTTTGCACATAGGGTGGAAATGGAATTCATACTTAGCTGCAGCATACTTCAAAGTTAATAATAATGAATATCGTAATAATAATATATAATGAGTTATTTAAAGGTAGTGTGTAAGAGTGAGTGTTGTCGGCATCGGGTTGGTCCGAATTGAAATAGCTTTATAAGAGAAATGTGATGATCCTGCTAGACGGAAATGTGTCTATAACTTAAGACGGAAAACTATTATTATCGTTACAATTATTATTATCCGACTGAAATATTTATTTTATATAAACAAGCTTGTAAGAGTGTAAATTTTATAAAATTTATGTTCAAAAGGAGGTTAATTAAATTACATAATTTAAAAATATAAAATAAAGTCATCGAATGGTTAAATGAACTTTAAATGTCAGAATGAGAAATTTACGGGTGTTACACATACCCCTTGAGCCGCCTCGCGTCGCCATAGTCTTCAGGTTGTAATCTTCGATTGACCTGGAGGCACATTAATGGACATGGGTTGTTGCTCGTTGCGATGAGCGGGGCTTAGGTGGGCAAGGCTGCGGTCCCCCACTGGCGGTATGGATTACCTGTTGCGGTGGGTAATCTGGCAGGGCTACACATTTAAGTGTGTATCCGGATATGAGATATGATTGGAGTTCGAGAATGGCTGTATAGTTGTTGTCTTGGCTTTTTCCTGCGATTTGCTTATCTTGATTATTCAGTGAACTGACCCCGTTCTGTTTTATAAAACTATGGTAATCCATTCGGGGATGGTGAGCAGATTGTGACAGGTGATGATTACATTTAGCTGCGGGGACGAAGATGGGATGTCATCACTTTGAGTCTAGCTTCCGCTGTTACGCGTTTAGAGACTTTGTTTTTGGATGTATGAGATTTATACTCTTTGACTTTGGTTTTCTTTGAGACGATGTATTCACTAAAATTTATACCTTAATAATTGTTCTTCAATGGTTACTTTTGATATACTTACCTCAGGCAACCGAGATGGTAGCAGCTTCACATGCTAGGGTGGTCCTTGGTAAGGCACCTTGGTATGTGGGGGTGTTACAAAGTGGTATCAGAGAGATTTTGGAACCTAAAACTAATGAATCAAATCAACATAGGGAGTCTAATTAAAATGAACCCGGGTAGGAGTTGTTTCGAGCTACCACAAAGGCTTGGGAGACGTCCAGAAGTCGCATTTAGGCCCTTAGAACTTTGAGCCGGTCAACATGGGGGTGTCTTGGGAATCGTTATATGTTGAAGTAATGTATGTTGTATATATATATATATATATATATATATATATATATATGTGTGTGTGTGTGTGTGTGTGTGTGTGTGTGTGTGTGTGTGTGTGTGTTCCTTGTGAAGTTGTTGGAAGGAATAGAAAAATGAATTACATATATTGAGCATTCTGGTACTTGAGCATGGTTATATATGTTATTACTTAGCTTTCGGAGGGTAGTAACATGTTTAGAAGTAGTATATGCATGGTTATCTACGTTTTTCATCGTAGTGTAGCTCGTTTTTGGCATGATTCGGCTGAGTAGGGCGGGTATTCGACTGAGTATGGGATACTCGACCGAGTAACTAAGCACTCGACCGAGTGTGAGTTTGTGGGTGCAAACGTTAGTTACTAGTTATGATCACTCGGCCGCGTGAGAGGGGCACTCGACCGGGTGAGGCATACTCGACCGAGTACCATGTTTACTTGACCGAGTATGCTTTATGTGATTTGGAGGTCAGCTACTAGAGTAGGATACTCGGTCAAGTAGTCTCAGTACTCGACCGAGTAGTCCTTACTCGGTCGAGTTGTTCACAGTACTCTGCCGAGTACTTCTTTGGCGGATGGTTTGTTTATATGTGCTTACGTTTTCTTAGTTATATCAGCTCAAAATGCCGAAAAGAAGTAAGCTGTATACGTCCAAGCTACTGAGATGAGTTTTGATGAGATTGCCAGAATTATTGAGCAGCAAGATGCGCTCATGGTGGCACTCAAGAACGTGGGTAAGGGAGGTGAGAAACCAATAGATGCATCTCAGTTAAGTACAGTCATTTCTCGCTTCCATCCTTCTACTTATGAGGGCACCGTTGAGCCAAAGCTGCTTGATAATTGGCACCGTGAGATGGAGAGTTCTACTTGAGAGATGAGGCTAGAGTATGGGGCAGAATGTGAGGAGGATACTCGGACACACTATAGGGACCACGGACATGATGCTATGCCATGGGCAGGCTTCAAGAGTGCGATGAGGGAACACTTTGTGCCAGAGCACATTCGTCACAAAATCAAAGCTTGATTCCTTCACCATTGCTGATAATATGGCCGTCACAGAGTACAATCATCGATTTATAGAGTTGTCACGGTATGCGGAGGATATGAAAATGGGTCAACGGAGTTTGGCTTCTCGCTTTGAATAGGGGTTGGCACTGAAGATCATGGATAGACTACCAGCCGAGGTTCTCACAGATCTGAAAGAGGTATATGTATGAGCAGGGCACGCTGAGAGGGTAGTGGACTTAGCCAAGGAGGCCAAGGAAAGAAATGCTGAGAAAAGGAAGGTGGGGAGTGAATGTGGCAACCAATTGGGTCACAAGAGGGGCAATCGCAATCACGCTAGGACCTTTTCTGGAGGGCTGATACCATCGTTTAGTACCAAAAATAAATACCTGAGTACTACTAACAGAAGTCAGCGGTAAGTAGGGTCGATCTCCACAAGGAGGCGGTCACTATCTACTCGTTAATCCAGTCTGTCTACGGTCACAATTTGGGGGTTTGAGTAATTTAACTAAACTAAAAAGTAAGGGTCGAAAGAACATAAAGAGAGAGAGCTAGGATTATCAGGTCATCAATGAATGTCAGATAATTGCGGCTAAGGTCACAGATCGGTCACTTGTATCGGTCTAAGGGGCAACGAATATCTCCTTCCGGTCTTAATTCACCCTAAAACACAATTAGCTTAGCTTCCGCCCTCACTAAAGTATCCTAATGTTCACTGCAAGTCTTACCCATTCCAACCTTCCAGTCTAGGTCAAGGCTTACCAAATCAATTAGCTACATGCGTCGACTCAAGCAGCTAATTGCAGTTAATTGCAGTGATTAACAACAAAGACATGACTTTAGCAATAGATCTGCAAACCTAATTAGCAACTAACATCAACTCATTGAATCCCCTAAATCCTAGGAGGAGAATTAGCTAAACATAATAATGAATAAAGAAATAACAAAGGATGTACTAGTAGACATGATAAAAAGATATAAGCAAAAGAGAATTAGATTAAGTAGAGAGAGAGTAAAGAAATTACAGAAGTTTAGAATCCGACGAAAGAAGAGCAAAAGTACCATTCAACAGAGAAAAAGAGAAAAAGGGAGAAAAGAAGAGAGAAGAAGAGAGAAAATAGTAATTAAGAGTAAAATAGTATGATAAGATGTTTTTAACCTAATCCCGACTTCCTTTATATAGGGAAGTGATTATTAACATAAAATAAACCTAACACGGGATAAAAATCCCGAGTATATAAGCTAGTCACTCGATCGAGCAACTTTATATCACTCGATCGAACAAATCCAAGCTAAAACCTCTCGATCGAGGACTTTAGGTACTCGATCGAACACTTATAAAAAAGGCACATTCGATCGAGTAGAAAAAGGACTCGATCGAACAAGATAGTACTCGATCGAGTACTTTCCAGCGCACAATTCATGCTTCGCGCACTGAACTTCAAATGGCCGCCATTTCTTCGTTACTTGGTCAAACACAGCGTTTCCGGTGGCGTTGGAAAGCTAAGAGAAAAAGCTTTAAACTCCAGTTGGAATCACCGGAAAAATCTGTTGTAGAACTCGAGATATGGCTCTTCAAATTAAGCACTAGTAAGTTGAAGTTCTTCCTTTGCTCACCTAGCTATCCTACTTTTTTGCGCATCACAATTAGTAGTTTCCAAGCTCCGACTCAACTCATCTCCTAAATGCATTCATAGGGACATGTCTTAAGCTTGATTTTGCTCCTCTTCGGTTCATACCTGCAAATAATACAAGACAAAGTAAAGTAGCCTATTCGGGGGACATTTGTAGCTAAACACTACTAAATATGCATAGGAATGCGTGCAAATGAAGTACAAAATGCTTATATAAAATGCACGCATCAAATCTCCCCAAACCAAACCTTTGCTTGTCCCCAAGCAAATTAAATGCAAACTAATGGAATGGAAAAGAAAGCTCAGAGCCAACTACAAATGCCCACTTAAACCAATTTAATGCAGCAAACTAACACTTATAGCAAAAACTGTCAAACGCAAACGAGTTGTAGGATGTTTATAATAGAGCTGAATCGTCGACCTTGCAAGACCTTTAATGATGGACTCTCATGGGTCACTCTTCTCTCATGAAGCAAAGGGTAAGCATATGAATTGTAACAGAAGAAGAAAATAGTCGCTCACCTAAACTACGACCCACATAAACATGCATGCAGCTAATATGATAGACAATTCTAGCTACCATACACATACATTCCAACCAAACAAGGTCTGTCACAGCCGAGGGCTTACAAAACTATGGTAAAGTAAGGCAATGGGTAAGAAAAGGGAAAACATTTATGTGATTGTGAGGTAATGCGTAAAGCTAGCACCTAAACAAAACTATATTAAGCAAATCCGATTCCTAACCAATTATACAATCAAGTACAAGCGCCCTTCTTTGGCACAACAGCTCACTAACCAAAAATATACTCCTCATAGGATCAAAATATAACATAGGAGTAAAAACCATCAATCAATCAAACTGTTTTTTTCTTTCTTTTCTTTCTTTTTTTTTTCTTTTTTTTTTTTCTTTTCCACGGTTTTCTTTTTCTTTCTTTTTCTTCACGTTTTTTTTTTTCATTTTCAACGTCATCCTCCTTTCTCCATAAATTGCCAACTCCAAGTAACGCAGTACAAACCAAATTCGGATCAATAAATAATATACCGCAAAAACATACACTAAACTAGCGTGATAAGGCAGGCTAAATTTGGATGTAGTTAAGGGTCAAAAGGCAATTTTGGCTAATGTGGAGTTAAATGGGTAAAAATGGAAGAAAGGGAATGTAAGCACCTCCCTGCATGTGACACCAACCACTAACCCGAATGTACGCAGGCAATAAGCAATTGAATTTCATACTTGTGCAAATTAATGAACATGTTATGCAAGAAGTAACTACTCACAATCTTACATGAAACTGGTCATAAATGACACCAATTTATAAGGCTCTAAATCTTAGAAATTAAAAGTATTTTGCCAAGATTTCAGGTCAAGTCTATTCGTTCAGCTAAATTTAAACATTAACTCGTAGATTATGCAACAAGACAAAGCTAAAGGATAATTAGTTTATGCAAGGCTTAAGCAAAATGACAAATAATAGGGCAATTTCATCATCGAAATCTACCGGTCCGACTCAACCTATATGAAAAAATAAACGTGAAATATTTTTTGAATTTTATCAATTTTTTAATTTTTATAAGATTTATGATTTTTTATAAAAATAAACAACAATGCATACAAAAATTAAACGTCATAACAGAAATGCAATAAAAACATAAATGCAGACACAGATATGGATGCATAACCTCCCCAAACCAAACCGTACAATGCCCTCATTGTACTCAAAAATAGGGAAAGGAAATGCAAACTAAAAAGGAGAGAGTGGAGATGCGGGAAACTCACAAGAATACGCGAAGTAGGGACCTCCCTAAACCAGCCACCAACATGGGAGGTCGCTAAATAGCCCTAGAACAGCGTCACAGGAAGCGAATCAAAGTAGAAGTACTCGATCGAAAGGACACAATGATCGATCGAGTGACCTTGGCAAGTAAGCAGTTCGATCGAGAAAGTAGGGCTCTCGATCGAAAGATCGCCTTTTGTAAGCACTCGATCGAAAGAAGCAGATGTTCGATCGAGTGAAATTAGCAGCAAAACTGTTCGATCAAGTATAAAAAGTACTCGATCGAGCCATCCATGTTAGATTCCTGCAAAGATACAATAAACAGCCCGTTGAGCCAACAAAACAAGCTAACCGTTCTAGTCTATGGTTTAAAAACCAATTATTACATACGCAACAGAAACTTAAAATTAAATCAACTAAAAATTTAAACTCCGGGTTGCCTCCCGGACAGCGCTAGTTTCAGACAGGTCCCAGCTCGACCATCTTTTCTTCAGCCAGCCTTTCCAATTGAGCCCACTCAAAACAGCTTAAAGCACGCAGTAGCCGATCAAATAACTGCGCATGTGCTACACAAAACTGTAAGTAGCACCATAATAGAATACTAATATAGGAAATTGAAATGTGCATCCGTTTAAGCCTAACGAATTTCCTATGACAACTCCCAAATTTATCCACAAAATAATTCTGCCCTCCAGCTACGGGCGGAATATAAAAGCTCAAATTAACCGTCGGTGGAAGATAAGAGAGCTTAGGAGCATTTAAAACAAATTTAAGGTACCGTCTTAGCTTAATGAATTTCTGATGACAAGTATGGTGAAAAATTGTTAACTTATTCGTCCAACCGGGAGGGGGTAGAGTATTGAAATATAAAGCATAAGTCATATGAGGTAGTATACGATTTATACCAAGAATAATAAAATTATTGTTAATTACCTCAGGTTGGTCACTCCTAACGTTGGAATCATTGACAAAAGAATACATTACCTCTTCCGCGCTAGAAATAGCCACTAACTCAGCTACCTTCTCATTCCCTTCATTGGTGGGTTCTGTCCCATATATCGCAGCTTCAAAAGCATTCAGCTTCGCTTTCCAAATGGCAGATTCACTATAACCATTATCTTCATCAAAATCGTCATCCAAAATGAACCAAGATGACATATAAATGCTCTCCGTGGCCATATCACTCGATCGAGAATGCATAGTGCTCGATCGAGGAGTTTCTTCATCAACAGTTCTCGATCGAGGAATACTTACCGTTCGAGCGAGTTGTTCTTCCTCAAAAATATTCGATCGAACACTCACATCTGGTCGATCGAGCAAATCTTCCTCCAAAGTGTTCGATCGGGTGGTGGAATCTGCTCGATCGAACTCCTTATGCTGAACCGTGGTGAATAATTCGAGAAAAGCTTCATCGTCATTAACACCTTCAATTTCCGAGTCATACATGTCTTCATCATCAATAGATAAGTCAGGTCTTTCATAGGAAAGACTACTATCGGTAAAAATAGCATATACCGTCTCTGAGTCCCTAGAATCTGACTCGGCAGCTAATTGAACTAGTTGAGATTTAAGTAGCTTGAGATGAGCTTCTCTAGATTTATCAGATTCTTACACTAGAAGTACAAGTGCCTTCACCAAGGACTTCAATTCAGAAACCTCTTCATTCTCTTCAACGGGAGAAAGGGTTTGGTGTTGCGGGGGCTAGATAAACGGAAACTTTTGATAGCCTCGTTGCTGAAGCGGATGTGGTGGCACATATGCAAAGGACTGAGTGGCTTGCCTACGCTGCCTAAACGCATAGACTTCATCACGCCAAATTTTGATACGGTCGTTTCCCGCTAGACAGATAACAGCATTGTGCCCCGCAGCACCACATCTCTCACAGTAAACCACCTGCTTCGCCATAGGATGGAACATAGGTGGAAGATCAAAGGTACTCAAGCCTTCCCTTTGATGATCTTTTACCTAGAACTGTCTAGGTAGGACCTGTAGGGCCTATCAAAACAACACTAGAGAAAAAGATAAGAACTGCCTCAAGGAATCAATCCCTTGAGGCTAAAGACAGACAAAAATAAACAAGTAAATAAAATAGTTGCCTGCCCGGCAACGGCGCCAAAATTTTTATACCGTCGTTTAGAACCAAAAATAAATACCTAAGTACTACTAACAGAAGTCAGCCGTAAGTAGGGTCGATCTCCACAGGGAGGCGGTCACTATCTACTCGTTAATTCAGTCTGTCTACGGTCACAATTTGAGGGTTTGAGTAATTTAACTAAACTAATAAAAGTAAGGGTCGAAAGAAGATAAAGAGAGAGAGCTAGGATTGTCAGGTCATAAATGAATGTCAGATAATTGCGGCTAAGGTCACAGATCGGTCACTTGTATCGGTCTAAGGGGCAATGAATATCTCCTTCCGGTCTCAATTCACCCTAAAACACTATTAGCTTAGCTTCCGACCTCACTAAAGTATCTTAATGTTCACTGCAGGTCTTACCCATTCCAACCATCCGGTCTAGTCAAGGCTTACTAAATAAATTAGCTAAATGCGTCGACTCAAGTAGCTAATTACAGCTCATTGCAGTGATTAATAACAAAGACATGACTTTAGCAATAGATCTGCAAACCTAATTAGCAACTAACATCAACTCATTGAATCCCCTAAATCCTAGCAGGAGAATTAGCTAAACATAATAATGAATAAAGCAATGACAAAGGATGTAATAGAAGACATGATAAAAACATATAAGCAAAAGAGAATTATATTAAATAGAGAGAGGGTAAAGAAATTACAGAAGTTTAGAATCCGGCGAAAGAAGAGCAAAAGTACCATTCAACAGAGAAAAAGAGAAAAAGGGAGAAAAGAAGAGAGAAGAAGAGAGAAAATAGTGACTAAGAGTAAAACAGTATGATAAGATGTTTGTAACCTAATCCCGACTTCCTTTATATAGGGAAGTGATTATTAACATAAAATAAAACTAACACGGGATAAAAATCCCGCGTATATAAGCTAGTCACTCGATCGAGCAACTTTATATCACTCGATCGAACAAATCCAAGCTAAAACCTCTCGATCGAGGACTTTAGGTACTCAATCGAACACTTATCAAAAAGGTACATTCGATCGAGTAGAAAAAGGACTCGATCGAACAAGATAGTACTCGATCGAGTACTTTCCAGCGCACAATTCCTACTTCACGCAGTGAACTTCAAACGGCCGCCATTTCTTCGTTAATTGGTCAAACACAGCGTTTCCAGTGGCGTTGGAAAGCTAAGAGGACAATATTTCATCTCCAATTGGAATCACCTGAAAAATCAGTTGTAGAACTCGATATTTGGCTCTTCAAATTAAGCACTAATAATTTGAAGTTCTTCCTTTGCTCGCCTAGCTATCCTACTTCTTTGGGCATCACAATTAGTAGTTTCCAAGCTCCGACTCAACTCATCTCCTAAATGCATTCATAGGGACATGTATTAAGCTTGATTTTGCTCCTCTTCAGTTTATACCTGCAAATAATACAAGACAAACCAAAGTAGCCTATTCAGGTGACATTTGTAGCTAAACACTACTAAATATGCATAGGAATGCGTGCAAATGAAGTACAAAATGCCTATATAAAATACACGCATCAAGGGCCTAGCTATGCAGGGGGATCTTGAGCTTGGGGAAGAGGAGGCGGCCGGAGTGCTAGTGATAACTCCAATCTTACCTGCTTCAACTGTGGTGGAGTGGGTCATAAGAGGCATGAGTATACCAGTGCTAGAGGAGGAGGGGGTTTTCCAGGGACATATCAGGGAAACGTTTCGCATGCTCCAAGTCAAAGCTTTGCTAGCAACAGGCCATCTAGGTCGTGGGCTAATCGCGGAGGGCAGAACAACAACAATGGAGACTACAACCGCAACAATTGAGGGTCCTATCAGCGTCCGAACAACGGTGTGACGCAGAACTCGGCAGCTGATGAACATGTCGTTGTACACTCTCAAACACATTTATACCCAACTACTAAAATAGCAAGAAAGTCGGGGTCGAACCCAAAGGACGGGGGTACTCAAATTGTTCAATCTAATTTTAGTTGCACTAGGTTTGTCACAATTGGTTGGGTTGACGATTCTAAACTAATAAAAGCAATGAAAGGTAAACAAGCAATAAAACAAGGGTATGAATAAATGATAAACAATATTAAGGAATCATGGGATCATAGGGGAATCATGGTGAGATCAAACAAACAAGTTTCAAAGATGCAAGCAATTATTATTGTTGGAATCAATTTAGTGTATATCTTACGATTTCAAGGGGAAACTTAGGTCTCGGAGCCGAGTTGGTCAAGACTGTACAAAACCTACAAGGTGACTTGGTTTTCCCTATTCATGGTGATATAACATAAATGAGTCCTAGGAAGGTTTGGGTCTCGGAGCCGAGTCGGTCAAGACTGTACAACACCTACAATCGACTTAATTCTTCCTAATCAACTATATGCATGGTCTAACAAGCCTTGAGTTGGTTTATGTCTTACAAGTCTTGTTGAAAGGATAAGAGAAACACGCTAGGTTGTCAATCAAGCATTTCATCAAACATGACATGTGCATAAGTTAGAAAACAATAAGCAAGCATTCATATGATCTCATTAAGCATAAATCTTTCCCATAATTAACTCCCCTAATCCCCCACTAATCTCTAGTTACGAGACTACTCACTCATTATCATAGAAGACATGTTATCAATGGTGTCAATCATCTTAACAAGCATAAACATGATGAAAGAGTGAAGAAATAAGCAATAAAGAGTAACGAGTAAAGAGATTATACTAATATTAAGATGAATAAATGGAAAGCAAAGAATAATAGAAGAGAACTTGATTGATTGATGAAGAGTTGTCAATTCTCCAATAATAACCCAATAATCTTCAATTACCCAATAATAAATCTTGAACAATAATTAAGGAAATATTAGTGTGTAATTTGTGGAATGATTAAATGCTAATCTATTCTAATCTACTCCTAATGAAAGCTTAATCTAAACTAAGGAAGCCTAATCTCTAAATACAAGAGGGGTATATATAGTAGTACAAGGATTAGGTTAACTAAGAGCTTAAATGACGATTATGTTGGAATATGTGTCTATCGACAATAATGCGATCACAACTGTCGATCATGATGATCACATGTTTAAATCTCATTTTAAGAATACATGTGGGATGTAATATTTTACAGTTAACTGGTTCACACATATCGGTAATGATTGGCTGACTAGAGTTTGACATTACTGTCGTGCGACGGTGGTGATCAGTTAATCCCCTTAGGTCATACCTATAGGGAAATACTCTTAATTGATTATTTAATTAATCGTATGCCGATACGAGTTAATTAAACTGCTTAAAACTGACGGATGATTTGTGAGTAAGATTAACGTGTCTTATTATAATTCGATTAAATTGGATACGGTCTAAGTAATCGAATTGTTTTATTACTTGGATAAAATTACTGTTTACGAAACAATTGAAATTGAAATTGAAATTGAATGAATAATTTATTATAAATACAAGACGTTGTGATTTATAATTGATAAACCGTTTTGGTACAAGTAATTACGAATTACTAGTCGATTTTGTATATGACATATTTTATGAGTATGTTGATTTTTAATATGTTAAAAATACATTACAATTTCACATGTCAAGTTACATGTCACATATGTCACAATTGACAAATGACAAAATAAAATGGACTACCCATTTTATTTATATGTGCTGAAAATGGAGGGAGTTTAAGGAATATATATTGTGTTTTTATTTAAGTGGAAAACATGATGATTAAAGCCTAATGACTAGCCATGCATGCCTAGTCTTGTCTTGAGAAGAACACAAGACCATGCATTGGTCTCTCCTTCCCTCCTCCAACCGGGTTTTCCAAGAGAAATGATAGAGTTTTTCCTCTATCATTTTCATTCACAACTTCAACTCATATTTTTCTAGTGTAAGAAAAAGAATTCTCTCTATAATTTGTGAAAATTTAGAGAAACAAAAACCACAAAATCACTCCTCTCTTAACCGAAATATTCAAGAGAACAAATTAATATTTTTGTATCAAATTTGAAGTAAAAACTTATATTTTTACTAGTTCATAAATAAATAAGTTATTAAGGGATTTCCTTGGGTATTCACTTATGGGAGAGGTTCTAATTTGGACCTTTTGTTCATCCATTTGAAGGAAAGCTCAAGAAATAACAAATAGGTGAATTTGTTGGTGCCCATTAATCCGAAATCATATAGTAAGATTGATGATTTCTTCTCTTATCTTATTTATGTTTGCATGCATAAGATCTAGAATTTATTTGATGACTATATAAATTTGAACATATATGAATACGTAAATTAATGAGATTAATGATTCCAACAAGCGGTATCAGAGCCTTAGGTTGTTTGCATGCAAATCGGTTTATAGTTTTTCCGAGTTATATGATTAACATACAAAACTAATTAATTTAGATTTATGAAGATAAACCTAAAAATAACCTTGCATGTTAAAAGTTTCTGGTCCTAAGTGATTTTTAGGACATTTTGGTTTATTCATGGACTTTACTGTTCATTTTATAAATTATTGGCATTAAAATGTGATTTTTATGATAAAAATGTCATTTTTGGACGAAAATTAGCTAAACTTCGAATTTTTCAGTGATTTTTGGATATGTTTTCACATATATTATCTTCTGATGTCCAGTAAATTTTCATGATAAAATGAGTTGTTTTGCTTGAAATATGGATTTTTCAAGTTAAAATCGTATTTAAATGGATAAATAGGTTAATATGAGTTCTACTTCGAATCAGGTCATGGAAATTTAGTATGTTGTCACATATAATTTTACAAGATGTGTGTAAAATATTTGGCTATAATGAAGTCTTTATAAATGATTATTAATTTTTTGATGAAAAATCACAAATAGTGACTATAATTAGTAATAATGCTAAAACATACTTCATGACTAAAGGAAAAATGTCACATATTGCATTTTATCATATATTTCAGATCTAAAAGTGAAAAGTTGATAAAAATATTTTTTCTCATATTTTTATGGTCATAATTGTTAAAATCGATAAACCGCAACATTGTTTTTCTCGATAAATTTTCGAACTTTTTTAACCTAAGTTTTGAACATTATGAGTGCCATGGTATTTTTCCAGAATGTTCATGAGTTTAAATTTCAAAATTTGAAATTATTTGAAATTTTTATGATTTAATTTGAGGTTTATAGCATAAATTATGTATTTTTGGGTCCATTTATGAAAAATATTAAGAAATCAAGTTTAATTATTGTCAAATGTTAGTAGAGACTAATTTTGAGTCCTAAGATGGTTAGGGTAATTAACTTGTACATAAATATGAATTTATGTAATTATTGTGATTTTAATAAGTTAAATCACGCAAATCGTTAAAAACCGATAAATATACGATATTGGCTCTTAAAGGCGATTTTGCATAAAATTTGGCATGTTCATACATATTATAATGCTGCATTTTATTTATGATTGTCATAATTTAGTTTTATGTAATTGTACTTAGTATGTTCTTTGTTTTTAATCGTTATTACCCGAAATGTATGGGAATATCGATTCGGTTGTAATTATTGTGATCTCGTATCACCGTTTTGTAATTTAATATATTTATTTTATCATATTACAAATGTATAATTCATTTTGTAATTTAATTATTCCGGAGTTCCTTGAAGACAATGCCATTCGAGAAGGCGATCCATCAAAGAAAGTGTTGCCTTGAAATGCGTGCCAAGATCGGAGTTCAAGGGACCAAAGGAGTTGGTTTCCGAATTTGTAATAGTTTATTAGATTTACTATTTTAGGAAGGCCATACTAGGATTTTATTTTTATGCTTTGCATTTTATTTATATGTTGCATGCATCGCTAAATCGCCATAACTAAACATGCATTTTAATCGAGTTTATCGACCGTGTCAATTACAATTATCGTAGTTCACCACTTTAGTTCACTTAAGACGTGATAGATAATAAATTGACATGACCTCTCGCTAAAATAAACAATTGAGACTTAGCCTTACCAAAAAGTAGAAACCATGAAAACCTATTTCATAAGGGAGTGCACTCGGCCCTACCGGGGTACAAACCTTGTTACGTAGGGGAAGTGGGTGATAAATGTCTATCCACCGAATTCATGTTGATAAGGGATGAATCGGCCCTACCGTGCCCATGTTGATGTGGATTTGGATCATGGACACATTTATTCGAAATTTGGGTTGAACTCAACAAAAGTATTATCGACCATTGCCGGATGTGTTTTGGACTAAAGATAAATATTATTTTATCGACCAAGTGTTCTAAAAGTAGAATCGATTAAAGAGTTAATCCACCGAGTTATATTGATAAGGGATGAATCGGCCCTACCGTGCCCAAGTTAATATGAATTTGGATCTTGGAATCATTTATCATAGTTGGGTAGAGGTCACTATGTAAATGCTTTACTTGTTATTTACAAGTATTAATAAAACGATAAATGTTAAGTTTTCCACCATTCCGTTATCATATTGTTCTATTTCTTTACCACAATTCATATACGATATCATTTCGATTTTTGATTCAAATCTCCATTAAAACATCGTACTAAAGACAAATATGAATTTGCTTCTAAAAACCTCATATGAACCATTGCTAAAGATCTTTTTGTGAAAAGTGTAGATAGAAGTTATTCATTATCAAAAAGGCTTTTGATTATTGACTAACATGTCAAATTACAATGGATAGTTATTCATATACTTAATTGAATTAAGTACTTTGAAACGTTAAATTGTTTTAGTAATTAGATTTGTAAGAAATCGTAATTGACCAAAATAACGCAACCACTTCAATGAAAGTTTTAAGACTAAACGAATAAATTGAAGAGTAGTCTTCATGAAATTAAATTTTTGCTTCTCTAAGCAAAGATTCATTGAAATGAGTGGGAGCATTCTCTTAATCGTTAAGAAAGGACGAGGTTCTAAGAAGTAAAATTAGAATGGAATTGATACAGGGTAATGTAAAAAGTAAAGTTATTGAGAATAACGATACTAAGCCTATCAATCCCGACCGATAAAGTTTCCATTGTCTTAATTGTTGGACGCTAGAAAGGAAACTACCCCAAATTATTGAAGAATCGACAAGTTAGTTATGGGACATCTAATGGGACCTTCTTCTTTAAATGTTTATTTGATTAACATAAATTTTGCTAGTACTACTTCGTCAATATTAGAAACCAGTGGAGGTTTTCATCATTGTATTCGATACATAAGATGATTGTAATATGACGACTAGCATCAAATAATGTCGAGAGATAGAGTCATTGTGTACTCAATCTAGTTTTGGGTTTATTTTTTATACCTTAATTATGACTATTAAGGGAATAAACTCTAAATAAGAATATAAACTTGTTAAGATACAAAAGAGGTTTCACTTTTGTGACCCTATACACCACGATTTGATGTATGGTTAGCCCATTATCAAGGTGATTATATTCTAAACCAAACTAGAATGATATATCATGTAGATGATGCAAGACTCAAATTGGTAACCCAAGATTAAACCTTAAATTCTGGAATAATGAACGCAAAGAGTTATCAAGTACTCTTGGAACCATTAGGTTGTTAATCTTATGGTATATGCATATCTTGTATTCAAAGCAAGATGTCTCGTGTCTTTTGGTTGAAAAGGAGATCGAGGTTGTAAATCATTGATCCAAAATAGGTTGATCATTTTCTTTTACCAACGATTTAAGTTGACGCCAATATGTTCACTTAATAAGGTAAATAGAGAAATCTTTGAAGAAGTTCAAAGAGTTCAAAGAATCACGATTTAGTCGTGATGGGATAATCAAAGTGAAGACTTTAATGTAAGCCAAAGGAAATGTGATATAGTATCACAAATTAATCTCTCTTAGCACACATTATGGGATAATGTGTGGTTGGATAAAGAAATCAAACGCTATTCGATATGGTTTGGACTTCAATCAAGTTACTTTGAGTTACTTGATCCTTTTGGGGATTTTATCATATTGTCTAAATTATTTTTCCACTAAATCTAAAACAAATGAGATATGAAATGGTAGAGTACAATGCTTGTAAGTTTTCACAAGAAACAAATGCTTATTTTTCCTTACTATAATCACGAGTAGAACGAGTTTGTGGCTCGTGAAGCTGTCTTTCTAGTATACAAGTTTATTTCTAGAAGACAGAGTGGGAGAAATTATTCAAGAGCCACAAAGAATGTTATGTCGCAAGAACCTGGTCTTTCTTGGCTGCGTGAGACGTTTTATGTAAGACGGTGTTTCTTCAAAACCTAGGAGGTTAAAGTCATCACTTGTTGAAGATGATAAATTAGTGTTACTTTTAGAAAGTAAAGAGCTTGCAACTTACAAAGAAATTGTTTGATTCCAATTACTTCTGGAAAGTAATGAACATATGACTTACATAAGAGTGTTTAAGTCACAACTCAATACATGGCTTAGAGCCATGAAAATCCGAAATAAATTCCAAGTGAATTGTTAGATATCAAAGCTTGATTGGTTGCAAAGGGTTTTGCACTAGTTGAAATGCTTAAGTCTATTTGGATCTTCTTAGGGATTGTGTTTCATTATAATGATATACACATAGCAAGTAAATCTAAAACCCACTTCTTCAATTAAAAGGAGTGTATTCAATACATGTCTTGAGTTTTGTAGATTCTTGCAATCCTAAGATAATGTGAAACTTAAGAGAGGGTCTTAAGTAGGACATCAATGAGTTGGAATCAATGTTTTGATCATGTCATAAAACTTTTCTCGATAAGTCGAGAAGTTGTGTTTATACATGGAGTTTAGTGGGAGTTACGGAAATTTTAATTAGTCTTATATGTGGATGACATATTGATCATTGGGAATGATTTAAGACTTGGAATAATATAATACATCTTTAATATCCAGATATATGTAGATAAATCAACATGATATTAGCGTCAAATAAGAAGTCTTATGTTGATAAGATTCATGACTAGTTTAATCAAGTTGAACTTATTTGAGTGATTCCATTTGTTTCCGCTGCCGGATCAATTAAATGAGTAATGATGTACAACACTTCATATACTTTGAGTATGATGAATTGTTTCAAAATCGAATTTATGTAATAGTTACCAAGTAGCCATATAGATTATTCTTAAGTGCTTGAGGAAGCATTAAGGATGGAAAGTTAAGTGTTTTTTTTAATGCAATTAACTAATTTGTGTAAGGGTGTTACACGAATGACAATTGAGATTGCGAAAGGTTTCAGACAAAACCATATTCAAAACACGTGAAGATGGTTAAGGAACCATTGTGGCTATGTTATTTAAGAAATAGATTTGCTAGAATCGTTCTAGGCAATAAAGAACAATGAGAGATATTTACAACGGAAATTGAGTACACTTGCAATCATGAGATGTGCAAGAAGGATGAGTCCCGCACACTGTGAAAACAGTGGGAGCTATTCTAATGCTAGAGGGCCTATGTCTAGATTGGATCTAGACACGTACTCAGAAAGTTTTGTAATGCAAATGTATACATTACAAAGGAAAACGAGTATGTAGTAAGGTTGAGTGAGGTACAAGAAGTTGATAAAACCTACTAACCAAAGCCTTATCATAGGCTTAACTTGATGAGTCATGTCATATCTCATTTCAATTGCATTAAGATGAACAACTACATATAAGATGAAAATTGATTATAAAAATATGAAGTAGTAATCAAGTATTGACTATTCATATGAGATAATCACATTTGTCGTTCGAGTTTTTAAATCTAAAACCTCCTTTTATACTTTGTTACATCCAAACGGGTTGTAGAGACAATATTGAACCCCGTTAATGTGAACCCGGATTAACATGGTATTCGCCTATAGTCACTTGTATGAGGTGACGTCTCAAAGTGACTAGAGTGTGATGCGATTGATGGCAAGTTCAAGTGCCATAGAGTCATGTGAGATGACTAGTCGATCACATAGGCAGACTGTTAGGAACACTTTGTCGGGCCTTATGACCACTTATAGTGTTCTGGCAAATTTATATAGCCTGGTCGTGGCCAGAGCTACTATAGTATTTTAATGAGTCGATTCTTTTGACTAAAGACTATTCGCCCAAGGTGGCACAGTTTCAGATTAACTTAGATTTATGTTACTACGACCTTCGTAAATGGGGTCAAATGGGCATATTTTGGGTTATGATGGCTGTGGCTAGTCGAAGGGAATAGTGCGATAGGAATTGTCCAGCCCCCTTCTCAAGGTTAAAACAATATCTCAGGGCCACTCGAGGAGTAATGAACTGGAAATGCGTGGCCACACTCGGAAGGTATCTATGGTAGATGATTCCGGTCAATCAGTTATTCTCAAGATCGAGGAAACCACTCTTGATATGATCACTTGCAAGTACGACCTGAAAGACACCTTGCATTGAGTGGGAGATAGTAATAGGACAAGAGAATTGGTGACGCACACTTGTCGAGGACAAGTGGGAGATTGTTGGAATATGTGTCCTCCGACAATAATGCGATCACAACTGTCGATCATGATGATCACATTTTTAAATCTCATTTTAAGAATACATGTGGGATGTAATATTTTACAGTCAACTGGTCCACACATATCGGTAATGATTGGCTGACTAGAGTTTGACATTACTGTCGTGCGACGGTGGTGATCAGTTGATCCCCTTAGGTCATACCTATAGGGAAATACTCTTAATTGATTATTTAATTAATTGTATGCCGATACGAGTTAATTAAACTACTTAAAATTGACGGATGATTTGTGAGTAAGATTAACGTGTCTTATTATAATTCGATTAAATTGGATACGGTCTAAGTAATCGAATTGTTTTATTACTTAGATAAAATTATTTCTTACGAAACAATTGAAATTGAAATTGAATGAATAATTTATTATAAATACAAGACGTTGTGATTTATAATTGTTAAATCGTTTTGGTACAAGTAATTACGAATTACTAGTCGATTTTGTATATGACATATTTTATGAGTATGTTGATTTTTAATATGTTAAAAATACATTAAAATTTCACATGTCAAGTTACATGTCACATATGTCACAATTGACAAAAGACTAAATAAAATGGACTACCCATTTTATTTATATATGCCGAAAATGGAGGGAGTTTAAGGAATATATATTGTGTTTTTATTTAAGTGGAAAACATGATGATTAAAGCCTAATGACTAGCCATGCATGCCTAGTCTTGTCTTGAGAATAACACAAGACCATGCATTGGTCTCTCCTTCCCTCCTCCAACCGGTTTTTCCAAGAGAAATGATAGAGTTTTTCCTCTATCATTTTCATTCACAACTTCAACTCATATTTTTCTAGTGTAAGAAAATGAATTCTCTCTATAATTTGTAAAAATTTAGAGAAACAAAAACCACAAAATCACTCCTCTCTTGACCGAAATATTCAAGAGAACAAATTAATATTTTTGTGTCAAATTTTAAGTAAACACTTATATTTTTACTATTTCATAAATATATAAGTTATTAAGGGATTTCCTTGGGTATTCACTTTTGGAAGAGGTTCTAATTTGGACCTTTTGTTCATCCATTTTAAGAAAAGCTCAAGAACTAACAAATAGGTGAATTTGATGGTGCCCATTAATCTGAAATCATATAGTAAGATTGATGATTTCTTCTCTTATCTTATTTATGTTTGCATGCATAAGATCTAGAATTTATTTTATGACTATATAAATTTGAACATATATGAATATGTAAATTAATGAGATTAATGATTCCAACAGATTAAGCCCCTTGAAAGAGGATTAGAGCCTTGCAAGTCCCAGGGCCTTGCAAGTCCCAGGAGGAATTCCTCGATTCCATGATTGAGAAAATCTCCCTGCATGAGAATCCAGGCGACCTGGAGTGGGGTCGGGCGTCCCGACGGGTAGCTTGTATATTTGAGTTCGGATTGTAAAACGGACGTCATTTCCTCATCCGGACTCCTATTGGGGTGATTCAAAAGCCTAGACCATTTTATTTTTCGACGCCGTTTCATCTATCATAATTTCAGAGCGAAATAAGCAACTATTAGTTTGGTTCCAAGCAATTTCCTCTTGTAATGGATCCCTTCCATTCCTTGGGGATCCTTCATGGGCCGTGGGGATCCTTTGTGGGTCGTGAGGATCCTTAGTCATTACCCAATTACTTGTTTTCTTGACTTAGGCCTTTTGTATTGGTCTCCTCTTTGGTGCTTGGTTGTTATATGCTATCAATTTAGTTCCGCTTCACTCCATCTAGTCAAGTTAGTGCTCTTCTCCTATAAAGGACACCAAACCTCATAAAATATGCATAAAAGGAGGCTAAAGACAAGAAACGACCCTAATACATACTAAAAAGCGTAGGAACTAGGCTAGTTAGGGGGACTAAATGCGCGTAAATAGGAGTTATATCAAATATCCCCAACCAAACCTTTGCTCGTCCCGAGTAAAGAGGTGACTAGAACTTGACCTTTATTTAAACTATCCTAATAATAATATAGCCGATGTGAGACAAGTAGAGGGTCTCACTCCGCCCCTTCAACTCACAACAAGACATCTATGAGGTAAGATGCCTTCTTGCAAGGGAAGGTGGGGCTTGCCAAATGGCGATGCATCCTAACATTAAGCACACAAAAACAAGTCAAATGATGCATCTACAAAAGAATAGCCACTTTCCTCATCTAAGTGGCAGAAATCATCTACAAGGGAAGCAATTTAAGGGTACACACTCCATCATAGATATTAGTTCTCCTAGTTACTTAAGTCCAAGAGGATACAAACAAGTCACCTCCAAGTTGTGTTAAACTAGGTTACCTTTGTCCACAATTGTTAAATGCTTTTGTCAAGAGTCAAGTCCTTATGGTGTTAGAAAACACTGTAGGATCGCGAAATTCCCCCTCTTGCCAAGATAAGAAGAAGGACGTCCCCTCTCCACCATGGGACAAAGATAGGATCATCAATGGATAAAAGGAATTAAAAGTGTATGAGTTTCATGATGGTTGTTTGCTTTGGGGTTTATTTTCCCCCCATTTTTGTAGCATTTGACGATTAAGAGCATTTCTTGCCATCTTTTATGTTTGGCATTTTGATACTTGGCAATTTCAATTTTGCATTTTTGAAAATTTTTCAAAGTAACCCTATTTGTAGCAAGGGTACTTCTATTAAAGCATAGGAGTCTTTTTTTGCTCCTCTTTTCATTGATGCAATTTGCAAACATTTGATTTCGATTTGGTACTTGAACTCAATTTGATTTTTTTGTGCCCATTCCCTTTTTGTTTGGCAAAATGATGATAGAAGTGAAAGAACGATTGCATGGCTTCAAAGGTCACCTTGGAATAAACGGTAGCCAAGGAGTTATCACACCACAAGGTACTCTTGACTAGGCCTTAGTCCATGGGTCAAAGGATACTAGTATGACACATCCTAGGGTGTCTTAAGGTTATTCTAGCAAATAAAGTCTCAAGGAGAAAAATTATCTACAAGGGTCTTATATACACTTGTCAAGCTTTCCAACTAGGTATTTTCACAAAAAATTTCTACCATGCAAACTACATGCCACGATGCAACTATCATATATTTTAGATACCCAGTCCAAGCCTCGGTCAAAGTGGGGGGCTCTGTAGATACCCAGTATCTGTCGAGTCTCCAACAAACACCCGATGATTATCGGACTATAACATGCTAAGGAATCGCAGCGTTTAATCCACAGTTTTGTATAACTATACATCGGAAAACTTAAAACGATTTCGAAAACAAAACATTTTAAAACTTTTCAAAAGTAACTGGAGTGTTTAATGCATGACGACGGGGTTGCAATGACACTAACTAGAGTCAAAACTGAAACCGGACCAAAAACCGACTCAAAAGTTCAAATCCCGACTCCAACAACGATTCAAACCGAGTCAAACACAAAAAACAAAACTTTTCAAAGCTTTCATATTAAGTATTCCCGGAATGCTTCATGGTCAAGTAAAAATCATGTCATCCAAAACATAGGATAGAACAAATTATGATTTCAATTGCGTGATAGTGACAAGACACCTCAAAGACCCGTGAAATGGCTCGCGCCTCTTCAAGTAGCCCATGCGGCCACGTCGCTCAAAACGCACACAACCACCCATTTCTCTATAAATACCCCCTTTCACACACCATAACACCTTACGCGAATGTCTGCCCCCTCATCTCTCCCTTAAAATTCTAGACTCGACTTCTCAAGTCACAAACCGACACATATTTTCGACCTATTGATCGAAAATACAAGCCTTACACATTGTTTGGTACCGTCATCGTGCATTAAATCACTTGACCGGCCATCTCGACCAACTAAACCATCACTAAACTTAAAACACTCTTTTACATTGCTAAAACGGTTTTCAAACCGAGTTTGCCGACCAAACAAGTTGATACACTTTCGTCGATTTCTCGTCCCAAGCCTAGCATGTAAGTATGAGGGTATAAAAATCCTCTTCCTTCATGTTTTTCATCTGTTTTATGACTATAACATGCTAAAACATACATAACATGATTCAAATATAGGTTAGATGAGCCAAAACCGGATTTTAGCCGGAGACAGGGGCTGCTTGTATAGCAGGAGGGCTTGCACCTCATCCCCCTCTCAGGCCTTAATCCAGCTGTGTTTGGTCTCATCTTCCCTCTTTTATTTCATTTCTTATTTGTAATCGGTTTTTACCATTTCAAATATTACAAATCATTTTCATGATACACTTTTAACCATAAAATATTTTCACCCTTGGTTCTTAATGCCATGGCGGTTAAATCCGTGTTTCGGTGATAATTTTTGGTTAATCACATTTTGAAAGGTATTTTAAAACCTTTTATTTTATTTCTTTACATTTCAAAACAAACACATTAGTCATAAATACAAAAGCATCCTTGGTTCCACATACCATGTCGGTTTTAAACCCGAGTACGATGATAAACATTGGCTAATTACAAACAAGTGAACTTAAAACATTTAGTTCACAATCATTTTCAAAACTATTCATATCAAGCTCGCAAAAACGAACCCGACGTCGAATATTGTCAATACAATGATGATTATTAAAGTCTTGTTCTTCACATCAACAAAAAAGCGGTCTAAACGATCTTTTCAAACCAAGACAGATTAAAACACCCTCTTTTCAAAACATTTTACAATCATTTTAACAGTCATAAGACGTCCCTTGAACCGTCTGATGACTCGCACCTAAACAGACCAACCATTTTCCAATTTTCAAACCAGGACAGGCCTGTTTGTATCGTTTGACGGCTCGCGCCTATATAGGCTGCCTGATGCAGACACTGCTTCCTTCCAGCACTTGTCTAGGACGATCCCGACTTCGGTTAACCCGAATACAGGACGGATTAGATGATAAATCTGCTCTTTTACATTGTATTTGCAAAATGCCTTACTAAGACAAATGGATCACGTTATTCACCATAAACCTAACTCGGTAAATGGATGTTTAATTTCCGTGTTGCATGTAAATCAACACTAAATCCAACTTGACATCAAATACTTGATACTTGGCTAAAACAACCGACATAGAAAGCTCACATATTACGTTCAAACTTGTGGATGAGCATTCATGCATTTACCCGTTTTATCAACTTTTGCATTTAACCAACCAAGATCAATCAGTAGAGGCCGCTACCGCGGGCGGGATTGGGTGTCCGATTAAAGGGCTTCCCAATACGTACCTTTTCTTACTCAGAAAATTTGGATAGTGGACGACCTTATCCAAGGTGACGAGAGTCATTCTAGAGATAGGATGCTAAAGAGGGATGACTCCTTACCTTTAGTACCTATGTCAAACACTGCTTTTTGCCTTGGTTGACCTAGGTATAAAGTGGATTCGAACGGGTTCCAAGCATCCCACAAATGCTTGGTGGCGACTCTGAACATCTCTTGCATTATTTCGAGACCCTTGCCGAGACGAAACCGACCGATCTAAAACGATCCGGTCGAAAGCATTTTTATGCCGCCGAGCGTGGCTTTCAAAATACCGCTGCTATGTCCACAGATTGGCTGGGCGTCGCAGGTGAGCCATGTTCACAGATTGGCGACTCCGCTGGGGAAAACTAGGACACTTGTGTCTTTGTGATCCCTAGATGGTGAGACTCGAATGAGGTCTTAGTTGAAATGCATTAATTAATATTACGGTCATAAGTCGAGTTCCTTGTTCGGGCCACAACCTAACCCTTTTCGACTAATTGGCTCGTCTCGTCGGCGTGCGTTTTCTCATCCCCGTGTTTTGAATCCCGATTGATTCAAGCATACCGTTGACGTTACACATTTCTGTTTCATCAAAGATCTTTCATTTCCTTCGATCATGAGGCTAGGGAACCCTCCTTACACATTTTGTTTGGATTGGTATCCCTCTCGAAAATCGGGGTTTGATCTCTTGGTGTGTAACCCACCCTTTTAAGCCAAAATCCGTGTCAGCATTATGCATAATATAATAAAACTGTGAGTGCCTATGTGTTATGTAATCATATGTCCTTCTGTGTCATTTCGAACTTTCAAAAACATCTTTCGCGCCGTTATAATGGTTGTTTCAAACCTCGGTCTTTTGCCGACCATCGTATTTTTAAACAACACGCCTCTTTAGGCCGTCGTATTGATGATTTTCAAACCCGGTTTTCTATAACCATTTCAAAAGCACACCTCTTTAAGCCGTCGTAATGACGATTTTCAAACCCGGTTTTATACAACCATTTCAAAAGCACGCCTTTTACGCCGTCGTAATGACAATTTTCAAAATTTTGGTTTTTCACAACCATTTCAAAAACACCTTTTTACGCCGTTATAATCGCCGCGTCAAGACACAGATTTTAACCCGTCTCGCACCGACACGATAGCTCTTTCAAAACCCGAGAATAGCACACACCCTTTCTCGAGGCTCTTTTCAAATCCCGAGGACCATACACCATCCCCGAAATCTTTTCAAACCTTTGAAAACTCGATTTTCAAAACATACAATTTTGAATTTCAAAAACCATCTTTGGAAACAACACATTATTTTCAGAGCCGCCGCAACTCGAACTCAAATCGTCTTCTGAAAAAATCTTAAGACAACTTTTCAACTGACGGACTTCTAAAGATCCCTATTCTTCGAGAGCTATCCTTCCGTCTTCTGTGTTGTTTGCGTTTAGTCGTTAAACGTATCGGATTGGGATGTAACGTGAGCCATTTTCTGCCTCAGAGCCATAGCCCTGTCTTCAGCTTTGTCCAACAACAAACGATGACAACAGAGATCTCACGACTGCCCAGCTAGCCAGCCTACTCACCGCTCTTAAGGTAACCCTTGACCGTGTCGAGACCCGTATCGACATCCTGTAAAACAAGGAAACCGGAGAACACAACACTCCGCCTTTGACTGAAACTGAGAAAAGGCTCAAGCTCTTGGAAGAACAGCTCCTAGCGCGTGGTAACAACATCCACCTTGAGAATAATCGAAGGTTTGAACCCGTTGGGGATCAACTACCCGACAACTTTACCTTGACTGATGTACCCAAGTTTAAGGGATTTGAGGACCCACTTAATCACATTCAGGCCTTTAAGGATTACATGTCCATCAAGGGGGTCAAACAAGAACTCTTCACCCAGATCTTCCCATCATCCCTGGAACCAATTCCCCGCCTATGGTACTACTCCCTCGACCCCAAGAACCTCACTACTTCGGACGAAGTCGCCATTGAATTTTCCAAACAATATGCAGAAAACGTCAAAATCCAAGCCGACACCCGCACTCTTGAGGGCCTAACTCGGAATGATAAGGAAGGGTTCACATAATTCCTAACCCGCTTGAGGAGGGTAAGCACTCAACTAGTCAGTAAGCCGAGTGAATCAACTCTGGTGAAGAAATTTGTCAACAACCTCCGCCCAGTTTATGCCAACCTGCTGAGATATCAAAACATCAAAACATTACAGGACCTACAAATCCTCGGGACCCGCATTAAAGACGATCTCCGCAAGGGTGTCCTAGCCAAAACCACTGGTAGAGGCTATCGAGGATCTACATAAACCGGATCTCGCCCTTATGGTCAAACGAACAAAATTGATGAGTTCAACCTCCTCGAACCAACCACAAAGAAAACTGAGCGTCCTCAAAGGGTATTCACGAACTTGGGGTCCATATATGCTAGTACCCTAAAAAGACTCATGGACCAAGGGAAACTGCAGCTGATTGGGCCTACTCCTAACCCGTCCGAGGCTAAGAAAACACGTTTCTGGAATCCCAATGCCTACTACCAGTATCACCAAGGGAAGGGTCATGACACAGAGGCTTGATTTAAACTGAAGCACGCCATCCAAGATATGATCGAGAAAGGAGAATTGCCTTTACCTCCACCCACAAAACCAAACAACAAAACAAACCCCTTGGGAATCCATGCTATCTTTGATGACGAGCCAAACTTGGATTGTTCGCACCTCATCCTGCCAATTGATGACGAGTTGAATGTCTTGGAGAAGGATACCCCAGATGGGATGTTCGTATTCAGCGCTGCAACCATGCTCACCATGTTCCAACAGGTTGAGGAAGCCATATCCAGTCTCTCAGAAAGGATTACCCGACTTGAGGACGCCTACCACCAGTTTATTTTCAACCCACCAACACCAACACCGCGCCCGAGGGAGGGTCCTCCAAACACCCAAAACTACCCTCACCAGGAAGGATTACTCCCGCGACCATTCTGGAACGCACCCCACAATAATCATCCCCACAATAATCGACCCCACAAAAATTACCCCACAAGAACTTCCCCCACAAAAACTACCCGCCAAGGAATACCCCTCCAAGGTACCCTCGAGATCCTAAAATCAACGATATCTGGAGAGACGACGCAGAGGATGTCTACATGGTTCCGGGAAAGGGGAAATAAGCAAAAGAGATCGATCATCACTCGATCTGGACGACCCTATCAAAACCCAAACAATGCAACAACCATTTCAACGACGAATGACCAAGTTATCCCGGATGTGGACACTCAGCCCAAGGTTCCCGAAAACTCGATCCTTAAACAACTGCAAAAAGCAAAGGCCGAAATTTCAATTTGGTAACTAATTGCTGCATCCTTCGATCATCGGCAGGCTTTGCTACAAGCCTTGGGAAAGTTGACAGTTCCATCTACCTCCTCTTCAGAAGAAGTGGTAGCGCACATGACAAGGGATGTCTCCGACCTGAGCAACCCTGTCATCTTCTCTGATGAAGATATCCCTCCATTCGGAGCAAACCATAACCTGGCCCTATACATCACCGAAACATGCCTCAAGGAGAATGTGCCTATGGTCCTAGTGGATGACGGATCCGCGATCAATCTCATTCGCCTCAAAACGGCTCATAAACTGGGTATCAAAGAAGCTGATTTGGTCCCAACTAACCAAGGAGTACGCGCCTATGACGACACTTGTGGTAAGGTTGCGGGGATTATCACTTTTGAAGCAAAAATGGCAACACCACCAAGCATCCTTTTACCCGGTTTTGGTCCTTTTCCAAAATCGAGGTCTACCATGAAATCCGTCTAAGAAGTCATGCCTCCAACTGCCCTATTTAACATCTTTGGTGAGTTTAGGACGTTTTTGTGTAGGATCTTTTATCTCCAAGGGCTACCATTCAGAAATTATTTGAAGAATTAAAGCAAAGGTACGAGGGGACCCGGTTTTGACCAATAAGCAAAATGTCGCCATCAATCTTTCCTCTTTTGATCCAACAAAGCTCAAGAGACTTTTAGGAGCTGCAAAAGAGACTTACACGGTTCTCCAAGGCCTCCAATCAGTCCATATAATCATAAATAAGAAGTTGAGCTAACAAACAAGGAAGATTGGACTATTAGTTTACTTTAGCCTTTCTTTGCTTTATGTCATTTTCTATTTCAGCATTGTGTAAGTAACTTGGCTGCCGTTTTTATGTCCTTTAGCTGCTCATTTTTTAGCCCTTAGATGTAACTTGTAATCAAGAGTCAAGATTGCCTTGGTCTATATAAACCAAAGTAGGCACATGAGAATTTAAAATTTGAGTGAATTCTAATATGAGTTTGAAACTGAAGTTTTCAATCAACTTTCTTCTTGCTTAGTGCAGAAAACCCCTCATTACTTAGTGTTTGAGGCGGAATTAGCACTTGCTTCGTGATCTTGAGTTTAATTCCAAGGCTTAAACCTGCTTCGTGATCTAGTTTAAGTCATATCCCGGTTACTTGTTCTTGTTTTCGTGTCAAAACAGTCCCAAATTTTCTGTTTTCGTTGCTTTAAGTCATTGTGGAAATTGTTATTTGAATGTTTAGTTCATAAGCATTTAAATTACAATATTATTTCCATTGCTTTCATTCAAATTAATCAAGTTATTTAAGGTCTTATTTCCGTCCAAAACAGGCTGTTTCGTGTCTTGTTTTGGTTGAGTCGTTTGTTAGTTTTTAAAACTGTCCTTGTGTTGTTTGTTGGTCCTTAAAACAGTCCATTCAAGTGTCTAAGTCAAGTCCTTAGAGGTTTTGTCAAAAATCATTGTTATTTGTGTTTGTTTTAGTCATTTTAATCACAATCAAACAGTCCGTTACAGTGTTAAAATTCGAGTATTATTCATCCAAAAATCGAGTCCTACGAGTTTTACTCCAAAGTGGTATCATAGCAAGGTTATAACACAATTCCATCTTGTGTTAGTCTTGGGTTTTGACTTCATTATATACCTTAACCACCTCAAAAACACAAAAAACAACCATGAGTGAGGAGAGGCTTGCCATAATTGAAACACAAGTCACTCAACTTTCTGAAAAATGTGACTTGATGTTCGATTCCTTCAATGCTATCATGGCTAACATTCCAACACCACCAAGAGGAAGAGGACAACCACCACGGGGTAGAGGTAGAGGCCGTGCTTACATGGGTGGAATAGGTGGCCAAGGTATCCAAGAAGAGGAGCCATTTTCAGATTCGGAGGACTCCATGGCCGAGGCTTTTCAACAAGAGCATAACAAGCATGTAAAGGTAGAAATCCCTGATTTTTATGGTAGTCTAAACCCCGAGGATTTGTTAGATTGGCTTAGAACCGTTGAAAGAGATTTTGAGTTTAAAGACTATTCCGATAACAAATCTTTCAAAGTTGCAATCTTGAAACTCAAAGGCTATGCTTCTCTTTGGTATGAAAACTTAAAAAATCAGAGAAGAAGAGATGCTAAAGAGGTTATTAAGTCATGGTCTAAGTTGAAAAAGAAACTTAAGGATAAGTTTGTGCCTCGAGACTACACTCAGGACATGTTTATTAGGCTCACTAAACTTAAACAAGACCAACAACCCATTGAGTCTTACCTTAGAGACTTTGAACAATTAACCTTGCAATGTGAAGTCGATGAACAACCCGAACAAAAGATTGCTAGGTTTATTGAGGGTTTGGATTTTAAGATTGCTAGTAAGGTAAGAATGCATCAAGTGTTGTCCTTTGAGGAGGACGTGAACCTATCTTCGAGGGTTGAAAAATTGGGAAAGGGGAGAGCTATCACCACAAAAACAACCGCCAAAATAGCCCCCTACCACACCTAAACCGAGGCAAAGGTTGATGAACCAACCCATCAAAACAAACTCCCCACTCTTGACAAAGACAAAGCACCCATGAGCTCGCACAAAAACACCACATCTTTGAAGAAATGTTATCAATGTCAAGGCTTTGGTCACTTTGCTAACCAATGTCCAAACAAGAGAGCACTTAGTAGGTTTGAGGTAGTGCATTGGGATGAGGATGAAATACTTGTTTTTGATGATGGTGAGGAGTCTAAGAAGCAAGAGGAGGCTGCCATGGTTATAGAACCGGATGAGACAGTGAGTTTGGTCATTTGGAGAGCATTGAGTACCCAACCTATGGAAGTAAACCAAAGACAACAACTCTTTCTGTCTAGGTGCACAATTCAAGGGAAAGTTTGCAATCTTATCATTGATGGAGGAAGTTGTACCAATGTGGCTTCTAATACTCTCATTGAGAAGCTCTCTTTTCCTACACAAGATCATCCTAATCCTTACAAGTTGAGGTGGTTCAACAAAGGGGCTGAAATTAAGGTGAATAAGCAATGCCTAGTGTCCTTCTCCATGGGCAAGAGCTATGTTGATGAGGTTCTTTGTGATGTTCTACCTATGGATGCTTGCCATATTCTACTTGGTAGGCCATTGGAGTTTGATAAAGATTCAATGCACAATGGTCAAGACAACACTTACAATTTCAAGCTTTGTTCAAAGAAAGTTGTGCTAGCACCCCTACCACCCGAGTCAATGTTTGAACCACCCAAGAAAGTATTATTGATCAATGAAGACAAGGTGAGTCAAGGGGAGGATGGCGTGGGGAGTGTTCATGATGTCCATGCCAAAGATAAGTTCAAGGAGCCAAGGGTCCAAGCATTACTCAAATGGAAAGATCAAACCGAGGGGTTCTTTGAAGGCTTGCAATGTAAGCCTACTACATTCTCTAATCCAAGTTTAACTAGCTTATGTAAGTTCAAGTGCAAGGCTAGTGACAATGGCCACGACAATGAGGCTGCCCAAATGCAAAATTTCGAGCCAATTGTTGAGGAATGGAAAAGGACCAAGAAACGAGTTAACGGAGAACCTCCCATCCATGCTAAGGCCATGAAATGCAAGGAAATGTCTATGGTTCCTAAGCAATCTCGCATATTCAGGCCTAGGGACCTTGTGTGGGTTCAAATCAGCAAGAAAAGAGTCCATAAGAAAGGGAAAAACAAGTCCATAGCAAGTGAAGAAGGTCCTGTCAAAGTCATCAAGCAAATTGGGTTCAACAAGTACAAGTTGGATCTCTTGGGAATTCATGTTACATTTGATGTTGAGGACTTAAGTCCAAGCTATGAGGAGATTGAGGATGATGATTTCTATCACTTGAGGGCAAGTCCTTTTGAAGAGGGAGGGATTGAAGCAAAAATGGCAACAACACCAAGCATCCTTTTACCCGGTTTTGGTCCTTCTCCAAAATCGAGGTCTACCATGAAATCCATTTAAGAAGTCATGCCTCCAACCGCCCTATTTCACATCTTTGGTGAGTTTAGGACGTTTTTGTGTAGGATCTTTTATCTCCAAGGGCTACCATTTAGAAATTATTTGAAGAATTAAAGCAAAGGTACGAGGGGACCCGGTTTTGAACATTGAGTAAAATGTCGCTATCAATCTTTCCTCTTTTGATCCAACAAAGCTCAAGAGACTTTTAGGAGCTGCAAAAGTGCCTTACATGGTTCTACAAGGCCTCCAATTAGTCCATATAATCATAAATAAGAAGTTGAGCTAACAAACAAGGAAGATTGGACTATTAGTTTACTTTAGCCTTTCTTTGCTTTATGTCATTTTCTATTTCAGCATTGTGTAAGTACCTTGGCTGCCGTTTTTATGTCCTTTAGCTGCTCATTTTGTAGCCCTTTGATGTAACTGCCTTGGTCTATATAAACCAAGGTAGGCACATGAGAATTTCAGATTTGGGTGAATTAAAATATGAGTTTGAAACTGAAGTTTTCAATCAACCTGCTTCGTGATCTAGTTTAAGTCATATCTCGGTTACTTGTTCTTGTTTTAATCTCAAAACAGTCCCAACGTTTCTGTTTTCGTTGCTTTAAGTCATTGTGGAAATTGTTATTTGAATATTTAGTTCATATGCATTTAAATTACAATCTTATTTCCATTGCTTTCATTCAAATGAATCAAGTTATTTAAGGTCTTATTTCCGTCCAAAACAGGTTGTTTTGTGCCTTGCTTTGGTTGAGTCGTTTGTTAGTTTTTAAAAGTGTCCTTGTGTTGTTTGTTGGTCCTTAAAACAGACCATTCAAGTGTCCAAGTCAAGTCCTTAGAGTTTCTGTCAAAAATCATTGTTATTTGTGTTTGTTTTAGTCATTTTAATCACAATCAAACAGTCTGTTACACTGTTAAAATTCGAGTCTTATTCATCCAAAAATCGAGTCCTAAGAGTTTTACTCCAACTTTGACCATCGCAACTAGACTCTTGGAAAGACAAGCCAGTTTTCAGGTGGTCGACATCGATGCCTCTTTCAACATGCCCCTGGGGCGTCCCTGGATTCACGCCGTCAAGGCTGTCGCCTCAACCCTCCATCAGAAAATCAGGGTCCCTTTCAACGGGAAGACAATCACCATCCCCGCTTCCCCGATCAAGTCTATCATGAAGAAGGGAATAGCCTCTCAGGTCATTGAGGAGGACGATAGTAAAATATGGGGATTCCAAGCTGTGAATGCCCTAACCGATGAATCATCACCCTTTGATTGTGACCCGTCCTCCAACTTCACAATCAACCGCATTCTGATGCGCCAGGGTTATTTCTCGGGCATACCTCTCAATCCATTGAAGAGCACCTTGCCTCCTTTGAAACAGGCCAAGTTCCCTAACATCCCCTTCGGGCTAGGCTATGAGCCTACCGATGAAGACATCCATGAGATGAACCTCCTAATAAGGAAGCGTAAAAAGCACGGAGTCATCCTCCGTCCCTACCATTTGACCCTCAATGGATACTTCGTCCTCGTGGGAGAATCTGAGCTCTACAACGGCTTTCCTGAGCTGATCTATGACTCCATATCTAAGGTCAAGCTCCCGGGTATAAAAGTCTTTCAAGACTGCTAGTTTATCCCTGACAACACCAAAGCCGCGTCGACCAAATTTGAGTCGACCCCATGCCTCGACGGACAAGTCGGCAGTCTCCTCTTTGGGGAAGACAATGTCAAGCACCTCGGCTATGGGGACATTATCAACATTGCTCTAAGGATAACCAGTTCGATCCCACCGCCTTAATCTCTGATACTGACCCAGGGAAAACTGCACAAGGCTGAAGGAAAACTGTCAAGTGGACCGATCGCCAAAGCCGCATTCTCAAGGTCACAACTGGAGAAAGCCCTATGTTCAAAGAGGAAAGTGAAGAAGAGTCTGAGTCTGAGTCAGAGTCTGTCTTAGCTCCTAGCACTCCTGATGTCCCGGTTGTTGGGAAATGTGTCCTCAACAATAGTGCGATTACATGATTTAAATATCATTATTAAATCTCATTTTAAGAATACATGTGGGATGTAATATTTTACAGTCAACTGGTCCACACAAATCGGTAATGATTGGCTGACTAGAGTTTGACATTACTGTCGTGCGACGGTGGTGATCAGTTGATCCCCTTAGGTCATACCTATAGGGAAATATTCTTAATTGATTATTTAATTAATCGTATACTGATACGAGTTAATTAAATTACTTAAAATTGACGGATGATTTTGTGAGTATAATTTACGTATCTTATTGTAAATGTGATTAAATAAGACACGGTCTAAGTAATCGAATTATTTTATTACTTGGATGAAATTATTGTTTACAGAAACAATTGAATCGGAATGAATAAATTATTATAAATACAGAATGTTGTAGTTTATAATTTGGAAACATTTTTGGTACAAGTAATTACGAATTACTAGTCGATTTTGTAAATGACATATTTTATGAGTATGTTGATTTTTAATATGTTAAAAATACATTACATTGTGACATGTCATGTAACATGTCACATGTGACAAATTTGACAAATGACAAAAATAAAATGGATTCTCCATTTTATGTCTAAAAACCGAAAATGAGAAGGGAGTGTAAGAGATGTATTGTGTTTTTTATCTTGAGTGGAAAACACAATTATCATATCTAATTAGTAGCCTTGCACACCTACCTTTTAGAGAAGAGCAAAAATGAAATGCATTGGGCATTCTACCCAAGGAAATTTCGGCCACTCCACATGAAAAGAGAAGTGAGCTTTTCTCTTTGATTATTCATTCAATCTTCCCATCTAATTTTCTAGTGTAAGAAAATTGATAAAATGCTCTCTACAATCTTATGAGATTTCTAGAGAAATAAATCACAAAATTCCTCTTCTCTCAACCGAAATATGTGAGAGTACAAAAACATTTTGTGTCATTTTTTAAGTAAGACTAATTTTAATACTAGATCATATTATTTTAGTCTTTAAGTTGTATTCCTTGGGTATATGCTTTTGGGAGGGATTCTACTCTTGAATCCTTGTTCTTCCATTTGGATAGCTCAAGAACAAGTGAGTAGGAGGACTCACTTGTGCCCATAAGAACCGAAATTACAATGTAAGGGTGATTTCTTCTCTATTTTATTATATTGTTTGCATGCATAAAATCCGTATTTAATTTTATGACAAATTAATTTCGACATATATGAGTATGTTAATTTGTATATGAATCTACATTTCCTTCAATCGGTATCAAGAGCCACGGTTGTTTGCATGCAAATTGGTTAAAAGTTTTTCCGAGTTATATGAATAACAAATAAAACTTGTAAAATTTGTGTTATTATGATATATCACGAAATTATTACATGTATGTTAATATTTCTGGTCCTAAAATGTTTTAGGATATTTTGGTTAATTTTTCGGATATTTATTGTTCATATTTTACAATAATGGCATTTAAATGTGATTTTATGAGTAAAAATGTCATTTTTGGTCGAAAATTAGCTATACTTCGAATTTCAAGTTGATTTTTGGATATGTTGTCACATATATTATTTTGAGATAACCTGTAAATTTTCATAATTTTTGGACTTGTTATGCTCGAAAAATGAATTTTTCATTATTAAATTTGGATTTAAGTGAAAAATAGGTTAATATGAGTTAAATTTCGACTCTGGTCATAGAAAATTAATATGTTGTCACATGCAATTTTACAAGATGTGTGTAAAATAATTGGCTATAAAGAAGTCTTTTTGCATGATTTATGAATTTTTGAAGAAAAATAGCATAAATAGTGACATTATTAGTGGAAAATTAATAAAACATAATCTATGACTTAGGAAAAACGTCTAATGTTGCATTTTATTATATTTTTCAGATCTAAAATTGAAAAGTTAATGAAAATAATTTTTCCATGTTTTTATGATTATTTTATTAAAATCGATAAACCGCAACATTGTTTTTCCGGAATATTTTCGAAATTTTTTAACCTAAAGATTTTGAACATTACGAGTGTCATGGAATTTTTCCAGAATGTTCATAAATTTAAATTTCAAATTTCAAATTTATTTGAAATTTTGTGATTTATTTGAAGTTTAATAGCTTATTTTGTATTTTTGGACTATTTATGAACAATTTTAGTAATTTGAGTTAATTATGGTCAATTTATTAGTGAAGACTAAATTTTGAGTCCTAAGTGGTTAGGGTAATTAACTAGTGCATAAATATGAATTTATGTAATTTTGTGATTAAAAATGTTGAAATCACGCAAATCCGTAAAAACCAAGTAATATACGATATTGGCAAATTAAAGGCGATTTGGCATAAAATGAAGCATGTTCATACATATTATAATGCTGCATTTTTCCTTTATGATTGTCATAATTTTAATTTATGTAATTTTGAATTATGTAATTTTACTTAGTATGGCCTTAGATTTTAATTGGTATTTCCCGAAATGTATGGGAATATCGATTCGGTTGTAATTTTTATTGTGATCTCGTATCACCGTTTTGTAATTTAATAGATTTATTTTATTTTAGTTACAAATGTATAATAGGAATTATGTAATTTTTATGTAATTTTATTCATTCCGGAGTTCCCAAGATGGATTTCTTCAAGAATGGCGATACATAAAGACGGTGTTACCTCGAGATGCGTGTCACAACCAAGTTCAAGGGACCAATGGAGTTGGTTTCCGAATATGTAATAGTTAAATAGTTTTTCTATTTTAGGAAAGGCCATACTAGGATTTATTTATCTTTATGCTTGCATTTTATTTTATGTCACATGCATTGCTAAATCGCCATAACTAAACATGCATTGTCATTTTATCGAGTTCATCGACCGTGTCAATTAGAATTATCGTAGTTCACCGCTTTAGTTCACTTAAAACGTGATAGATAATAAATTGACATGACCTCTCGCTAAAACAATCAATTGAGACTAGCCTTACCCAATAGTAGAAACCATGAAAACCTATTTCGTGAGGGAGTGCACTCGGCCACACCGGGGTACAAACCTTGTTACGTAGGGGAAGTGGGTGATGAATGTTAATCCACCGAATTCATGTTGATAAGGGATGTATCGGCCACACCGTGCCCAAGTTAATGTGGGTTTGGATCATGGACACATTTATTCGAAATTTGGATTGAACTCAACAAAAGTATTTGATAAGGGATGTATCGGCCCCACCGTGCCCTTGTCGATGTGTTTTGGGCTAAAGATAATTGTTAATGTAATATTATTGACCAAGAGTTCTAAAAGTAGAATCGATTAAAGAGTTAATCCACCGAGTTATATTGATAAGGGATGTATCGGCCCCACCGTGCCCAAGTTAATATGAATTTGGATCTTGGAATCATTTATCATAGTTGGGTAGAGGTCACTATGTAAATGCTATACTTGTTTACAAGTATTAATAAAACGATAAATGTTAAGTTTTTTCCACTATTCCGTTGTTATATTGTTCTATTTCTTTACCACAATTCATATACGATATCATTTCGTTTTTGATTCAAAACTCCATTAAAACATCGTAACTAAAGACAAATATGAATTTGCTTCTAAAACCTCATATGAACCATTGCTAAGGATCTCTTATAAAGAGTATAGATTAAAGTTATTCATTATCAAACAGGTTTTGATTCTTGACTAACACATCTACTTACAATGGATTGTTTTTCATATACTTAATTGAATTAAGTACCTTGAAGCGATAAATTATTTTGGTAATTAGTTTTGTCAAGAATTCGTAATTGACCAAAATAACGCAACCACCTCAATGAAAGTTTTTAAGACTAAAACGAACAAATGAAGAGTGTTCTTCATGAATTCAATTTTGCTTCTCAAAGCAAAGACTCATTGAAATGAGTGGGAGCATTCTCTTAAACCGTTAAGATGAGAACGAGGTTCAAGAAGTAAGGATTATAATGGAATTGATACAAGGTAATGTTAAAGGTAAAGTTGTTGAGAATAACGATACTAAACCTATCAATCCCGACCGATAAAAAGTTTCCATTGTCTTAAATGTTGGACACAAGAAAGGAAACTACCCCAAATTATTGAAGAATCAACAAATTAGTTGTGGGACATCTAATAGGATCTTCTTCTTTAAATGTTTATATGATTGACATAAATTTTGCTAGTACCACTTCGTCAATATTTGAAACCGGTGGTGGTTTACATCGTTGTACTTGATGCATAGAATGATTAGAATATGACGACTAGCAACAATAATGTCGTGAGATAGGGTAATTGTGTACTCAATCTAGTTTTTGGATTTAAAGTGGTACTTAATTGTGACTATTAAGTGCATAAACTCTAAATAAGAATATAAAATTGTTAAGAAACAAAAGAGGTTTTTCACTTTTGTGACCCTATTCACCACGATTTGATGAATGGCTAGCCCATTATCAAGGTGATTATATTCTAAACCAAACTAGAATGATATATCATGAAGATGATGCTAGACTCAAGTTGGTAACCCAAGGTCAAACCTTAAAATTTTGGAATAATGAACGCAAAGAGTTAACGAGTACTCTTGAAACCATTAGATTGTTAATGGTATATGCGTATCTTGTATTCAAAGCAAGATGTCTCGTGCCTTTTGGTTGAAAAGGAGATTGAGGTTATAAATCATTGATCCATAATAGGTTGATCATTCTCTTTTACCAACAATTTAAGTTGACACTAATATGTTCACTTAATAAGGTAAATAGAGAAATCTTTGAAGAATTTCAAAGAGTTCAAGGAATCACGATTTAGTCGTGATAGGATTATCAAAGTGAAGACTTTGATATAAGCCAAATGAATTGTGATATAGTATCACAAATTAATCTCTCTTAACACACATTATGGGACAATGTGTGGTTGGATAAGAAATCAAACGCTATTCGATATGGTTTGGACTTCAATCAAGTTACTTTGAGTTACTTGATCTTTTTGGGGATTTTATCATTTTGTCTAAATTATTTTTCCACTAAATCAAATCATATGAGATATGAAATGGTAAGGGTACCATGGTTGTAAGTTTTTCACAAGAAACAAATGCTCATTTTTCCTCTTCAATTATCACGAGTACGACGGGTTTGCGGCTCGTGAAGCTGTCTTTCTAAAATACAAGTTTATTTTTAGAAGACAGAGTGGGAGAAATTATTCAAGAGCCACAAAGAATGCCACAAAGAATATTATGTCGCAAGAAACTGGTCTTTCTTGGTTCAAGAGCCACAAAGAATGCCACAAAGAATATTATGTCGCAAGAAACTGGTCTTTCTTGGCTACATGAGACGTTTTGTGTAAGACATTGTTTCTTCAAAACCTAGGAGGTTAAAATTCGTCACTTGTTAAAAATGATGAATTCATGTTACTTTTAAGAAAGTAAAGAGCTTATAACTTACAAAGAAATTGTTTGATTCAAGTTGATTACTTCTCGAAAGTAATGAACATATGACTTACATAAGAGTGTTTAAGTCACAACTCAATACAAGGCTTAGAGCCATGAAAATCCAATATAAAAGGCTTGATTAGTTGCAAAGGGTTTTGCACTAATAAAGAGAGATTTCAAGGTTTGATTGGTTGCAAAGGGTTTTGCACTAATTGAAATGCTTAAGTCTATTTGGATCTTCTTAGGGATTGTGTTTCATTATGAGGTTATGAAATACGTAGCAAGTGAATCTAAAACCCGCTTCTTTAAAAGAAGGAATGTATTCAATACATGTCATGAGTTTTGTAGATTCTTGCAATCCTAAGATAATGTGGAACTTAAGAGAGGGTCTTAAGTAGGACATCAATGAGTTGGAATCAACATTTTGATCATGTGATAAAACATTTCTCGATAAGTTGAGAAGTTATGTTTATACATGGAGTTTAGTGGGAGTTACGGAAGTTTTTATTAGTCTTATATGTGGATGACATATTGATCATTGCGAATGATTTAAGACTTTTGGAGTATTATAATACATCTTGAATATCCGGATTTATGAAGATAAATCCACATGATATTAGCGTCAGTAAGAAGTCTTATGTTGATAAGATTCATGACTAGTTCAATTAAATTGAACATATTTGATTGATTTCATTTGCTTCCGCTGCCGAATCAATTAAAAAGAAATGATGTATAACACTTCATATACTTTGAGTATGATGAAATGTTTTCAAAATCGAAGTTAAGTAATCTTTTCCAAGTACGCCATAAAGATTGTCCTTAAGTGCTTGCAGAAGCATTAAGGCTATAATGCAAAGTGTTTATGATGCAATTTTGTGTAAGGGTGTTACACAAGTGACAATTGACAATTGAGGTTGCGCATGGTTTCCGACAAAACCATAATCAAAACACATTAGGATGGTTAAGATACCATTGTGGTTATGATGGTTAAGATACCATTGTGGTTATGATAATTAAGAAGTAGAATTTCTAGAATCGTTCTAGGCAATAAAGAACAATGAGAGATATTTATAACGGAAATTGAGTACACTTGCAATCATGGGATGTGCAAGAAGGAAGAGTCCCGCACACCGTGAAAACAAAGGGGAGCTATTCTTAGGCTAAGAGGACCTATGTCTTGATTGGATCTCGACACGTACTCAGAAAGTTTTGTGATGCAAATGTATACATTACAAAGGAAAACGAATATGTAGTAAGGTTGAGTAAGGTACAAGAAATTGATAAAACCTACTAACCAAAGCCTTCTCAAAGGCTAAACATGATGAGTCATGTCATTTCAATTGAATTGAAATGAACAACTACGTACAAGATCAAATTAGATTATAGAACATGAAATAGTAATCAGGCATTGACTATTCATATGTGATAATCGCATTTGTCGTTCGAGTTTTACTTTAAAATTCTTTTATTATACTTTGTTACATCCAAACGGGTTGTAGAGACAATTGAACCCCGTTAAAGTGAACACGGATTAACATTGTATTTGCCCATAGTTACTTGTATGAGGTGACGTCTCGAAGTGACTAGATTGTGATGCGATTGATGGCAAGTTCAAGTGCCATAGAGTCATGTGAGATGACTAGTCGATCACATAGGCAGATTGTTAGGAACACCTTGTCGGGCCTTATGACCGCTTATAGAGTTCTGGCAAATTTATATAGCCTGGTCGTGGCGAGAGCTGCTATAGTATTCAAATGAGTCGATTCTTTTGACTAAAGACTATTCACCTAAGATGGCTCGGTTTCGATTAACTTTGATTTGTGTTACTACGACCTTCGTAAATGGGGTCAAATGGGCATATTTTGGGTTATGATGGTTGTGGCTAGTCGAAGGGAATGAGTGCGATAGAATTGTCCATCCCCTTGTCGGGTTAAAACAATATCTCAGGGCCACTCGAGGAGTAATGAACTGGAAATGCGTGGCCACGCTCGGAAGGTATCCAGAGTGGATAAATCCGGTCAATCAGTTATTCTCCAGATCGAGGAAACCACTCTCGATATGATCACTTGCAAGTACGACCTGAAAGACACCTTGCATTGAGTGGGAGATAGTAATAGGACAAGAGAATTGGTGACGCACACTTGTCGAGGACAAGTGGGAGATTGTTGGGAAATGTGTCCTCAACAATAGTGCGATTACATGATTTAAATATCATTATTAAATCTCATTTTAAGAATACATGTGGGATGTAATATTTTACAGTCAACTGGTCCACACATATCGGTAATGATTGGCTGACTAGAGTTTGACATTACTGTCGTGCGACGGTGGTGATCAGTTGATCCCCTTAGGTCATACCTATAGGGAAATACTCTTAATTGATTATTTAATTAATCGTATACTGATACGAGTTAATTAAATTACTTAAAATTGACGGATGATTTTGTGAGTATAATTTACGTATCTTATTGTAAATGTGATTAAATAAGACACGGTCTAAGTAATCGAATTATTTTATTACTTGGATGAAATTATTGTTTACAGAAACAATTGAAACGGAATGAATAAATTATTATAAATACTGAATGTTGTAGTTTATAATTTGGAAACATTTTTGGTACAAGTAATTACGAATTACTAGTCGATTTTGTAAATGACATATTTTATGAGTATGTTGATTTTTAATATGTTAAAAATACATTACATTGTGACATGTCATGTAACATGTCACATGTGACAAATTTGACAAATGACAAAAATAAAATGGATTCTCCATTTTATGTCTAAAAACCGAAAATGAGAAGGGAGTGTAAGAGATGTATTGTGTTTTTATCTTGAGTGGAAAACACAATTATCATATCTAATTAGTAGCCTTGCACACCTACCTTTTAGAGAAGAGCAAAAATGAAATGCATTGGGCATTCTACCCAAGGAAATTTCGGCCACTCCACATGAAAAGAGAAGTGAGCTTTTCTCTTTGATTATTCATTCAATCTTCCCATCTAATTTTCTAGTGTAAGAAAATTGATAAAATGCTCTCTACAATCTTATGAGATTTCTAGAGAAATAAATCACAAAATTCCTCTTCTCTCAACCGAAATATGTGAGAGTACAAAAACATTTTGTGTCATTTTTTAAGTAAGACTAATTTTAATACTAGATCATATTATTTTAGTCTTTAAGTTGTATTCCTTGGGTATATGCTTTTGGGAGGGATTCTACTCTTGAATCCTTGTTCTTCCATTTGGAGAGCTCAAGAACAAGTGAGTAGGAGGACTCACTTGTGCCCATAAGAACCGAAATTACAATGTAAGGGTGATTTCTTCTCTATTTTATTATATTGTTTGCATGCATAAAATCCGTATTTAATTTTATGACAAATTAATTTCGACATATATGAGTATGTTAATTTGTATATGAATCTACATTTCCTTCACCGGTCAAGGTCCCTTTTCCACTATTTTATCACAAACTTGTGGCTGCTTCAGAGGCTGAGTCCACTAAGGTCATCCCCACTCCCATACAAGGTAGCAACCTAGAGCTTGTTCCAGGGGCCACCTCCTCTGCTGTGTCGCCTTTGACTGCCCATGAGATGTCTGTCCTATCCGAGCTTCTCGCTCAAGTCGACTTAATGAACGCTAAATTTGATTATGACTCGTCTTATTTAAACTGCAATGCCATTCTGAATGAATATGAGGAATTTGACTTAAGTAACTACCCACCTCACCTAGCCAAAGAACTTGATAAACGAGAATATAAGACCCCCATCATTGAGGAGACCGAACCTATTAACGTAGGAACCGATAACACACCTCAAGAACTTAGGATAGGGACCACCCTTGACCCCTCGGAAATACAACAGTTCATAGACCTCCTACAGGGATACAAGGACGTATTCGCATGGTCCTACAAAGACATGCCTGGGATTGACAGGGAGATTGCAGAGCACAGGATACCCATCAAACCTGGAGATATACCCGTGAAACAAAAGTTACGCCGTATGCGCCCTGAAAATCAAAGAAGAAGTGGCCAAACAGTTCAAAGTCGGGTTCATCAAAGTGTCCGAATATTCTGACTGGGTGGCCAACATAGTCCCTGTACCCAAGAAAGACATTAGAATTCGGGTTTGTGTCGACTTTAGGGACCGGAACAAAGCAAGTCCAAAAGACGACTTCCCTCTGCCACATGTTGACATCCTGGTGGATAACACCGCCGAGCACACCCTACTATCATTCATGGACGGGTATGCTGAGTACAACCAGATCAAAATGGCTGAGGAAGACATGCACAAGACTTCACTACACAGTGGGGTACATATTGCTACACGGTCATGCCCTTCGGTCTAATCAACACCGGAGAAACCTATCAAAGGACCGCCACCACACTCCTACATGATATGATGCACAGGGAAGGGGAGGTATAAGTCGATGACATGATCGACAAATCTAAAGAACGAGACGACCACATATGCACCCTTCCGAAATTCTTCACTCGCCTTCGAAAATACAACATGAAACTATATCCTCAGAAGTGTGCATTCGGGGTCACCTCCAGAAAACTCTTGGGACACGTCGTCAGCAAAAGAGGCATCGAGATTGATCCTACCAAAATCAAGGCTCTTCAGCAAATGCCTCAGCCTAAAAACGAGAAGGAGATTCGAGGATTTCTTGGTCAAGTCCAATACATCAGCCGCTTCATAGCCAAGCTCACTATGATTTATGAACCAATCTTCAAGAAGCTTTGCGCCTCCAATCACACTGATTGGGACGAAGACTGTCAAAAGTCCTTCGACAGGATAAAGGAAATCCTATCCAAACCACCTGTCCCCATGCCGCCTCAACAAGGAATTCCCTTATCCATATACCTGACTGTCACCGACACAGCCGTGGGAGGAATGCTAGCACAAACAGTCAACAGCGAAGAACGAGCCATCTACTACATCAGCAAAAAGTTCATCGAGTATGAGACAAGGTACACCCAACTGGAAAAGACATGCCTTGCCCTGGTATGGTCAACAAAGAAGCTGCGGCACTACATGCTCAGCTACACGGTTCACATCTACTCTAAGATGGACCCGATCAAATACATCTTCGAAAAACCCGTACTAAACGGAAGGCTGTCTAGATGGACACTCATGCTATCTGAATTTGACCTCAAATTCGTACCCCTCAAGGTTATCAAGGGAAGGGCAGTCGCCGATTTCATGGCAGAAAATCCCGTCAACGAGGATCCAACGACCGACACATGGTCACTTCCTGACGAAGACATCCTTTGTGCCGACACCGACGCATGGGACTTATACTTCGACGGTGCATCAAACCTGAGAGGCTTCGGGGTAGGAATCCCCCTAATATCACCAAAGGGTGAACATTTTCCGATCTCGGTCAAACTAGACTTCGTCGTCACCAACAATGCCGCCGAATACGAAGCATGCCTAATCGGCCTACAAGCAGCCATAACACTTGGCATCAAGAAGTTAAGGGTCCACGGCGATTCCTCACTCATCATCAATCGGGTGTCCGAATCATGGAAAATCCAAAGCGATAGCTTAGCACCCTACCGAGCAAAATTTAATTAGGAGGCCAAATTCTTCGACCAAGTCGACTACTTCCACTTGCCACGAGAGGAAAATCAATTTGTTGATGCCTTGGCAAAAATTGTCGCGCTTGTCAACATACCTGACGACATAACATCGATGCCCCTATGTGTCAAGAGAAGAAGCGAGCTAGCTCATAGCTGCGTCATCAATAACGACGAGGAGAACCATGTCGAACCTTGGTACCAAGCCATCCTCAACAACAAAAGCAAAAACGAATTCCCTCCCAACTCTGATACAAGAGGACAAAGATGTTGGAAATCTATATCTCATTTTTAACATATTCATATATGTTTCAAATTTATTTGGTCATAAAATAAATTCTAGATCTTATGCATGCAAACTAAAATAAATAAGAAAAGAAATCATATTCTCACCATATGAAATTCGGTCATATTGGGCACCAACAAGATCTCCTTCTTGTTAGTTCTTGAGCTTTCCATTAATGGATGAACATACTTGACTTCAAATTAGAAGCCCTCCAATTAGTAGCACCCAAAACTATCCCTTAATCCCACAAACTAACATGTACTAGATGTTTGTAGTGTAGTTTACCTTAAAATCTATTACTAATACTCATATACTACTTTTAGTATTATTAGTGTTTGATTTAAACAAATTAGATTCACAAAAATGAATTTTGTGAAGAACAAGAGAGAGAAGGGAGATTTTTCATAAAAAGTAAGAATGAATTAATTAGAGAAAATGCTCTCTAATTTTCTATATGGAAAACCGGTTGGGAGGACATAGGGTAGTCAAATTTTTCTTCCCAATTTGCTTTTTGTTCTTCACAAGAAAAGCTAGCTAGTAGTAGGTGTCATCATGATGTTTATTTTATTATTTAAATAACAAAAACCATCAACACCCACTCACTACATATAAAAACGGTTTTCCTTGTAATATTGAGTCCATTTTATTTTTGTCAATTGTACAATTGTATGTCATGTGACATGTGACATGTCTTATGTCTTGTTTTAATTTAAAATGCATATTTAACAAATTAAATATCATTTATAAATTAAATAAATCATATTTAACAAATTGACTAGTAATATAAAATTACTTTCTCATAAAATGGTCATTTAATTACTAGTTAGTATAATTCACAATATCTTGTAATTATAACTAACTTATCATTCTCATCTCGCGTGTTTCGCAAACACCGATTAATTTTAGTAATATACCTTCTTAAATTACTAAATGAAATCTCATTTAATCACATTATAATAAGATGTCATTATTCTCTCTGTTATAATAATTTGTTCAATTTTAAGGAATTAATTAATCAGACGGTATACAATTAATTAACCTTTTCAATTAAGGGAATCGTCCTTTAGGTGTGACCTCAAGGATCAATCGATCACCACCGTCGCACGACAGTAATGTCAAACTCTAGCCAGCCAATCATTACCGATATGTGTGGACCAGTTGACTATATATATGTAATGTATCATCCCTTTCGTATTCTTGGTATGAAATTTAATAATGATATTTAAATCATGTGATCGCACTATTGTTGAGGACACATTTCCCAACAATCTCCCACTTGTCCTCGACAAGTGTGCGTCACCAATTCTCTTGTCCTATTACTATCTCCCACTCAATGCAAGGTGTCTTTCGGGTCGTACTTGCAAGTGATCATATCGAGAGTGGTTTCCTCGATCTGGAGAATAACTTATTGACCGGAATTTATCCACCATGGATACCTTCCGAGCGTGGCCACGCATTTCCAGTTAATTACTCCTCGAGTGGCCCTGAGATATTGTTTTAACCCTGACAAGGGGGTGGACAATTCCTATCGCACTTATTCCCTTCGACTAGCCACAACCATCATAACCCAAAATATGCCCATTTGACCCCATTTACGAAGGTCGTAGTAACACAAATCAAAGTTAATCTGAAACTGTGCCATCTTAGGTGAACAGTCTTTAGTCAAAAGAATCAACTCATTAGAATACTATAGTAGCTCTCGCCACGACCAGGCTTTATAAATTTGCCAGAACTCTATAAGCGGTCACTGCCCGACAAAGTGTTCCTAACAGTCTGCCTATGTGATCGACTAGTCATCTCACATGACTCTATGGCACTTGAACTTGCCATCAATCGCATCACACTCTAGTCACTTCGAGACGTCACCTCATTTAAGTGACTATGGGCGAATACAATGCTAATCCGTGTTCACTTTAACGGGGTTCAATTGTCTTTACAACCCGTTTGGATGTAACAAAGTATAATAAAAGAGTTTTAAAGTAAAACTCGAACGACAAATGCGATTATCACATATGAATAGTCAATGCCTGATTACTATTTCATGTTCTATAATCTAATTTGATCTTGTACGTAGTTGTCCATTTCAATTCAATTGAAATGACATGACTCATCATGTTTAGCCTTTGAGAAGGCTTTGGTTAGTAGGTTTTATCAATTTCTTGTACCTTACTCAACCTCACTACATACTCATTTTCCTTTGTAATGTATACATTTGCATTACAAAAACTTTTGAGTACGTGTCGAGATCCAATCAAGACATAGGCCCTCTAGCCTAAGAATAGCTCCCACTGTTTTCACAGTGTGCGGGACTCATCCTTCTTGCACATCTCATGATCGCAAGTGTACTCAATTTCCGTTATAAATATCTCTCATTGTTCTTTATTGCCTAGAACGATTCTAGAAAATCTACTTCTTAATTAACATTGCCACAATGGTATCTTAACCATCCTAATGTGTTTTGATTATGGTTTTGTTTAAACCATGCGCAATCTCAATTGTCAATTGTCACTTGTGTAACACCCTTACACAAAATTGCATCATAAACACTTTGCATCATAGCCTTAATGCTTCTGCAAGCACTTACTTAAATTCGATTTTGAAAATAATTCATCATACTCAAAGTATATGAAGTGTTATACATCATTACTTATTTAATTGATCCGGCAGCGGAAGCAATTGGAATCAATCAAATATATTCAATTTAATTGAACTAGTCATGAATCTTATCAACATAAGACTTCTTATTGATGCTAACATCATGTAGATTTATCTTCATAAATCTGGATATTAAAGATGTATTATAATACTCCAAAAAGTCTTAAATCATTCTCAATGATCAATATGTCATCCACATATCGGACTAAATAAAATTTCCGTAACTCCCACTAAACTCCATGTATAAACACAACTTCTCGACTTATCGAGAAAAGTTTTATTACATGATCAAAATGTTGATTCCAACTCATTGATGTCCTACTTAAGATTCTCTCTTAAGTTTCACATTATCTTAGGATTGCAAGAATCTGTAAAACTCAAGATATGTATTGAATACATTCCTTCTAATTGAAGAAGTGGGTTTTAGATTCACTTGCTGTGTGCATATCCTCATAATGAAACACAATCCCTAAGAAGATCCAAATAGACTTAAGCATTTCAATTAGTGCAAAACCCTTTGCAACCAATCTTGCTTTGAAATATCTCTTGATTAGTGCAAAACTCTTTGTCACTAATCAAGCCTTTATGTTTCGGATTTTCATGGCTCTAAGCCTTGTATTGAGTTGTGACTTAAACACTCTTATGTAAGTCATATGTTCATTACTTTCTAGAAGTAATCAACTTGAATCAAACAATTTCTTTTGTAAGTTATAAGCTCTTTACTTTCTTAAAATTAGCATGAATTCATCATCTTTAACAAGTGACGAATTTAACCTCCTAGGTTTTGAAGAAACAATGTCTTACACAAAACGTCTTATGTAGCCAAGAAAGACCAGTTTCTTGCGACATAACATTCTCTGTGGCATTCTTTGTGGCTCTTGAATAATTTCTCCCACTCTGTCTTCTAGAAATAAACTTGTATTTTAGAAAGACAGCTTCACGAGCCGCAAACCCGTCGTACTCGTGATAATTGAAGAGGGAAAAATGAGCATTTATTTCTTGTGAAAACTTACAAACATGGTACCCTTACCATTTCATATCTCATATGATTCGATTTAGTGGAAAAATATTTTAGACAAAAATGATAAAATCCCCAAAAGGATCAAGTAACTCAAAGTAACTTGATTGAAGTCCAAACCATATCGAATAGCGTTTGATTTCTTATCCATCCACACATTATTTCATAATGCGTGCTAAGAGAGATTAACTTGTGATACTATATCACATTTCCTTTGGCTTATAACAAAGTCTTCACTTTGTTAATCCCATCACGACTAATTCGTGATTCCTTGAACTCTTGAACTTCTTCAAAGATTTCTCTACTTACCTTATTAAGTGAACACACTAGTGTCAACTTAAATCGTTGGTAAAAGATGATGATCAACCTATTTTGGATCTATGATTTATGACCTCGATCTCCTTTTCAACCAAAAGGCACGAGACATCTTGCTTTGAATACAAGATACGCATATACCATTAACAATCTAATGGTTTCAAGAGTACTCGATAACTCTTTGCGTTCATCATTCCAAAATTTAAGGTTTAATCTTGGGTTACCAATTTGAGTCTTACATCATCTACATGATATATCATTCTAGTTTGGTTTAGAATATACTCACCTTGATGATGGGCTAGCCATACATCAAATCGTGGTGTATAGGGTCACAAAAGTGAAAACCTCTTTTGTATCTTAACAAGTTTATATTCTTATTTAGAGTTTATGCACTTAATAGTCACAATTAAGTACAACTTTAAATCCAAAAACTAGATTGAGTACACAATTACTCTATCTCTCGACATTATTGTTGCTAGTCATATTCTAATCATCCTATGTATCAAGTACAATGATGAAAACCTCCATTGGTTTCTAATATTGACGAAGTAGCACTAGCAAAATTTATGTTTAATCAAATAAACATTTAAAGAAGAAGGTCCCATTAGATGTCCCACAACTAACTTGTTGATTCTTCAATAATTTGGGGTAGTTTCCTTTCTAGTGTCCAATATTTAAGACAGTGGAAACTTTATCGGTCGGAATTGATAGGTTTAGTATCGCTATTCTCAACAACTTTACTTTTAACATTACCTTGTATCAATTCCATTATTATCTTTACTTCTTGGACCTCGTCCTCATCTTAACGGTTTAAGAGAATGCTCCCACTCATTTAAATGAGTTTTTGCTTTGAGAAGCAAAATTGAATTCATGAAGATTACTCTTCATTTGTTCGTTTTAGTCTTAAAACTTTCATTGAAGTGGTTGCGTTATTTTGGTCAATTTTGATTTCCAACAAATCTAGTTACCAAAATTAGAAACAATTCATTGTAAGTAGATGTGTTAGTCAAGAATCAAAAACCTGTTTGATAATGAATAACTTTAATCTATACTCTTTACAAGAGATCCTTAGCAATGGTTCATTTGAGGTTTTAGAAGCAAATTCATATTTGTCTTTAGTTACGATGTTTTAATGGAGATTTGAATCAAAAATCGAAATGATATCGTATATGAATTGTGTAAAGAAATAGAACAATATAAAAACGGAATAGTGGAAAACTTAACATTTATCGTTTTATTAATACTTGGAAAAACAAGTATAGCATTTACATAGTGACCTCTACCCAACTATGATAAATGATTCCAAGATCCAAATTCATATTAACTTGGGCACGGTAGGGCCGATTCATCCCTTATCAATATAACTCGGTGGATTAACTCTTTAATCGATTCTACTTTTAGAACTCTTGGTCGATAATATTACATTAACAATTATCTTTAGCCCAAAACACATTCGACAAGGGCACGGTAGGGCCGATACATCCCTTATCAAAAACTTTTGTTGAGTTCAATCCAAATTTCGAATAAATGTGTCCATGATCCAAATCCATATCAACTTGGGCACGGTAGGGCCGATTCATCCCTTATCAACATGAATTCGGTGGATAGACATTTATCACCCACTTCCCCTACGTAACAAGGTTTGTACCCCGGTAGGGCCGAGTGTACTCCCTCGCGAAATAGGTTTTCATGGTTTCTACTATTTGGTAAGGCTAAGTCTCAATTGTTTATTTTAGCGAGAGGTCATATCAATTTATTATCTATCACGTTTAAGTGAACTAAAGCGGTGAACTACGATAATTATAATTGACACGGTCGATAAACTCGATAAAAGAAGATGCATGTTTTAGTTATGGCGATTTAGCGATGCATGTGACATAAAATAAAATGCAAGCATAAAAATAAATAAATAAATCCTAGTATGGCCTTTCCTAAAATAGAAAAACTATTTAACTATTACATATTCGGAAACCAACTCCATTGGTCCCTTGAACTTCGGTTGTGGCACGCATCTCGAGGTAACACCGTCTTTATGTATCGCCATTCTTGAAGAAATCCGTCTTTGGGAACTCCGGAATGAATTTAAATTACATAATAAATTACATAATTTCCTATTATACATTTGGAACTAAAATAAAATAAATCTATTAAATTACAAAACGGTGATACGAGATCACAATAAAATTACAACCGAATCGATATTCCCATACATTTCGGGAAATACCAATTAAAATCTAAGGCCATACTAAGTAAAATTACATAATTCAAAATTACATAAATTAAAGTTTTGACAATCATAAAGAAAATGCAGCATTATAATATGTACGAACATGCTCAATTTTATGCTAAATCGCCTTTAATTAGCCAATATCGTATATTACTCGGTTTTTACGGATTTGCGTGATTTCAACATTTTACAATCACAAAAATTACATAAATTCATATTTATGCATAAGTTAATTACCCTAACCTCTTAGGACTCAAAATTTAGTCTTCACTAATAATTTGACCATAATTAACCCGTATTTATATAATTGTTCATTAATGGACTAAAATTACAAAAATAAGCTATAAACTTCAAATAAATCACAAAATTTCAAATAAATTTGAAATTTGAAATTTAAACTTATGAACATTCTAGAAAAATACCATGACACTCATAATGTTCAAAAACTTAGGTTAAAAATTTCGAAATTTTTCCGGAAAAACAATGTTGCGGTTTATCGGTTTTAACTAAAATAATCATAAAAACATGGAAAAACTATATTCATTAAATTTTCAATTTTATATCTGAAAAAGATAATAAAATGCAACATTAGACGTTTTTCCTAAGTCATAGATTATGTTTTATTAATTTTTCACTAATAATGTCACTATTTATGCTATTTTTCTTCAAAAATCCATAAATCATGCAAAAAGACTTCTTTATAGCCAATTATTTTACACACATCTTGTAAAATTGCATCTGACAACATATTAAATTTCTATGACCAGATTCGAAATTTAACTCATATTAACCTATTTTTCACCTAAATCCGAATTTAATAATGAAAAATCCATTTTTCGAGCATAACAAGTCTAAAAATTATGAAAATTTACAGGTTATCTCAAAATAATATATGTGACAACATATCCAAAAATCACTGGAAAATTCGAAGTATAGCTAATTTTAGACCGAAAATGACATTTTTACTCATAAAATCATATTTAAATGCCATTATTTTATAATATGAACAATAAAACTCCGTAAAATTAACCAAAATATCCTAAAACATTTTAGAACCATAAATTTTAACATGCATGAATTAATTTCGTGATATATCATAATAACACAAATTTTACAAGTTTTATATGTTATTCTTTATAACTCGGAAAAACTTTTAACCGATTTGCATGCAAACAACCGTGGGCTCTTGATACCGCTTGTTGGAAATCTATATCTCATTTTTAACATATTCATATATGTTTCAAATTTATTTGGTCATAAAATAAATTCTAGATCTTATGCATGCAAACTAAAATAAATAAGAAAAGAAATCATATTCTCACCATATGAAATTCGGTCATATTGGGCACCAACAAGATCTCCTTCTTGTTAGTTCTTGAGCTTTCCATTAATGGATGAACATACTTGACTTCAAATTAGAAGCCCTCCAATTAGTAGCACCCAAAACTATCCCTTAATCCCACAAACTAACATGTACTAGATGTTTGTAGTGTAGTTTACCTTAAAATCTATTACTAATACTCATATACTACTTTTAGTATTATTAGTGTTCGATTTAAACAAATTAGATTCACAAAAATGAATTTTGTGAAGAACAAGAGAGAGAAGGGAGATTTTTCATAAAAAGTAAGAATGAATTAATTAGAGAAAATGCTCTCTAATTTTCTATATGGAAAACCGGTTGGGAGGACATAGGGTAGTCAAATTTTTCTTCCCAATTTGCTTTTTGTTCTTCACAAGAAAAGCTAGCTAGTAGTAGGTGTCATCATGATGTTTATTTTATTATTTAAATAACAAAAACCATCAACACCCACTCACTACATATAAAAACGGTTTTCCTTGTAATATTGAGTCCATTTTATTTTTGTCAATTGTACAATTGTATGTCATGTGACATGTGACATGTCTTATGTCTTGTTTTAATTTAAAATGCATATTTAACAAATTAAATATCATTTATAAATTAAATAAATCATATTTAACAAATTGACTAGTAATATAAAATTACTTTCTCATAAAATGGTCATTTAATTATTAGTTAGTATAATTCACAATATCTTGTAATTATAACTAACTTATCATTCTCATCTCGCGTGTTTCGCAAACACCGATTAATTTTAGTAATATAACTTCTTAAATTACTAAATGAAATCTCATTTAATCACATTATAATAAGATGTCATTATTCTCTCTCTTATAATAATTTGTTCAATTTTAAGGAATTAATTAATCTGTATCGGTATACAATTAATTAACCTTTTCAATTAAGGGAATCGTCCTTTAGGTGTGACCTCAAGGGATCAACTGATAACCATCGTCGCACGACAGTAATGTCAAACTCTAGCCAGCCAATCATTACCGATATGTGTGGACCAGTTGACTATATATATGTAATGTATCATCCCTTTCGTATTCTTGGTATGAAATTTAATAATGATATTTAAATCATGTGATCGCACTATTGTTGAGGACACATTTCCCAACAAAAGAGCCATCCATTTACTTGCATCACAATTTGTGATAAACCAAGAACAACTATACAAAAGAACACCCCAAGGGATTCTTCTCCTTTGCATTGATCACCGCAAAGCCAAAAAAGTCATGGGAAAGGTCCACGACAGAGAATGCGGCCCTCACATGAGCGCAATGATGCTGACCCGAAAAATCATGCGGTTAGGCTACTACTCGACCACCATGGAAGCCGATTGCAGAAACTACATCAAACATTGCTACAATTGCCAAATCTTCGCCAACATACAACATATGCCACCATCTCTTTTGTACACCATGACATCACCCTGGCCTTTGTCGACCTGGGGCATCGACATCATCGGGAAGGTCAACCCGGTAGGCACCAAAGGGCATTTCTTCGTCCTCGTCGCCATCGACTACTTCACCAAATGGGTGGAAGCACAGTCCTATGCAATCTTGACCGCCAAACAAGTGGCCAAGTTCATCCAGGACAACATTATCTGCAGATATGGGGTACCCCATGAAATCATCAACGAGCAAGGCTCACACTTCCGGGCGGAAACACAAGCCTTGCTCGACAAATACAAAATCAAGCGGCATCGATCATCCCACTATCGTCTCTAAACCAACGTAGCGGTAGAGGCAGCAAACAAAACTCTTGTCACCATCATCAAGAAGATATAAGATAATTACCGTGATTAGCCGAGCAAACTCCCATTTGCACTCTGGGGATATCGAACCTCCATTCGAATACCCACAGAAGCCAAACCCTTCTACCTAGCACACGGCATGGAGGCGGTTCAACCAGTAGAGTTGGAGGTCCCATCTCTACGCATCCTACTGGAGAGTCAGGTTCCTGAGGCGGAATGGACCCGTCGAAGGTTCGAACAACTCACGCTTCTAGACGAACGGCGACTCAACGCCTTGCACAACGTCCAGCTATACCAACGACATATACAACGGGCATTCAACAAAAAGCTCAAACCCAGAAACATCATAGAAGGCGACTTGGTCCTCAAGTCAGTTCGAGCAACACTAACCATCGATCCGGGGGGAAATTAAAAGCCAATTGGGCCGGACCATACCTGGTCAAGAAAATACTTTCGGGGGGCGCAGTGAGACTGAGTGATCTAGACGGGGAGGATTTGATAAACCTGACCGACCTAGACCAACTCAAGAAATACTACCCCTGAAACCTAACAACCAACAAACCTTGCCCTAGTTTTACAACTAGCAACCACAATATCTCTTTCAAGTGAAGTTCCTCAACGCGTTCTGATTTGAAATTAAATATTTTACCGAGTCTAAGTTACGGCACCCTGCCACGTTTCAAACGACCTTTGATCTGTCAAAGGCAACATCCATTTGCTCTCATACAAAAACACCTGAACTACGAGCATGGTTTGATTTCACCTTTTCAGGTAGATACGTAGGCAATTCTTTCTTACAGAAGAAGGATATAACCACAAAACCCAAATAAAATTGACAAAACTTTTCGAACTATGATCATGGTTTGATTTCACCTTTTTCAGGTGGATACGTAGGCAGTCGTTTCTTACACAAGAAGGATACAACCATCCCCACATACGAAAAACATCACCCATATCAACTTCAAAAAAAAAGAAAAGGAAAAAATATTCCCTTTCCCACAAAATACAAAAAAAGAAGTTTTTCTCCCTCCCCAAAAATCCCTTTCACAAGTTCAATGTTTAGGATAATTCAAACCAAATTGCCTTTACAAAATGGATGGAAGAAACAAGCGTTCACAATTTTTTTTAACGCAAGCAATCTTCTTATTTAATTAATAATGAGAAGGATTACAAATTTGACAACAAATAAAGCTAAGCAAGTCTACAACTTGTCAAAGCTAGAATGTCGACTAAGACATCTCACATAGTAAAAACTAGCACAAAATACACAATACATAGCTAGTACAACATAATAAAAACTTACAACACTAATACAACATAATAATAAAATGGGTAATGGAGGTCTTCATTCTTCCATCCTACCCTTGCCTTTTCCCTCGGGGTACATTTTCCCCTTGTTCTTCTTGTTGGACCACCTAGCATGAAATTCCTCTTCGGAACGGATCCTCAATGGATCTACAACGGCGACAGCCTCCGGTCTCTTGCATGACCCTATACTCGGCCCAAGCCGAGCCAATACACGACACATTACCTCTTTGGGACCCGAGCTTCTCCTCTTGGGTGGCCTCATTACATCCGGGCTAGCTCCATCGACAAAATCATCAAAGAAGGCACGGTTTGCCTTGCCAACCTCTCTATACTTCAAGTCAACGACCTCGTCCTTACGAGATTTTGACCTTTCCTGCAAGGTTTGAGCTCTTGACCACTTGACATAAGAGGGAGTCACCCATGTCGTGGCAACGGGGTTTGGTACCTCCCAAATCGGCCGAGTGTCCTACTTGATGTGACCATAATTAGAGCATATTTAGTCCCCGAATTAGCCTTGTTCCCATGCTTTTTAGTGCATATTTGGGTCATTTATTGTCTTTAGTCCTTTGTTTTGCATATTCTTTGAGGTTTTGTGTCCTTGGTAGAAAAGGAGTGCAAACCTTGCATTTTCATGGCAAAATGAAGCTAAATTGATTGAATTCAATGACCAAGCATCAAAGAGAAGACAAGATTAGAAGGCCTTTGTACATATTATAGTAGATGGGCAATGATGAGAAAAGATCCTTGCATCCCCGAGGAAATCCTCAAGGATTTTATGAAGAAAAAGGAAGAAAAGAAGAAAGAAAGAAGCTGTAAGACAATCCGAGCGGATTGTCCACAAGACGCCCGTCCAGCAGCCACAATCCGAGCGTCTTCCCCCTGTGGACGCACGTCCAAAACACCCCAAATCCGCCCGTCTTCCCCATCTGGACGCTCGTCCAGAATCCGCCCGTCCCGTGCCCTGGACGCCCGGATTCTCTAACAGCTATTTCGTCTTCTACAAGCTTCAAGGAAGGATGCGCATATTTTTCTAAGACCGGCGAAAAGGAGACCGGAGTCTCCCTAGAGACCGGCGATTCCTCAAGGACTTAATCGTCATTTAAGCCCTTAGTAAACCCTAATCTATGTAACTAATCCCCACTATAAATACCTCATTAGGCTAATTAGAAGAGCATGTTCTTCTTAGCAATCTCTATTGTAGTTAATATCAATCAAATCACTCTTTAATCTTGTAATCAACATTTAATCAAGTTTTAATACAAGTTTCATTTCCTTAATCTCTCTTTTGTTCATCCTTTGTTTTGGGTAATTGAAGATTATTTGGGTTATTATTGGGAGATTGACAACCTTCCAATCTATCATCAAGTACTTCTATTATTCTTTGCTTTATTATTGGAATCATTAGTAGGTATAATTCTCTTAATCCCTTTTTAATTATTGCTAATTATCTTCATTTATTCATCATGTTTCACTTTGTTGGTATGATTGACAACCTTTCTAGCATGTTCAACATGATAATGAGTGAGTAGTTTCCTTAGCTAGGGTTAATGGGTAATTAGGGGAAACCAACATGGGGGATGATTCATGCTTAATTTAATATGTTTTCATAGTTTATTTGCTTGCTTGTTGTGATCTCAACTTATGCACATGTTATGTTTGATGAAATGCGAGCCTATGAATCCTTGCATTTTTTACCCATCACCTATCTTTTCAATGAGACTTGTAAGACATAAACCAACTCGAGTCTCATTAGACCATGCATATAGTTGAGTAGGGAATATTAAGTCGACTTGTAGGTGTTGTACAATCTAATCGATTCGGCTCCGGGACCCAAACTTTCCTAGGATTGTAAGATATAAACCAACTCGATCCATCACAACAATAATTGTTTGCTTATAATTTGAGAATATGTTTGTATGATCAATTCCCATGAATCCCCTATGACCCCATGACACCCTAGTGCCTTTTATCCATTGTTTACATCCATTTTTAATCATCTTGCTAGTTTACTTTCATTGCTATTTAGTTTAGTGATCTTCTACTTCAAACCCCAAATTGTGACACCCTTAGACACCACTAGTTGCAATAGAAAATCTCATCTCAATTCTCGTCCCTTGGGATCCGACCTTTACTTGCCTCTTTACTAATTGTAGAGTTGTTTGTGAAGTTATAAATTGTGTTTTGGTCTAGGTGCTCCTAACGACAAGTACCGAAAATTAATCCTCCTCGAGAGTCCGACCAAAAATGGCGTCGTTGCCGGGGACGGTGTTAACTTGATTTAGATTTTCTTAAGTTGTTATTAGTTGTGTCTTTATTTGCCTTGGGGAAGTAAAACTCCTCAAGGTTTGTTCTAATTGTTTTCGAGTTGTTTGATATTTTGCATGTCTAGAATATCACAAGGTAACTTGTTACCCTTTGATCACGAAATTGAAAGGACTTTGACAACCAATAGAAGACTTGCTAGGAGAACTTTGAGAGGTATTGGTGAGGTTGTAGATATTCAACCAAACACTATTGAGTTCATCAACCCTTTTGCAAGAGAAGGTGAGGAGAACCCAACACAAAATCAACCCACAATGCCTAAATTCTCATCACATTCCGTACCAACCGAGAAGAACCTACCCAATGGTACTCCCACACCACAACACTTAACCGGAAATTTTATTGCCAAATCCGCATTTATCCAATTAGTCGAAAGAAGCCAATTTGGGGGGATGCCTAGTGAAGACCCTCACTCTCACATGGAGACTTTTTGTGACTATTGTGATGCGATATCTCAAACCGGTGTTACTCAAGACCAAATTCGATGGGTCTTATTTCCTTTTTCTCTAATTGGCACCGCGAAACAATGGTTGAAAGGCCTTGATAAGGCTACTCTCGGAATTGATTCTTGGAAGAAATTGGCTCTAGCTTTCTACAAAAAGTTCTATCCACCGGAAAAGACTAACATGCTAAGAGCTTAAATTACGGGCTTTAAGCAAAGAGATGAAGAATCTTTGTATGAAGCTTGGGAGCGATTCAAAGGAATTTGTCGCTCATGTCCTCACCATGGACTTAGCGAGTGGTTCTTGGTACAACAATTTTGGAACGGTCTTTATGAAGACTCAAGAAACATTCTCAACATGGGATCAAATGGAATGTTCACCGAAGTTGATGACAATCAAACTTGGAACAAAATTGAGGAAATGGCGGTCCATAATTCACAATATAGTAGACCTCGCAAGGCTTCTAGAGGAGGAAAGCATGAAGTGGACTCTATTACTCAATTGGGTGCTCAACTTAGTGCTCACATTGATACCATCAATTTGAAGTTCGAAAAAGCTATGGCTAGGCTTGAAGAAGCCTCAAAATCACCAAAGCATCATGTTAATGCCATGACGGCATCTTCATCAATCCCAAGTGGGATATGTGAGAATTGTGGAACTTTGGGACATGACCAAAGTGAATGTAGGGGAACAAGTGAATGCTTTTCAAGCATACAAGAGTGGTACCCCTTATTCCAACTATTACAATGAAAACACCAAATTCCACCCAAATATCTCATACAAAAGCCAAAATATTCAAAACCCTCAACCAACATACACCCTACCTCCCATGAGAAACCAAAATCAAAGACCCTTTTACAACCAAAACCAAGGTTACCAAAATCAAACTCCATACAATCAACAAAATGACCAAGGTTTTGATCTTCAAAAAGCGGTCCTCCAAATGCAAAAGAATCAAAAAGAGTTTTTCACTCAAATGCAAAAGGATAGTCAAGCAAAGAAAATCACCATCAACAACATCCTAGCTCACACCAAAATGTTGGAAACCCAATTGACTCAACTAGCATCTTCAAACTCACAAAGACAAAAGGGGCAATTACCACCTCAAAGTAATCCCCCAAGACATGAAACGGTTAGTGCCATTCACTTGAGAAGTGGTACAAGGTATGAAGCATCGAAGAAGCAAGTTGAGGATAAAGTTGTGGAAGCTAGTGACAAAGAAGAGATTGTGCAAAACTCCAAGGATGGAGAACCATCAAAAGAAGAAGTTTCAAAGAAAAATGAAGACAAGGCCAAGGATAAGGAGCACATTGTGATTAGACTTCCTTTTCCAAGTCGTCAAGCCAAGCCCAAATTTAATGACCAACTTGGAAAATTTATGGAGATTGTGAAGAATTTGGAAGTCTCGATTCCTTTCACGGAATTAATCAATCACGTGTCGGCCTATGCAAAATACATGAAAGACATCCTCACGAAGAAGAAGTCAATCTGGAAGCTTGAGACTATCGCCTTCACTAAGGTGAGTAGTGCAATACTTCAAGGGAGTTCACCTCCAAAACTTAAAGATTCGGGAAGCTTCTCAATTCCGTGTACCGTTGGCGACACCACGATCAACAAAGCCTTATGTGATCTAGGGGCTAGTGTGAGTATTATGCCGTACTCGGTGAGTAAAAGGTTAGGGATGGGAGAGCTTAAATGCACCAATATCACACTCCAAATGGCCGATAGATCGACGAAGACACCATTAGGGATATGGGAAGATGTTCCCGTAAGAGTTGGGAAATTTTTCATCCCGGTGGACTTTGTCATTGTTGACATGGAAGAAGACTCCAATATTCCGATCATTCTAGGTAGACCTTTATTGCACACCGCGGGTGCGGTGATTGATGTGAAGCATGGAGAGCTCACTCTAGAAGTGGGAGATGAGAGTATAACTTTCAATCTTGACAAGACCATGAGAGCTCCCTGTTTGCATGAACCGTGTTTTATGGTTGATCATTATAGCCGGAAGGATGATAGGAAGAAATCGGAATTCCAATGGAAGAAGAAAGTTGATGATGCTCCATTCAAAGAGCAAGTGAATTGTAACAAAGAGAGCTTGAAAAGCTCACCAAAGTCAAGCAATGAAGAGGATGGCCTCATTGGCCAAGACAAGAAAGTGGGAGAGTTGTCTCTATCAACTCAAGAGATATTTAGTGACCAAGTAGATGAAGTTTGTGGTCTTTGGGACAATGAGTTTGAAGGGATTTTCAATCCCTACATTGGTAATGCTATCGATAAAGACCAACATGAAGGATAACAAGGGCAAAGATCTATTGAAGATCTTTATCATGACAATGAACAAGTTTTGACTACTTCTTCAGGGTGTTGAGTAACATCAACAACACCTTGGACATGCCCCCATGACATCTCACGAAGGATGAGAGTTTGGTGGAGTCCTCTCCAAACCACCATTTGTAAATATTTCTAACTCCCTAACTCGCATTTTAATTCTTACATTGCATTTTTGTCATTTTTTGGATTTTTTATGCTTTGATCAAGATATTTATCATTTTTGAGAGAAGTGAGGGAGGGACTAATGATTTTATTGATGTGTAGTGCTTTAGCTTAGTGTGGGGATAGCAATTGCCTAGGCTATTCATGCCTTAGTAGTGCCCCTACAATGAAGAACACGGGATTTGAAGAATGAAAATGACACAGGATATGCAAGTACACGGATGGAACTGAATCCGGGTAGACTAGGAGGAATCCGAGCGTCCTTAAGGGGAATCCACTCGTCTTATGGGAATCCGGACGTCTTTTGCAGAATCCGTCCGTCCAATTGAACTAAAAAATTGAAAATTTGGGACTGTTGAAGAATCTCAGCGTCCCAGTAGAGAAGACGCTCGTCTGGAAGAATCCGCTCGTCTTTTCAGAAAGACGCCCGTCTTTTTGCCAGTGCAAAATAAGAAAACTCGCTGTAACAGAATCCGCCCGTCTTTATTGGAATCCGCTCGTCCTGCAACTGAAGAATCCGAGCGTCCTAGCTGAAAGACGCTCGTCTTTAGGCGAGAATTCTTGAACCCAGAACAAGCAGAATCCAAGCGTCCCGAAGGGAATCCGCTCGTCTTCCCCCTACAGTTCGAAAATTTTGGGTGTTTTTAAATACCCCTCCCACATTCATTCCTTCATTCATACATTCAAAACACTACCATAAACCCCAAAACCCCAAAAACCCTCATCCTCTCCATCACCAAAACAAGATTTCCTCAACCAAATTCAACAAAATCAAATCCAAACTTCCTTACAACAACAATTAATCACTCCTTTTCCAACAATAATCAATCCAAGCACCAAAATCTTCAACCTTTGGGTCGATTTTTGAAATACGAAGGCAAATCCTTTCATCTTAAAATCGATTTGGGTATAATTGGAAATTGAAGATTTTCAATCTTTTCTTGGTATAATCATCAATGGCAAGAACAAAAGGATCAACAAAGGCACTCAAGGCAAAGGCACTCTCAAAAAGGCAACAATGCCTTCAAGCAAAGAAAGCCTCAATGGCTATGGTGGTTGGTAGTGCAAGCTTGGAAGTTCAACAACAACACAATTCTCCATTGGAAGACACAACAACAACTCCGGAAATTGCTCAATTATCAAACTATCCGGAGGTAATTTTCATTTCTAACTCCCATAGGGATACATTTGCCAAGTATGCTAAGAAATCCATTCTACCCACCAAATTCATATGTGAAGATGCCTTGAACAAATTGGGTGTCCTTGAACAAACAAAAGCCTTCTTTGAAGCCATGGGGTTGGGAAAATTGTTTACTACAAGAGAATTGACATACCCCTCCCTTACCTTGGAATTCTTGAGTTCATTGAAAGTGACTAAGGTAGAGACTAGAGAATACATCGAGTTTCGCCTTGCCAAAGTGAATAGGCGCATCACCTTTGATGTTTTGAGTAAAGCATTAGGTCTTAGTGATACACCTTGTTACTATAAGAAGCCCGAAAAATATGACCCCGCTCCTCTTTGGGAGGCGATTTCCGGGAAGAAATTTGAGAACTTTCATGCTTGTCGCGCTCTATTAGTCCACCATCCGGGCATTATAGTGTGGCACATGGTCATCGGGAATACTATCATTGCAAGAAAAGACACTAACCACTTTACCAAGCTCGATTGTGTTCTACTTGAGTCGGCCTTAAATATTGGAAGGGAATTCACCAAGCCTTACAATGCTCTAAGGCCTTTGGTGGAAATATGGCTCAATGTTGATTGTGGAAAGGAAGGCACCGCTTTTATCGTAAATGGAGGTCTAGTTACTCTCTTGGCCAAGTACTTTGATCCCGAATTTCAACAAGGATAGCAAGTATGTGGCGAAAAAAGGGGGTCATCTCATTGATATGGATGCCATGATTAACAAGTACAAGTGGGTCAAGCATAATCCTCTTGACACCAAATATGGGTGGCTCGCCAATGATGCTAGATCTTTTACTTTGCCTTCCAAGATATGTCGTTTGAGTGTCCATCGAACAAACTCCCTTCTCCCCCTCTCAAAGGAAGCCGAGTACATCATCCGTCAACAAAGGGGTGAAATTGAAATGCCCTCCTCCTCCATTGTCACACCACCCTATCCATTCAAATATCAAGAGTTCAAACCCGAAGGTGTTGAAGTGGGCAATGACTACATGACTCTACTTATGAAAGAGATGCACAAACAAGCTTATAAGGATCGGGAAGATGCATACTTGGCCCAATATCCACCCCTCCTTCATTTAGCTAGGCAAAGACTACTTGATCCTTCATGTCCTTTGCCTAGTTGGGCATATAGGGAAGTTTTCTTTCCAAGTGCATCTAGGGGTCAAAGACCGGGTGACGATGAGGTTGTCGGTGATGAGGTTGTTGATGATGAGGGCATTGTTGAAGAGGTAAATGAAGAAGAAGAGGATAATGAAGATGATGAAGAAAGTGATGAAGGAAGTGAGCAAGGAAGTGAAGAGGGGAGTGGTGATGAATCCACTTCTATTGAGGAAGATGATGACAATGATGATATGGTGGAAGACTAGCAAGCTTTGGAGGCTCCTACCCTCTTGAGGTTTGTCTATTTCTTTCTTTGTTTTATTTATTTTTAGCTTGATCATATTTGGAGAGTCCTAGCAACTTGAGGACTAACACCTCGGCCCCATTGAGGTGTTCTTATTTCATTGTTCCCATTTTGAAAATCCAAAATGACAATTTAGTTTCATGCGTTGCATCTTGTGTGCATGAACTACCCCATACTTTAGGACATTAGAAATAATGTCTATCTCGGTTTGGGGAAGTACATGCATACGCAACGGGAGGTAATCTAAATTATGATCTCCGTCATAAACAAAAAAACTATGCATCATGTAGTGTAGATTAGTGTACCTTGCATTTAGTGTAGAATTCATGCATCATGCTTGCATAGTTTCCCATCATTTTGGCCATTGAGGACAATGCCCATATTAGTGTGGGGATGGGGAATTCTAACTTAACTTTTATTCAAAAACCCAAAAAAATCAAAAAGTTTCGAAAAAATCAAAAAAATTGAAAAAATTTGAAAATACAAAAACAAGTTCATTTCCTTTGTAGTGTATACTTGTATATATTGTTGTATATATTGTATTTGTTCTATCCTTGTTAACATTGAATGACTACGCCACGTCCGAGACATGAGGATATTGAAGACCGCATGCTATGATCTTTCCAATCTCCTTTTTCCTCTTTATGTTAATGACTATGTGGCTTTATTTTGATTGATGCGGTTAACAATGTGAATTTAGGACTTGCATTTAGTTTATATGGCATATTAGTTGGTAGAATCATTTGCATTAGGATGTTTATATGCTAGTTGCATAATGGCATGTAGTTTGCATATTAGAAAATTTTTGTGAAACCGTCTACTTGGGAAGCTTGACAAGTGTATATAGGCCCTAGTAGATACTTTTTCTTCTTAAGACTTTGCTTGTTAGAATACTTGTAAAACACCCTAGGATCCTTTGACCCATGGATTAAGGCCTAGTCAAGAGTACCTTGTGGTGTAATAACTCCTTGGCTACCGTTTATTCCAAGGTGACCCTTAAAACCATGCATCCATCATCCATGTTCTACCACATTTTTGTCATCAAAGGGAATGGGCACAAAAAGAAATTGATTTGAGTTCAAAGAAATGAAAAGAAAGTGAAAAAGTTTGCAATTGCATCAAATGAAAAGAGGAGCAAAAATAGACTCCAAAAGCTTCAAATATAAGACACCCTCACTACATATGGGGTGACTTTGAAAATGTTCAAAAAGAAATGCAAAGAAAAGTTGAATAGTTGTCAAGTATTGAAATGCCAAACATCAAAGAAATGGCAAAAGAAAGTGTTCTCAAATGTTATATACCACAAGAAATTGGGGGGAAAAACAACAACAAAGCAAACTCCCAAATGAAACTCAAATATCTATTGATCCCTTTATCCATCGTATCCATTTTTGTGCATGGTAGAGAGGGGACGACCCTTCTTCTTGTCTAGGCAAGAGGGGGAATTCCGCGATCCTCCAGTGTGTCTAACACCATAGGGAGTCTACTCTTGACAAAAGCATTTAACGATTGAAGACAAAGGTACCCTAGCTTGACACAACTTGGAGGTGATTTATTGGTATCCTTCTAGGCTTAGTAGTTTGAAGAAATTGCATCTATGAAGGATTGTGTACCCTTGAATTGCTTCCCTTGTAGATAATTTCCGACACTTAGATGAGGAAAGTGGCTATTCTTTTGTAGATGCATCCATTACTTGATTTTGTGTGCTTAATGTTTGGATGTGTTGCCATTTTGGCAAGACCCGCCTTGCCTTGCAAGAAGGCATCCTACCTCATGGTTGTCTTGTTGTGAGTTGAAGGGGCGGAGTGAGACCCGCTAATTGTCCCATATCGGCTATGCTATTAGGTTAGTTTAAATAATGGTCCTAGTCTTTGTCACCTCTTTACTCGGGACGAGCAAAGGTTCGGTTTGAGGATATTTGATGTGACCATAATTAGAGCATATTTAGTCCCCGAATTAGCCTTGTTCCCATGCTTTTTTAGTGCATATTTGGGTCATTTATTGTCTTTGGTCCTTTGTTTTGCATATTCTTTGAGGTTTTGTGTCCTTGGTAGGAAAGGAGTGCAAACCTTGCATTTTCATGGCAAAATGAAGCTAAATTGATTGAATTCAATGACCAAGCATCAAAGAAAAGAGAAGATTAGAAGGCCTTTGTACATATTATAGTAGATGGGCAATGATGAGAAAAGATCCTTGCATCCCCGAGGAAATCCTCAAGGATTTTATGAAGAAAAAGGAAGAAAATAAGAAAGAAAGAAGTTGTATGACAATCCGAGCGGATTGTCCACAAGACGCCCGTCCAGCAGCCACAATCCGAGCGTCTTCCCCCTGTGGACGCACGTCCAAAACACCCCGAATCCGCCCGTCTTCCCCATCTGGACGCCCGTCCAGAATCCGCCTGTCCCGTGCCCTGGACGTCCGGATTCTCTAACAGCTATTTCGTCTTCTACAAGCTTCAAGGAAGGATGCGCATATTTTTCTAAGACCGGCGAAAAGGAGACCGGAGTCTCCCTAGAGACCGGCGATTCCTCAAGGACTTAATCGTCATTTAATCCCTTAGTAAACTGTAATCTATGTAACTAATCCCCACTATAAATACCCCATTAGGCTAATTAGAAGAGCATGTTCTTCTTAGCAATCTCTAGTGTAGTTAATATCAATCAAATCGCTCTTTAATCTTGTAATCAATATTTAATCAAGTTTTAATACAAGTTTCATTTCCTTAATCTCTCTTTTGTTCATCCTTTGTTTTGGGTAATTGAAGATTATTTGGGTTATTATTGGGAGATTGACAACCTTCCAATCTATCATCAAGTACTTCTATTATTCTTTGCTTTATTATTGGAATCATTAGTAGGTATAATTCTCTTAATCCCTTTTTAATTATTGCTAATTATCTTCATTTATTCATCATGTTTCACTATGTTGGTATGATTGACAACCTTGCTAGCATGTTCAATATGATAATGAGTGAGTAGTTTCCTTAGCTAGGGTTAATGGGTAATTAGGGGAAACCAACATGGGGGATGATTCATGCTTAATTTAATATGTTTTCATAGTTTATTTGCTTGCTTGTTGTGATCTCAACTTATGCACATGTTATGTTTGATGAAATTCGAGCCTATGAATCCTTGCATTTTTTACCCATCACCTATCTTTTCAATGAGACTTGTAAGACATAAACCAACTCGAGTCTCATTAGACCATGCATATAGTTGAGTAGGGAAGATTAAGTCGACTTGTAGGTGTTGTACAATCTAATCGATTCGGCTCCGGGACCCAAACTTTCCTAGGATTGTAAGATATAAACCAACTCGATCCATCACAACAATAATTGCTTGCTTATAATTTGAGAATATGTTTGTATTATCAATTCCCATGAATCCCCTATGACCTCATGACACCCTAGTGCCTTTTATCAATTGTTTACATCCATTTTTAATCATCTTGCTAGTTTACTTTCATTGCTATTTAGTTTAGTGATCTTCTACTTCAAACCCCAAATTGTGACACCCTTAGACACCACTAGTTGCAATAGAAAATCTCATCTCAATTCCCGTCCCTTGGGATCCGACCTTTACTTGCCTCTTTACTAATTGTAGAGTTGTTTGTGAAGTTATAAATTGTGTTTTGGTCTAGGTGCTCCTAACGACAAGTACCGAAAACTAAACCTTCTCGAGAGTCCGACCACTACTACCATTCGAAGACCTCCATGAGCTCGGAGTTCCGTAAAACACTCTCTTGGATGAGAGTATCTTGATCGGGCACCTTTTTTTGCCGCCCCATTTGCCTCATATGCCTTTCGGGATAGTTGACGGAAGCAACCTTCAAGCCCACCACTATCAAAGAACAAGAACTAGCAACCGAAGCGAGCAACCCCGTGAAGGACCTCAAGTGCCACCATGTCACCACCCAACGGATATGGGGACCACACTCCTCCACCAATCTCGAGGTCCAATAGGCCTCGGTGGATGCAAAACTATCCGAGTACAACTTCTTCTTCATAGTAAGGTGACGGAAGGAGTAAGAAGATGAATCGGCCGGAGGCTCTACATACTTTAGCCTCTTCAATAGCCACACTTGGAGGATCCTTGAAGATCCAAACGAGGGAGCTTCTCCACAAGAGCCCTTCTTGTCCAAAGCTTGGATGGTCTCGCCAAGCACCAACCATGATGGATCCCTACCATGCTCCATTTGCTGAACTATATGTACAAGGGTCGTACTACCATAACACTTTGACCCCTCCTTCTTCAACGCATCGACAAAGAGGTATGCATGCACTAGGCAAAAAGCAAGAGCCCTTCTCCTAGCCACCTCCGAGACATTAGCATCCAACCGGTTTGAGAAGATGTTGATAAGAGCCAACATATCCACACCATGGGGAGCAAGGAGAGAGTTCACTTAGCTTGTTGACAAGCCCAACATTGAACGAAACTTCTCTTTGTAACACAACCGAGTCGGTGGAATCACCGGAGTACAACCCGGCCATCCACCAATGGCGCCCACTTTTTCGGCAAGAGGGCAAATTTAACCTTTCGGGGAGACGAAAACGTGATGTTTCAAATCCCAAAACCGAGAGCATGCTTCAAGGAATGAGGATTGCACCTTGACTTGACGAAGCACCAACAATTGACCAACTCCCATCACAACGAGTTGATACTTCTCGGGAGGCGAAAAATTCTGACACCAATGTCGCAACCTATTTTCGAAAGCATCCATGAATAATTTTGTGGGAGAAGAAGAAAGGTTTTTTGTAGAGATATTTTTCGTGTTTTGGATGATGAAACAATGAAGCATAAAAATCCCTATTTATACAAAACAATCAGCGCTTTTTTCCGAAAAAAGCGTAAGGTCACTTCCATCACCAAAGGCCTCGCGCCTCTTTGGGCTGGTCCTAAGGATCCGCACCTTGATTTGTCCCTATCAAGTTGTGTTTCTTCCTGACACCTAGATTCTCTCGCCTAAAGGCTTGCGCCTCTTAGGGCCTGTCCGGGAATTTTTGTGCTTTCTCACACTCACATTCCCTTGTTTTCGCGTTTTAAGAAATCCAACACGGTTGTTATGACGCAGCTTTAAACATACGAGTTTTTCTCTCTTTTTTTTAAGGGGGAAGGGCTAGTCGCCCCGGTCCGCGACGGATCGTTCCCATGTCAGTCGAAAATTCCGAAATTTTTTCGCTTTTTCGCATTTTTTCACAAAACTCGAGAATTGATAACACGACGTCAATTTTTTTCAAAATTCAAGCTCTTGCAAATCCGAGTCTTGATTTCACAAATATCAAATCAAATACACTCGCAAAAATCTCTTTTAAAATTCACCCATGGCGGTTTGAGTTTTAGTTTTTCGAGTTACAGATCAATTTTCGGCAAAATTCGATGCAATTGAATTCAAACACGAGTTAATTGCTCCAAATTTCAAATCAGTTTCTTTTGGAAAATCCAAATGTGACTGCCTGTCGCGGAATTTTCAAAATTTCTTTTCAAATTTAAAATTTTAACTTCGAGTCATCGTGGTTATTTTTTTCAAATGCTTTTGCGTGATTACGTGTGTGCATATGTGCTACCTGTTGCCTGTTTTCTACACTAGCGATTCAGGAACAAATGCAAAACAAAGGGGAATCAACAGCTGACCGTGCTTCTCCGAAACACAACACGAAAAACCCAAACAAAATAAACTACAAACCAAAAACACATATATACAAACCGCCTCACGCAAAATACATCAACACACGTTTGATACAAACGACTGACCATACAAACAGGATCCGGTGCAAGTATTTATCATACAGACACTGGCCTAAAACAACAAACTGGCTGCTACCCGCCACCTACCGAACTAAGCACTCCCTACCCTTCTAACCAAAAAAGAAAGGGAACAACATGGAAAACAAAGGAGTAACAGCGGAAGCAGAGGTGGTTACCAAGACGGTAATACCTCATTCCTACTCCATAACAAAAAAGGAAAAATGCCTGGCAGACTTCGGACGGCATAACAATCAGGAATTGTGATTCAGTGCATCACCCCAACGTTAACCCTCAATCGTCGGAATTCGGCGATGAGAAGGAGCCATGACATAGGGCGCCACCCCGATGTTGAACCCCAATTATCAGAATTCAACAACGATCGAAGACGGTAACGTAGAACGATGCACCCGTCTTGACCCCCAATCATCAGATGTCAGAATCTCTGCAAACAACAGCCAATGATCAACACTTGATCAAAGGCTGGATAAAGGCCGCTAGGAAGAAACACAACTCAACAACTACAAGATGATAGCCGTCTCTCCTCCTCCAGAATCATCCTCCTGCTCTAAGGCCTCAGCAACGGACCCAGTGGGCCCAGAACACTCCTCTGCAATCAGGACAAAACAAAAACGTCAGCCGGAATTTCGGCATTACGACGGCAAAAAACAGACAAATCTAAAAAAAATAAACCACCTGCGAATGCAAAACAAAACAAGGGCAATCCCGCCCAAACCCATCCAACAAAAACACTCCACAAAAATCGCACAAAAAACGACTCGCCCTTCTTTTCAAGCAAAAGATGAGTCAAAACAACAACAAAAATTTCAAAAACCACCCAACACCTCAAGGCCCACGCGAGGCCCGCAAAACAACAACAAAAATTCCCGACACAACTGGATATTTTTCAAAGCTCAAAAAAGGCAATTTTACGCCAATTCGGGCACAAACAGGTTTAAAATTCAAATTATGACCACAACAAAACAACGTGATTTAATCACGTCTCAAAGCGACCTGAAACTACCGTTAAGGTCCATTTCAAGATAAACTGGCTCAATTTGAGCTCAAACAGACACTTATTTGGTCAGATATAAGACCGTCTCAAAAAGGCAAAAATTCAAATTTTGCCCACAACGCCCAACGAAGGTTCAATATAGCAAAGACGATCTTCCCCGACCACAATGCAACCTAAAGGGCAAACAACTCAAGCAAACAAACATGGCATTGTGAAATAAGACGGTTTTCCTTCTCACTCACGTTTTTCAAGCCTAGGGAGCGGGAACGGGGACCAAAATGCAAACTAAAAGAACACCTATACTCCTAAACAAGTTTCTAGCCTAATGCAATCATCAATTTCACTCGAAAATGGGCTAAACAAAAATGCCCAAATCGATTTTCGAAGGGTTAGGGTTTCGCCCTAGTTCGATTAACAAAAAGACAAACAAATTCAAATGGATTCAAAAGGATTTACATACCTTGAGATGACATAAAGACAATGGCACGAAATCAAGCAAGCAACAAAGTCGAAAATGGCAATTTTTTCACGTTTTTGTGATGTTGTGTCGAGGAAGACGACTTAAATGAAAAGCAGCCTGCTCTCGCGTCTTTTTACAGAAAACAGGGAAGGCTCATTCCCTCGCAAAAGAGCTCGTGCCTCAATCAGGCGTTTCCTGCTTTGTTCAATGGTATTTTGGGCTTTGGCCCAATTCCCACAGAATCTTCGATATTTTTCAACGATGGAATTATAAACCGTCATCTCTCAAACAAATACAAAATAATAAAATTCAAATTCGCTATTTTCATCAAATTTCCAACGATGGCATTAAAAACCGTCATGTTCAAACTAAAATAAATAATGAAATTCAAATTCGCTATTTTCACAAAATTTTCAAACAACATTTTCAAATCACAAAAACAAATAGTGAAATTCAAATTCGCTATTTTCAAATCTCAAGACAAACGGCATTAAAAACCGTCACACCTTCGAACAGGATAGCAAAATTCACTACCCATCACAAATCTCAAATCACGAGAAGACGGAACTAAAACCGTTATCTCCCCAAGCAAACATTGGAGGGCGGAATTCACATCCGCTATTTCGACATACTCCAACAAACGGCAATAAAAACTGTTATCTCTCTTCAAAATTCAAAATCACCACAGACCACGGGAGCTAGGCTCACAAGCCCATCCCTTTCCGTCACCACAAATATCCAATATAAACACCGATATCCCCCAGCAGGATATCGGAGGCCTCCTCGGAGCCCGCTAACTCAACAACTTCCCGAAATAAGCCCGTCCAACACGGCTATTTCCCACAGTCAATCACACTCAATATGGCTGGCGAGCCTCAAAATACATCACACTCAGTATGGCTAGCGTGCCTCAAAACACACCACGCTCAATATGGCTGGCGAGCCTTAAAACGCATCACCCTCAATATGGTTGGCGAGCCTCAAAACGCATCACACTCAGTATGGCTGGCGAGCCTCAAAACGCATCACATTCGACATGGCTGGCGAGCCTCAAAATGCATCACATTCAACATGGCTGGCGAGCCTCACAACGCACATCCAACATGGCTGGCGAGCCTCACAACGCATATCCAACATGGCTGGCGAGCCTCACAATGCACATTCAACATGGTTGGCGAGCCTTACAACGCACATTTAGCATGGGTGCCGAGCCTCACAACGCATATTCAGCATGGCTGGCGAGCCTCACAACGCACATCCAATATGGCTGGCGAACCTCACAATGTAACCTCAACGTGGCTTGCGAGCCCCATCATATCCGCAACACGGCTGGCGAGCCTTTTCCCGCAAATAGGAAACAACCCAAGGGCATACCCTGAAGATGCCTCAGGTATGACTCCTTCTTATGGCTGGCGAGCCTTCGTACGTAGTCTAACGGACTTTAAACGACCCACACGGATAGTCGACAGACTCTAAACTGTTCCCGACGACAGGTCAATAACTCATATCCCCAAGTCGCCTTGGCGTCGCCCTACCCGACGACAGGTCCATAACTCATATCCCCGAGTCGCCTTGGCGTCGCTCTACCCGACGGCAGGTTCTTGGCCCGAACTCTTTCGAGCCGCCTCGACGTCGCTTCGGTCTCCAGGTTGTAGTCTTCGATTGACCTGGGGGCTATACTTTGACTTTTGCCCTGTCCAAGCCTCAGTCAAAGTGGGGGCTCTGTAGATACCCAGTATCTGTCGAGTCTTCAACAAACATCCGATAATTATCGGACTACAACATGCTTAGGAATCGCAGCGTTTAATGGACAGTTTTGTATAACTATACGTCGGAAAACTTAAAACGATTTCGAAAACAAAATATTTCAAAACTTTTCAAAAGTACCTGGAGTATTTAATGCATAAGGACGAGGTCGCAATGACACTAACTAGAGTCAAAACCGACACCGGACCAAAAACCAACTGAAATATTCAAATCCCGACTCCAACAACGAGTCAAACCGAGTCAAACAGAAAAAACAAAACTTTTCAAAGCTTCCATGTTAAGTATTCCTTGAATGCTTCATGGTCAAATACAAATCATGTTATCTAAAACATAGGATAGAACAAATCATGATTTCAATTGCGTGATAGTGACAAGACACCTCGAAGACGCGCGAAATGGCTCCCGCCTCTTCAAGTAGCCCAAGCGGCCACGTCGCTCAAAATGCACACAACCACCTATTTCTCTATAAATACCCACCTTCACACACCATAACACCTTACGCGATTGTCCGCCACCTCATCTCTCCCTTAAAATTCTAGACTCGACTTCTCAAGTCACAAACCGACACGTATTTTCGACCTACCGATCGAAAATACAAGCCTTACACATTGTTTGGTACCGTCATCGTGCATTAAATCACTTGACCGACCATCTCGACCAACTACGCCATCACTAAACTTAAAACACTCTTTTACATTGCTAAAACGGTTTTCAAACCGTGTTTTCCAACCAACCAAGTTGATACACTTTCGTCGATTTCTCGTCTCAAGCCTAGCATGTAAGTATGAGGGTATAAAAATCCTTTTCCTTCATGTTTTTCATCTGTTTTATAACTATAACATGCAAAAACGTGCATAACATGATACAAGTATAGGTTAGATGAGCCAAAATCGGATTTTAGCCGGAGACATGGGCTGCTTGTATAGCAGAAGAGCTCGTGCCTCATCCCCCTCTCAGGCCTTAATCCAGCCGTGTTTGGTCTCATCTTCCCTCTATTATTTCATTACTTATTTGTAATCGGTTTTTACCATTTCAAATATTACAAATCATTTGCATGATACACTTTTTACAATAAAACATTTTCACCCTTGGTTCCTAAAACCATGGCAGTTAAATCCATGTTTCGGTGATAATATTTGGTTAATCACATTTTAAAAGGTATTTTAAAACCTTTTATTTCATTTCTTTACATTTCAAAACAAACACATTAGTCATAAATACAAAATCATCCTTGGTTCCACATACCATTTGTTGGAGTATGTGTCCTCGACAATAATGCGATCACATGCTTAAATCTCATGATAAGAATATATGAGGGAAAGTAATTTTTATTGTCAATTGATCCACAATAATCGGTAATGGTTGGCTGACTAGAGTTTGACATTACTGTCGTATGACGGTGGTGATCAGTTGATCCCTTAAGGTCATACCTCTAGGGTAACACTCTTAATTGATTAATTAATTAATTGTATATTGATACAAGTTAATTAATTCCTTAAAATTGAACAAATGATTTTGTGAGTGAGAATATGTATCTTATTGTAATTTGATTAAATAAGATTCGTACTGAGTAATTAAATTGTTTTATTACTTAGGTTTATTTATTATTTATGAAACAGTTAAAATAAGAATGAATGGTTTATTATAAATACAAGATGTTGTGATTTATAATTCAATGACCCATTTTAAGTAATTGTAATTGTGAATTACTAGTTAATTTTTGTATGTGATTTATTTTGTTTTAATAATGATTTTTAATAACTTAAAAATGCATTATTAAACAACATGTCTAGTAACATGTCCAATATATCACACTACACAATTTAACATTTTGACAAACTTAAAATGGACCCTTTTTATCTAAAGGGTGTCGTGTAATTAAGCGGTTTGGGAGGTTGGTTGTGTCTTGTTTATTTAATTAACAAACACAATTATACCCTACTAATGTAGGCTGCGCTAAATATCTTGAGAAGAAAAACTTGCAAAGGTATTGGGCACCCTTCCCTTGGTCTACCCGGCCACCCCTTGCAAAAGTAGAGAAGTTTTTCTCTTTAATTCATTCATTCATTTTCATAGAATTATATTGATAATTTACTTATTCTCTCTAGCTTTTGTTGAAGAACACACTAGAAAACTAACTCACAAAATTCTCTAATATTATCTCATCTTTACTAGTAGTAGTAAACAATAATATTAGTATTTTTAAGGAACATCTACTAATTTCTAGTAACAAAATTAGTTTATGTTTTAAGAGGGATTACCTTGGTACAATCCCTTAAGGAGTAGATCCTACTATTGGATCTAGGGTTTTTCACTTGGAGCATTTGGAGTTTTACTTAAGAAGACTAATTGAAAGGAGTCCAATTAGTATATCCTATTCGGCCTCCAATGTAAGAATAATAGATTCTTCTCTTTTATTCATTTGTTTTTGCATGCATAAGATCTAAATTAGTTGTATGACTAAACTAAGTTTTATTAAATTATCAGTAGTGACTAATATGAGATTAATGAATCTAACAATTGGTATCAGAGCAAGAGTTGTTGCATGCATAATCGGGTAAGTTTTTCCGAGTTAAAATTTTAACATATAAAATTTGTATTTTGTGATTTATGATGATAAAGGCCACGAAAATTTTTGCATGTTAAACATTCTGGTCCTAAATTTATTTTAGGTCATTTTTGATGATTTATGGTATTTTATTGCTCTTTAATATGATTTTAGTTTTTTTCTTTTTACATTTTATAGAATAAAATGTCACTTAAATCACTAAAATTAGTTAGACTTCGTCTCTGCCCATGAAATTTTAGTACACTTTATATAAATTTTGAAATAAAATGGTTTTATTTTACAGGATTTATGAGTTTTAGATGTAAAAATGGTCTTTTGCCAAAATAACCATTTTTGTTAAATGATTTATCTAAATAGCCATTTTATCAAAGTATTGTCTAAACTACCCATATCTTGGTTGAAAAGATACTTTGTCCACTAAACAACTTAAAATTAATAAAAACAAATAACCTAGACCGATCCAAAAAAATTCATTTTGGAAAAAACCAGCCCACACCTAAATCCTCGAATTCTCCACCCATTCAACTACAAACGTAGTACTAGTTTACATACAGAATTTGATTGTACTGTTCATCAAATTCTCGGCTAGTGCTTGATTGCTAGTTGTGATTTGCATTAATCTCAATCAAACAAACTATGATTTGTTTAGGTTAGGTTTAATCCCCAATTATGTTGTGTATGTCTTCAGTTTCCTTTCACTTTATTTGTTTCAAATTATTACGAGTATCGCTTGTTAATTGTATTTCTTTCTTAATTATTAAATTTTAACGATAAAGAATAATTTGAATATATTTATTAATCTTTTTGTCATATACGTACTTTGGAGAAAAATATACAAACTTTAAGGGTACATACATATATTTATAAGGTTGGGTACCATAGAAAATATGGCAAACATCGGGGGTAACATGCGAAATTTTTGTATAAGGTATAGTTAGATTAAAACGGACTGAACCGAACCGAACTAGCTAGTATTATTTTTTTTAGGCAACTTAGTAATTCATTGGTTATTCTGGTAATTAAAATTGGCATATGGTTAGTTTGGACAATACTTTGATAAAATGGCTATTTTGGCGAATACTTTGATAGAAATGGTTATTTTTGTAAAAGACCCATGTAAAAATCACATAAATATTGACTATTTTAGCATAAATAGCTAAAATAAATTTTATGGCATTAAAAATTTTTCCCAAAGTTGTATACATGATATGAACATCAGATCTAATGTTGTATATCAAATTTCGTTTGATTTGGATGTTTATTGATTTTTATATTGTAAAATTGATAAATAGCAACTTTAAATAGTCATAATTATAAATTTAATTTTTAAAACTTAAAAATTTGTTATTTACAGGTTCTAGTAACTTATTTAGAATGATCAAAATTTTGATTTTGATTTATTGCATAATTTTATGATTAATTTAGAATTAAAGGGTTAAAATTATGTTTTATATGATTTATTTGTGAAATAAATTAATATAATCTAAGGAAAATGTTTATTAAAATTTTGAAATGTTGGGAATTTTCCAGAATATAAAAAATTATGATTTTGAAATTTTTGAATTTTTATGACTTTTTGGGAATTATTTCCTTATTATTATGAATAATAGTGATTAAAGAGCCATTATAAAATATCAAGTTGAATTATTGTCAAATATTTAGTAAAGACTAAATTTTTGAGTCCTAAGAAGGTTGGGGTAATTAACTTGGACATAGATTTGATTTATGTAATATTGTGTGATTTGAAAAGGTTAATTGTCACAATAATCCATAAAACCGGACCAAATATACGATATTAGGTTAGATAAGGCGATTTGGCACATCACATAGCATGTTTCATACATATATTAATGCCGCATTTTTAGTATGATTGTCATATTTTATTTTATATAATTTTGAATTATGTAATTTGTACTTAGAATGGCCTTAGTTTTTAATTGGTATTTCCCTAAATGAATGGGGATATCGATTCGGTTGTAATTAATGTGATCTCGTATCACTTTTATTTTATTTTATTTTTATTTTTCTTTTTATAATGCGTAAAGTAGAAAAGCTATGCAATTTATTTATTCCGGAGTTTCTTGAAAACGGTGTCATTTGAGAAGGCGGTCCAACAAAGACGGTATTGCCTTGGAGTGCGTTCCAAATGAAGTTCAAGGGACCAAAGGAGTTGGTTTCCGAATTTGCAAATAGTTTATTAGATTTACTATTTTAGGAAGGTCATACTAAGATTTTATTGTTTTGTTTTGCATTTGTCTTATATGTTTGCATGCATAGCCAAATCGCCATAACTAAACATGCATATTATTTTATCGAGTCATCGACCTTGTCAATTATAATTATCGTAGTTCACCGCTTTAGTTCACTTAAAACGTGATAGATAACAAATTGACAAGACCTCTCACTAAAAATAATTGAGAATTAGCCTTACCAAATAGTAGAACCATGAATCCCAATTTCATAAGGAAGTAGGCTCGGCTCACCGGGGTGCTAAACTTGTTACGTTGGGCAAGTGGGTAGTAAATTGTTATTACATCGAAATTTGGATTGAGCTCAACGGAAGTATTCGTGACCGTAGTCGCATGTGTTCCGGGCTAAAGATAAATATTAAAGTAACTTTATCGACCGAGAGTTCTAGAAGTAGAATCGATTAAAGAGTTAATCCACCGAGTTATATTGATAAGGGATGTATCGGCTCACCGTGCCCGAGTTAATATGAATTTGGATCTCGGGATCATTTATTATAGTTGGGTAGAGGTCACTATATAAATGTTTGAAACTTGTTTAAAACGTTTGCAAGTATGATTAAAATGACAAATGTTAATATTTCCTTTACCTCCATGTTTGTAGTTTATAAATCGCAATGGACCCTTCCAATGCAATAACACCTATTACCATTGAGTCTTGTCATAACTTATTTGAGGATATTTTCTCCAACAACAATCTCGATACTACTAGAGAGCTTCATTTTGGGATCGGTTCCAACGGAAACCTTAATTTCATTACTTTCTCCATACCTCCTACTATGACTAGATCTTTTGTGAATATGTCCCGGGAACACCATCTCGCTAAATCTATGGGATCCTTATCTTTGGAAGAAAAGGATGCCGAAACTAGTGGGAGTCCTACCAAGCAAGCTCTTGCAACTAAAGGGAAATGGTTCAAAAGGAAGAGAAAGAAAGGTAGAAAATTCAACAATGGAAACAAGATGGCTAGTGGGACTACCAAAGGAGCCAAAGTTGATGATGAATGCCATTATTATCATGGCATAGGACATTGGATGAGGAATTTCCCCATATATTTGGAAAATATTAGGGATGGACTTGTTATTCCACTTGGTAAAATTCCTTCTGAAATTTATGTTATTGATGTAAATTTTACTTCCACCACAACGTGGGTATTAGATACCGGTTGCGGTTCTCACCTTTGTAATCATTTACAGGGGCTAGGAAACGTGGAAAAGCTGAGCAAGGGCGATGTTGATCTCCGACTTAGGAATGGAGCTAGAGTAGCGGCATATCCAAGGGAACTTATGTACTTGTTTTGGCAAATGGATTTGAGTTGTATTTGCATAATTGTTTTTATGTACCTTCTCTTTCTAAAAACATTATTTCAATTGCTATGTTAGACATAGAGGGCTTTAATTTTGCCATTAAAAACAATTGTTGTATTATTTCTAGAAATGACTTGGTCATAGGCCGAGGCTCTTCTATAAATGGCATTTATATTCTAGAGACTTCAAATCCTAGTAAAGACATCTATAACATATAATCCAAGAGACTCAAATCAAGTGATCCAAATGAATCGTACATTTGGCATTGTCGATTAGCTCATATTAACGAGAATCGCATTTAAAGATTAGTTTCAACTAATGTTATTAAACCATTTGATTTTCAATCCTATGGTATATGCGAATCTTGCCTCCTAGGCAAAATGACTCGTAATCCTTTTAGTGGTAAAGGAACTCGAGCTAGTGAACTATTGGGCCTTATACATACCGATGTATGTGGACCACTGACTATCACCGCTAGGGATAATTATGACTACTTCATTACCTTCACCGATGATTTAAGTAGATATGGGTATATCTACTTAACGAAATACAAGAGTGAGGCCTTTGAGAAATTTAAAGAATTTCAAAATGAAGTAGAAAACCAATTGAAGAAAAAGATAAAGGCACTACGATCCGATCGTGGTGGAGTGTATCTTAGTAATGAATTTGATTCACACTTGAAAGGTTGTGGCATTGTGTCACAACTCACTCCACCCGGGACACCACAACATACTAGATATGGTTCGATATATGATGAGTCAAACCGAGTTACCCGACCCGTTTTGGGGAATTGCAATCCAAACCGCAATCAAATCATTGAACAATAGTCCGACAAAAGCAACCGAAAAGACTCCATATGAGATGTGGAAAGGAAGGGTTCCTAATATATCCTATATGAAGATTTGGGGATGTAATGCTTTCGTCAAGGTAAAGACCGACAAAAAGTTAGCCCCACGATCCGAAAAATGCATCTTTGTAGGTTACCCAAATACCTCCCGAGGCTATTACTTCTACAAACCTCATGAAAACAAAGTGTTTGTGTCTAGTGAAGCTGTCTTCTTAAAAAGTGAGCTTATTTCTAAGAGACAGAGTGGGAGAAATTTTGAACTTGATGAAGTTCAAGAGCCACAAACTGAAGTAGAGGCACATGAAGAGGCTCCTTTGTCGTCTAATTCGGTTATTATTCCTCAACCGAGGAGGTCGGGTCGAGTTTCTCGCCATCCTGATAGATATGTTGGACTTATCCAAGAGGATGGGAGTCTTGATGTTTTACTTCTAGAAAGTGACGAACCCGCCACCTACAAAGCTGCAATCTCTAGTCCCAATTCTACTTTATGGCTTGAAGCCATGAAATCCGAAATGAGTTCTATGCATGAAAATCAAGTTTGGAACTTGGTGGATTTGCCTGAAGGGGCAAGACCTCTTCAATGCAAATGGATCTTTAAATTAAAGAATGGCATATAAGGGCATGATGATATCTACAAGGCTAGGCTAGTGGCAAAAGGTTTTACCCAAGTTCATGGTCTTCACTATGACGAAACCTTTGCCCCCACGGCCATGCCGAGATCCATTCGGATACTGTTAGCGATCGCCATATTGTATTTCATGACTATGAAATATGGCAAATGGATGTCAAGACCGCCTTTCTAAATGGGCATTTAGAATAGGAGGTGTACATGATACAACCTGGAGGTTTTGTAGATCCTAAAAATCCTAACAAAGTATGCAAGCTTAAGAGATCCATTTATGGTCTTAAGCAAGCATCAAGAAGTTGGAACCATCATTTTAATTATGTTATAAAAGAAAATGGTTTTACTCGAAGTGTTGAGGAACCATGTTTATACATGAAGTTCAGTGGGAGCAATGTTATGTTCCTAATATTGTATGTGGATGACATACTACTTATTGGGAATGACATTCCTATGTTGTCCTCCATCAAAGAGTGGCTAGGAAATCATTTCCAAATGAAGGATTTAGGAGAAGCACAACGCATATTAGGTATCCGGATCTATAGAGATAGACCCAAAAGGGTATTGGCATTAAGTCAAGAATCTTATATTGACAAGGTTCTTCGACGCTTCAACATGGACCAGTCTAAGAGAGGCTTAATTCCTATGGGTAGTGGGATAATTTTGAGCAAGTCTCAATCACCCTCAGAACCCGAAGATGTTGAACGCATGAAGTTGATTCCCTATGCTTCCACTGTTGGATCAATCATGTATGACATGATATGCACTCGTCCAGATGTCTCATATGCTTTAAGCATGACAAGTAGATATCAAGATAATCCAGGTGAGAGTTACTAGATAGCTGTTAAGAACATCCTCAAGTAATTGTGAAGGACTAAGGATTCTATCTTAGTGTTTGGAGGTGACTCCGAGCTATGTGTTAAGGGTTACACAGACTCGAGCTTTCAAACAGATAGAGATGACATGAAATCACACAAGGTGGATTTGTGTACATGCTCAATGGTGGTGCCGTAAGCTGGAGAAGCTTCAAGGAAGTTGTGATTGCGGATTCTACTATTGAGGCTGAGTACGTTGCAGCATCTGAAGCTGCCAAGGAAGCTGTGTGGATTAGGCAATTCGTGGAAGGGCTAAAAGTAGTTCCTACCACCAAAGATCCTATTACTCTATATTGTGACAACAATGGGACAATCTTCCAAGCTAGAGAGCCAAAGTCTAGTAATAGATCTAGACATCTACTCACAAAATTTCATATTATTAGAGATTTTATTGAAAGAAAGGAAATTGTGATTTATAAGGTTGGGACGGATGATAACTTAGCTGATCCGCTCACCAAGCCTTTATCGCAGGCTAAACACGATGGACATGTTGTTTCCATGGGGCTTAAACGTATGCCAAATTTTTACTAGATTATTTGATATGAAATAAAATGTTGTTTTATTTGTTAATATATGATAATCGCATTTGTCTTTTAAATTTTTATTACTTTGTCATATCCAAATGGGTAGTTGAGACAATATTGAACCCCATTAAAGTGAACTAGATTGACATAGTAATCGCCCATAGTTACTTACATGAGGTGACATCTCGAAGTAACTAGAGTGTGATGCGATTGATGGCAAGTTCAACTGCCATAGAGTCATGATAGATGACTAGTCGATCACATAGGCAGACTGTATGGGACACTCTGTCGGGCTTATGACCGCTTATAGAGTTCTAGAAAATTTTATAGCCTGGTCGTGGCGAGAGCTACTATAGCATTCTTATGAGTCGATTCTTTGACTAAAGCTATTCGCCTAAGATGGCACAACTTCAAAGTGACTTTGATTTGTGTTCAATGACCTTCGTAATTGGGGTCAAATGGGCATATTTTGGGTTATAATGAGTTGTGGCTATGCGAAGGGAAAGTGCAATAGGAATTGTCCACCTCTTGTCAGGGTTATCTTATATCTCAAGCCCACTCGAGGAGTAATGAACTGAAAATGCGTGGCCACGCTCGGAAGGTATCTACGGTAGATAATTCCGGTCAGACAGTTATTCTCCAGATCGAGGAAACCACTCATGATATGATCAAATGCAAGTACGACCTGCAAGACACCTTGCATTGAGTGGGAGATAGTAATAGGACAAGAGAATTGGTGATGCACACTTATCTCGAACAAGTGGGAGATTGTTGGAGTATGTGTCCTCGACAATAATACGATCACATGCTTAAATCTCATGATAAGAATATATGAGGGAAAGTAATTTTTATTGTCAACTGATCCACATTAGTCGGTAATGGTTGGCTGACTAGAGTTTGACATTACTGTCGTATGACGGTGGTGATCAGTTGATCCCTTAAGGTCATACCTCTAGGGTATCACTCTTAATTGATTAATTAATTAATTAATTGTATGTTGATACAAGTTAATTAATTCCTTAAAATGAACAAATGATTTTGTGAGTGAGAATACGTATCTTATTGTAATTTGATTAAATAAGATTCGTACTGAGTAATTAAATTGTTTTATTACTTAGTTTTATTTATTGTTTATGAAACAATTAAAATAAGAATGAATGGTTTATTATAAATACAAGATGTTGTGATTTATAATTCAATTACCCATTTTAAGTAAATGTAATTGTGAATTACTAGTTAATTTTTATATGTGATTTATTTTGTTTAAATAATGATTTTTAATAAGTTAAAAATTCATTATTAAACAACATGTCTAGTAACATGTCCAATATGTCACACTACACAATTTAACATTTTGACAAACTTTAAATAGACCCTTTTTATCTAAAGGGTGCCGTGTAATTAAGGGGTGTGGGAGGTTCGTTGTGTCTTGTTTATTTAATAAAAAAACACAATTATACCCTACTAATGTAGGCATGCAAGGCTAAATATCTTGAAAAGAAAAACTTGCAAAGGTATTGGGCACCCTTCCCTTGGTCTACTCGGCCATCCCTTGTAAAAGTAGAGAAGTTTTTCTCTTTAATTCATTCATTCATTTTCATAGAATTATATTGATAATTTACTTATTCTCTCTAACTTTTGTTGAATAACACGCTAGAAAACTAACTCACAAAATTCTCTAATATTATCTCATCTTTACTAGTAGTAGTAAACAATAATATTAGAATTTTTAAGGAACATCTACTAATTTCTAGTAACAAAATTAGTTTATGTTTTAAGAGGGATTATCTTGGTACAATCCCTTAAGGAGTAGATCCTACTATTGGATCTAGGGTTTTTCACTTGGAGCATTTGAATTTTTACTTAGAAGACTAATTGGAAGGAGTGCAATTAGTTTATACTATTCGGCCTCTATTGTAAGAATAATAGATTCTTCTCTTTTATTCATTTATTTTTGCATGCATAAGATCTAAATTAGTTTTATGACTAAACTAAGTTTTATTAAATTATTATTAGTGACTAATACGAGATTAATGAATCTAACACCATGTCGGTTTTAAACCCGAGTACGGTGATAAACATTGACTAATTACAAACAAGTTAACTTAAAACAATTAGTTCATGATCATTTTTAAAACTATTCATGTCAAGCTCGCAAAACCGAACCCGACATCGAATATTGTCAATACAATGATGGTTATTCAAGTCTCGTTCTTCACATCAACACAAAAGCGGTCTAAACGACCTTTTTAAACCATGACGGGTTCCAACACCCTCTTTTCAAACCATTTTACAAACATTTTAACAGTCAGAAGACGTCCCTTGAACCGTTTGATGACTCGCGCCCAAACAGACCAACCATTTTCCAATTTTCAAACCAGGACAGGCATGTTTGCATCGCCTGATGGCTCGCGCCTATATAGGCTGCCTGATGCAGACCCTGCTTCCTTCCAGCACTTATCTAGGACGATCCTGACTTCGGTTAACCCGAATACAAGACGGATCAGATGATAAATCTGCTCTTTTACATTGTATTTGCAAAACGCCTTACTAAGACAAATTGATCACGTTATGCACCGTAAACCTAACTCGGTAAATGGATGTTTAATTTCCGTCTTACATGCAAATCAACACTAAATCCAACTTGACATCAAATACTTGATACTTGGATAAAACAACCAATATAGAAAGCTCACATGTTAGGTTCAAACTTGTGGATGCGCATTCATGCATTTACCCGTTTTATCAACTTTTGCATTTAACCAACCAAGATCGATCAGTAGAGGCCGCTACCGCGGGCGGGATTATGTGTCCGATAAAAGGGCTTCCCAATACGTACCTTCACCTCTTACTTAGAAATTTTGGATAGTGGACGACCTTATCCAGGGCGTACGAGAGTCATTTTAGATATATGATGCTCAAGAGGGACGACTCCTTATCTTTAGTACCTATGTCAAACACCGCTTTTGCCTTGGTTGACCTAGGTATAAAGTGGATTCGAACGGGTTCCAAGCATCCCACAAATGCTTGGTGGCGACTCCAAATATCTCTTGCATCGTTTCGAGACCCTTGCCGAGATGAAACCGACCGATATAAACGATCCAGTCGAAAGCATTTTTACGCCGCCGAGCGTGGCTTTCAAAAGACCGCTGCTATGTCCACAGATCGGCTGGGCGTCGCAGGTGGTCCATGTCCGCGTATATAAAACTCTAATGCATATGCTACTATCAACTAAAATGCCATATAATCTAGATGCAAACTCTTAGCAACGCATTGGTTCATACCGCATCAATCAAAAGATAGCCACATTGTCATTAACATATAAAAAGGAGGAAGGAGATTTGGAAAGATCATATCATGCGGTCTTCTATTTCCTTCATGCCTCGAATGTGTCGTAGTCGATCCAATGTGATAAGAGTGACAAACAAACCAACAAATATATACAATTCTACACTACAAAGGAAAGAACATGTTTTTGGAATTTTTTAAATTTTCAATTTTTTATGGATTTTGATTTTATGAAATTAATAAACATATTTTTGGGTTTTTCCGAAATTTTTCAATTTTATGTATTTTTTGAATATAAATTCTCATCCTCCACTTTATTTTGGACATTGGCCTCAATGTACATGTAGGAGTAGGAATGAAAAAGAAATACACGTTTTTGGGTTTTTAAAGTTTTATGGAAATTGAAGTACAAATGCAATGATATGATATGAATGAATGCATGCTCTAACTAAATGCAATTCTATATGACATATATAACAAATGAATGCAATATAAACTACACTAGATGATGCATGCTAAATGCTTAGGTCACCTATGATCAAACCTCCCCAAACCGATTTAAGCACTATTTCTAGTGTAGAAAGGAATGGGATTGGTCATTAGTGACTATTCATGAATGCAAGAACTAACTATATGCAACTAACTAATGGACATGTGAGATATATTACAATGCAAACTATACTATATGAACTAACAAATGTAAATGCAATATGAAATATTTCACAAATGCAAGTTGATGCGTGCCTATTTCATACAATTATTCTATTCTTTTCCACGCATTTCTATGCATTATTGAGTAGCGTAAACTACTATTCTCCCTTGTTTTGGCTACTTTGGGCCGTGTTGTGTTTTATGCAGGTTGTAGGCTCGAGTATGTGCAAATAAGGTAAAACCCATCACGAAAGCTTGAAATCTTGGTCTTGATGGAAGTGAGCTTGGAAACCATCCTTTTGGAGTACTTAGTGAAGTAAAGAAGCTTAGCGAGCAAAAGAAAGGCTTCATATTACTAGTGCCTACTTTGAAGAGACATAACTAGAGTTCTACAAATGATAATCAAGTGATTCTAATTGGAGGTGAAATCATATCCTCTTAGCTTTCCAACGCCATCAAAAACGCTTTATTTTCCCAAGTAACGAAGAAATGGCGGCCATTTGAAATTCAGTGCGCGCTGAAGAAAAGTCGATCGACTGGTATCTTTAGTCGATCGACTGGTCTCTGTAGTCGATCCAATTTTTGCTAACTGGAGACCTGACGCTTGTTCTATTTAGTCGATCGACTGGAATTTTGGTCGATCGACTATTTTACTTACCAGGTCGTGTTTGCTTAACTTGTTAATTCGGCCCATTAGTTGTTTAGTTAATAATTATCAGCTATTCCTATATAAAGAAAAGCTAAGAACTTTATTAGGGCATCTATTTACACTGTAGAAACTTTTCTACCTTGCTTTGCTTTAGGATTTTGAGATATAAAACTTATAATTCTTTCCTTTATTCGGTAATTCAATCAACCCTTGTTCTTAATTTTAATTCTTTATCTTTATTCCTCTTTTTCTCCTGTCTCTTGTTCTCTTTATTTCTTTTATCTTATGTTTATTTTCTATTCTTGTATTTTCATTATGTTTCATCTAGTTATCGCTTTTATTGTTAATTTCATTAATTCAATTATGCGTAGCTAAGTTCCCTTGCTAGGATTTAGGGGAGCCATGGTTATAAGACGGTCTTAATTAGATTATTAGGTTTGGCATTAATATAAACCTGTGTTGTTAATTGTAGCATCTAATAGCATTTAATTGTTTAAGTCGACGTAATTGATTATTTGACCCGGGAAACTTCGACCTAGATCGAGAGATTGGAAGAAGTTAGACCTGCTACAAACAATAGACCATCCTGATTAGAGCGAAAGCTAAATTAGTACTCTAAGGCGAATAGCGGACCGAAAGGACCTTTTCATTACCCCTCATTTCCCTTAATTTAATTTCTTTTGCTTGCTGCTTTAGTTAATAGACAAAACCAATCAAACCCCCAGTTTTGTGACTTAGACAGACTTTTAATTGCAAATAGAACACATTTGTCTCCCTGTGGATATGATCCCGACTTCCTCTAATGCACTAGTTTAGGCTAGTTGGTTTATCTTTGATAGGTGTGCGATTTAACCTGTCACAAGTCTATTCTATATGCTTAACAATAATGTATGTTACTTCATGGTTTAACCTCCCCAAACCGATTTTAAGCATTATTGTTAATGTAGGAAGAAAGGGGTTTAACCATGAGGTAACTATACAAATGCAACTATACATGAGAGATAGAGAAAGAAAGGGTTCTTACAATCATTGTAGGAGATGAAGATGGTAGATAGGATGCATACATAGCATTGTCATAGGCCAAATGAGAGAAAAAGTGATTTTGGGGTCAACCCGCTCGAGTTGTTTTCAACTCGCTCGAATTGGGGCTTCATTCGCTCGAGTCATTTTTGACCCGCGCGGGTTGAAGATTTGGGACGCCCGTTTTCTCCAAAAATCCCCCAGATTCTCAGACAGTGAAAAATCCTTCTTTCCTTTGGTTTCAACTCGCACGAGTTGAGGTCGGGCCCCACGGATTTCAAGCAAATTTTGACCCAACCCCTTTTTATTGATAAGAAAGATGTGCACAAGCCCAAAATCTACATTTTCTTCATTTCTTTACATTTGCTACCTCCTCATTTTCATCAATTATATGAGATCCCTCCCTTTCATCTCTCATGCAATAATTAAATGAATGAATGAATGCAAAATTACACTAAATGCATATATACAAGCTAATGATTATTGAGGAACTCCATCAAACCAAAGATTGTCAATAAATAATTTCATGGGAAATTTGTTGGAGTAAGTGTCCCCGACAATAATGCGATCACAATTGTCTATCATATTGATCACATATTTAAATCTCAAATAAAGAATACGTGAGGGATGATTTATTATAATCAACTGATCGTCATTAATCAGTAATGATTGGCTGACTAGAGTTTGACATTACTGTCGTGTGACGGTGGTGGTCAGTTGATCCCTTAAGGTCACACCTAAAGGACAATTCCCTTAATGGATAAATTGATTAATTGTATGACGGTACAAAATGATCAAATCCTTAAAAGTGAACAATTTACTTGTGAGTGAGAATATTGATATCATATTGTAATGGGATTAAATAAGATTTATTTTAGTAATAAAAATGCTTTGTTACTAAAATTGATTATTGTTTGAGAAACAATAGAGATAAGAATGAATGGTTGATTATAATTACAAGATGTTGTGAATTATAATTATATGACCCATTTTAAAATCATATACCAACATGAGTATGCTACTGAAAAAATGAAGAGAGAGAAAGCTAGAGAACGAGTGCGATTTTCTTTTCTCTAGGGTTTCATCTTTCTTCTGCAATGGCGAAGGATCATTCTGTTTCTCAATCTTCAATTAAATCAAAGAACAATAATAATAGTAATTCCAATAACAATAATATGCAATCAAATAGTATATCTCAAATTAGTAATACACCAAATAATAATAAATATACTCCTATGAATACAAATTCTACTTCGCAGGTTACTGATTCTTCTCCGATCACATTCTGAACGGATTCTTTGAGATAGCTTTGATTCGACAGAGGTTGCCGGTTGCTTGTAGCGGCGGGATATGTAGTACCCGAGGAAGTAAACCCTAATTCTTCACCCGAGTGGACGGAGGTTGGATCAAAGAAGAAATCCAAAGAGTGGTGAGGGTAAGCTTCCCCTATTGTGGAAGAGGAGTGTCCTGAAAGTCCGATGAAAGGTAAACCCTTAAAACTCACAGTAGAGGATGTTAAGGAAGAAATTGATTACTGGAATTTAGCTGTCTATGGTTATGTTATGGGGGCTAACCCTCCATGGGAGGTTTTAGATGGATATTTGAGGCGTATTTGGCAAAATTATGATATCTCTAAAATCTCTTTTCTACCGAATGGTTTGTTTGTTGTTAGATTTGCCAAGTTGGAACATCAGAAACTAGTTTTGGCCCAGGGTATGTTTCTCTTTGATGGTTAGCCGATCATTCTGCGTGCCTGGGACCCAAATGTTAAGATTTCTAAGGTTTCTGTGGCCACTGTTCCAATTTGGGCAAAGTTAGTGGGGTTAAATTTGAAGTTTTGGGGTTCAAATTGTCTAGGGAAACTAGCTGGTCTCATAGGCAAATTTGTTAAAATTGATGAGCTCACTACTGAGAGGAGGCTCTTGGGCTATGCTAGAGTAATGGTGAAAGTTGAGGTGGACAAGAGCTACCCTGATAAAATCCAATTTGAGGATGAGAATGGACAGGAGGTGACTGTATTGGTGGAATATGACTGGTTGCCCATTACATGCCTCAAATGTAAAGGTGTTGGACATAAGGATGTGCAGTGTAGAGGGAGGACTAGACCTGTTAGAAAGCCTGCAGTTGTCACTCAGAATGGTCCTAAACAGGTTTGGAGGAAGAAGGTTGCACCTGAGCGGAATTTGGACCCCAAAGAATTCCCTGTCTTGGCTTTTCAACCTTCTGTACCAACTGTCAAAGCTTCTGATAAACCTCCTGAGATTGGTTCTGGATTAATTACTCCTGGATGTACTCCCATGCATAGGCAACAAAGTACTATCTTCACTCCTGCCAGGAACCTCACTAGGATGACTAGGCATGAGTCTAGAATGCCAGATGGAAAAACAGGTGATTTCATTGTGAACTTTAATAGTGAATTGATCCAGGCTGCAGAATTGGTTGATAAAGGAGGGGGGAAATGCCTTCATCCTGTCATGACTAAATTTGGTGTGTGGAATATCAGGGGTCTTAATAGTGATACCAAGCAGAGAGATGTGAAGTGGTATATGCATCATGCTGGGGTGTCATTATTTGGACTCCTTGAGACCAGGGTTAAACCTGGATCTCTTAATGTTGTAGCTAATAATGTCTGTAGTGGGTGGTCCTTTATTAACAATAATGCTCATCATGCTGGTGGACGAATCTGGGTTCTGTGGAAGAGTCACCAAATCCATGTGGATATTCTTTCTATGGATGCTCAGTTCATTCACCTTAAAGTTAAAGATAGAGCTACTAATGATGAATTTTTTTACTACTTATGTTTATGGTTTCAATAAGATTGAGGAGAGAATGCCACTTTGGGATGCCTTAATGGGATGGAGTATTGTGGATCCCTGGGTGGTTCTTGGTGATTTTAATAATGTGATGTACTCAAATGAGAGAATTGGCAAGGTTGTTCGAGATGCTGAAATGTTCCCTTTTCTAAATGCCATGGCTTCTTGTGACCTTCAAGATCTGAAATCCATGGGAGCTTTTTTCACCTGGACTAACAAACAACCTAGTGAAACTAGAGTTTATAGTAGGATTGATAGGGTTTTTGTTAATTCTGCCTGAGTGAATGCTTGGCCTGATTATTTTGCTTATTTTGCTCCTGAGGGGTACTTTGATCATTGCCCGTGTATTGTTGACTGTGAGAGTGTTGCTCTACCTAGGAGGAAACCTTTCAAGTTTTTCAATATGTGGAGCAAGATAGAAGAGTTTAAATATGTGGTTAAAGGAGGTTGGAGTCTTGATGTTCTAGGCACTCTTATGTATAGAGTGGTGAGGAAGCTTAAAAGTTTAAAAACTAGCCTGAAACAACTTAATAGGCACCTCTTTTCTGATATAGAGAGGAACACTGATTTTGCTTACACTGCTCTTATTGAGTGTCAAAAGCAGCTTCAAAATGATCCTAGGAATACTGTGTTAATGGATGTGGAATACCAATCAAGAGCTAGCTATCTGATGTTGGCTCAGGCTAGAGATGATTTTCTGAGGCAAAAAGCAAAAGTGCAATGGGTTAGGGATGGGGATGCAAACACTGCCATGTTCCATAAAGCCATACAGCAAAGACAAATTCAAAATAAGATCATTAGGATTGAGGATGCTGAAGGAAAAGTCTGTAATTCTCCTGAAGAGATCCTGGATGCTTTTGTGGACTATTATAAAGAGCTTCTTGGGACTAGTTCTGCCACTTCTGGGTTCTATCCTCATATTATTGACAATGGTGAAAAAGTCCACACTGATGATTGGGCTAAACTGTGTGAGATTCCTTCTGATGCTGAAATTAAGAATATGATTTTTTCTATTCCTGAGGAGAAAAGCTCTGGGCCTGATGGGTATTCTAGCGGTTTTTTTAAGTCTAGCTGGGATACTATCAAAGGGGATATTTGCATTGCTATTAAAGATTTTTTCCAATCTGGCAAGTTGTTGAAGCAGCTGAGCTGCACAAATCTGGTCTTGATTCCAAAAGTTGAGAATCCATCCTCAGTTAAGGAGTTTAGACCGATTGCTTGTTGTAATACTATTTACAAGGTGATTTCAAAGCTGCTTTGTCAAAGGCTTGCTGGGGTGCTGCCTTACCTAATTACTCCGACTCAATCTGCTTTCATTAAAGGGAGGAGCATCATGGGAAATATTTTAATCAGTCAAGATCTAGTGAGGCTATACACTAGGAAGAATTGTTCACCTAGATGCATGATGAAAGTGGACTTGAGGAAAGCTTATGATTCTATAGAATGGGAATTTGTTTTGAGGATGATGGTTAGTCTTAAGTTTCCTCAGAGATTCATTGGGTGGGTGATGCAATGTGTGACTACTACGTCCTATTCTATTGTGCTTAATGGTCAACCTCATAGTTTCTTTATTGGGAAAAGAGGACTTCGACAAGGAGATCCTTTGTCACCTCTTCTCTTCACTATTTGCATGGAGTACCTGAGTAGGTTACTGATTGTTGCTAGTGACTTTCCTGGTTTTAAGTTCCATCCTCTCTGTAGGGGTATCAGACTCAATCATTTGATGTTTGCTGATGACCTGCTTCTTTTTTGTAGAGGAGACTTAAGGTCAGTAATCACTATTATGGAAGTCTTTAAGTGCTTCACTGAAGCTTCTGGTTTACATATTAGTAATGACAAGTCTGACATTATTTTGAATGGACTTGATCATCACACTGAAGCTGCTATCCTTGAGTCTACTGGTTTCAAGAAAGGGACTCTTCCTTTTAAGTATCTTGGTGTGAAGATTTCTCATAAACGTTTATCAAAAGGAGATTGCAATATTTTAGTGGATAGAATGCTTAAGAGGATCAGGGGTTAGAATAAGAAGAAAATTTCTTACTCAGGAAGGCTTGTTTTGGTGAAATCAGTGTTGGCAACAATTCATAATTATTGGTCCCAAATTTATGTCTTACCTGTTGGACTGATGGACAGAATTCAAGCTCTATGTAGGAATTTTTTTTGGGAAGGTGAAGAAAACTATAGTAAGGCTCCTTTGGTGGCATGGAGTGTGCTATGTAAAGGAAAGGAACATGGAGGCTTGGGTCTGCAGGACTTAAAATTATGGAACATGGCAGCAGTTGGGAAATTGGTGTGGTGGATTGCCAAAAAGAAGGATCATATGTGGATCCAATGGGTTGATAAGATTTATCTAAAAGGAAGGCTATGGATGGATTATAAACCAACTGCAGCTAGTTCCTGGGCATGGCGTAAAATTTGTGAGGTTAAGGAGAAACTCAAGCCAGCTTTTACTAGTGGGAAGTGGATGAGTGATGATGATGAATACTCCATATCTGATGGCTACTCTTGGCTGGAGCATACTTATCCTATGGTGCAATGGCATAGGAGTGTCTGGAACAGATTTAATCTGAGTAAGCACAATTTCAATCAATGGCTTATTCAGCAGGGTAGACTGCTCACCCTAGATAGACTTGTGCAATTTGGGATTACTCAGCATACAGTGTGTTTTCTCTGTGGAGAAAAACCTGAAACTCATCAGCATATTTTCCATGAGTGCATTTATACTGAACAATGTTTTATGCAGCTGTATCTTTGGCTTGACCTTCCTGGGAGGTTTCAAGGCATTACTGATCCTGTTCAGATGCTCAGGCAGAGGGGCTGCTCTGGTTTAGTGCGTTTGGTGCTTAGTTCTCTGGTGGTGGCTTTGCAGTATAACATTTGGACTGCAAGAAACAACTGCAGAGTAGAGGGTTATGTCATTCTCCCTAGTGTGCAGATTAAAAATATTCAGAAGGAAAGCAAGCTACGTTTAATGGCTCTTGATACAGGGGTTCTGAAGCAGGCTGATGTTAATTGGTGCAGGTTACGGGGTCTGATGTAGTTTCGTGAAGTTTTTTATAATCTGATGTATCTGGTTAGTAATTATCTAGAGGTGATATCTAGATAAAATGGAATGGTTGTAATGGTGAACTTTTTTTTTTCCCTTTTGGGATGGAGCTATAATATTACTTACATTTCCACCAATAAAATGATATTTATGTGATAAATATGCATTAAATTAATTAATAACATGTATCATATTACATGTGACATATTGTGTGACAATTGACAAATTGACAAAATAAAATGGTAGTCCATTTTATAGAAGTGGACCGAAATATTGTGGGTGGTAGGCATTAGTGGGTGATTTATTTTATGTGATAAGAATAAATTAATAAAACCTACTCTACCTATTCTTACACACCTGCAATATTGAGAAGAGCAAAAGGAAAAGGATGCCATTTTGGCTCTACCCAACCGGCCACACTCCCTTTCATGATGGGTTTTTGGTTCTTATTTTTACTCTCTCTTACATTCATATGATGATTATTCATTCATACAACAAAAAATGCAAAGTTGTTCTATATTCTCCTACTTTTCTCTAAACAAGTTTTAGAATACAATAAATTGTTCATCCACTCTAATATTATAACAAGGTTACTAGTGTAGTAATAATAACAATATTAGAATACATTTTAAGGATACTAGTATAATAATCTAGTTAATTAGTATACTAGTTTAAGGGTATGTCTTGGGTGAAATCTAAGGAGGATTTCTATTTTTGGGATCTTGGAAGATCATCCATCATATTAAGCTCAAGAACAAGTGAAGGTAGGAGACTTTCATTTGTGCCCATTTGACCGAATTTTTGATGGTGAGAAAACGATTTTCTTATCTCTTCTTATTTGTTTTGCATGCATAAGATCTTTAAGTTTTTATGACTAAAACTTTAAACCAAAATATGTGATATTTAAAATATGATTTCTAACAAGTGGTATCAGAGCATAACGGTTGTTGCATGCAAAATCGGGTTAGTTTTTCCGAGTTAATTTAATTAACATATAAAACTTGTTATTTAGGATTTATGAAGATAAATCATGAAATAATTTTGCATGTTAAAAGTTTCTGGTCCTAAGTGATTTTTAGGACATTTTGGTTTATTTATGGATTTTTATTGTTCATTTTATATAATATTGGCATTAAAATGTGATTTTTATGATAAAAATGTCATTTTTGGACGAAAATTAGCTAAACTTCGAATTTTTCAGTGGTTTTTGGATATGTTTTCACATATTATCTACTTATGGCCTGTAAATTTTCATGATAAAATGAGTTGTTATGCTCGAAATATGGATTTTTCAAGTTAAAATCGTATTTAAATGGGAAATAGGTTAATATGAGTTATATTTCGAATCTGGTCATAGAAATTTAGTATGATTGTCACATGCAATTTTACAAGATGTGTGTAAAATATTTGGCTATAATGAAGTATTTATGCATGATTATGAATTTTTGATGAAAAATCACATAAATAGTGACTTTAATTAGTAAAAATGCTAAAACATACTTCATGACTAAGGAAAAACATCACATGTTGCATTTTATCATATATTTCAGATATAAAAATGAAAAGTTGATAAAAATAATTTTTCTCATATTTTTATGGTCATAATTTTTAAAATCGATAAACCGCAACATTGTTTTTCTCGATAAATTTTCGAAATTTTTAACATAAGTTTTGAACATTATGAGTGTCATAAGTTTAAATTTCAAATTTCGAAATTATTTGAAATTTTTATAATTTAATTTGAAGTTTATAGCATAATTTTTTATTTTTGGGTCCATTTATGAACAATATTAAGAAATCAAGTTTAATTATTGTCAAAATGTTAGTGGAGACTAATTTTTGAGTCCTAAGATGGTTAGGGTAATTAACTTGTACATAAATATGAATTTATGTAATTATTGTGATTTTCAAAGGTTAAATCACGCAAATCTGTAAAAACCGATTAATATGCGATATTGGCTCTTTAAAGGCGATTTAGCATAAAATTAGGCATGTTCATACATATTATAATGCTGAATTTTATTTATGATTATCATATTTTAATTTTATGTAATTTTTGAATTATGTAATTTTACTTAGTATGGCCTTAGTTTTTAATTGATATTACCCGAAATGTATGGGAATATCGATTCGGTTGTAATTTATTGTGATCTCGTATCACCGTTTTGTAATTTAATAGATTTATTTTTATTTTAATTACAAATGTATAATAGGAAATTATTTAATTTATTTATTCCGAAGTTCCTTGAAGACGGTGCCACTCGAGAAGGCGATCCATTAAAGAAAGTATTGCCTTGAAATGCGTGCCAAGACCGAAGTTCAAGGGACCAAAAGAGTTGGTTTCCGAATTTGTAATAGTTTATTAGATTTACTATTTTAGGAAGGCCATACTAGGATTTTATTTATGCTTTGCATTTTATTTATATGTTGCATGCATCGTTAAATCGCCATAACTAAAACATGCATTATCATTTTATCGAGTTTATCGACCGTGTCAATCACAATTATCGTAGTTCACCGCTTTAGTTCACTTAAAACGTGATAGATAATAAATTGACATGACCTCTCGCTAAAATAAACAATTGAGACTTAGCCTTACCAAAAAGTAGAAACCATGAAAACCTATTTCGCGAGGGAGTGCACTCGGCCACCCGGGGTACAAACCTTGTTACGTAGGGGAAGTGGGTGATAAATGTCTATCCACCGAATTCATGTTGATGAGGGATGAATCGGCTACCCCGTGCCTAAGTTAATGTGAATTTCGATCATGAACACATTTATTTGAAATTTGGATTGAGCTCAACGGAAGTATTCGTGACCGTAGTCGCATGTGTTCCTGGCTATAGATAAATATTAGAGTAATTTTATCGACCGAGAGTTCTAAAAGTAGAATCGATTAAAGAGTTAATCCACCGAGTTATATTAATGAGGGATGAATCGGCTACTCCATGCCCAAGTTAATATGAATTTGGATCTTGGAATCATTTATCATAGTTGGGTAGAGGTCACTATATAAATGCTTTACTTGTTATTTACAAGTATTAATAAAACGATAAATGTTAAGTTTTCCACTATTCCGTTATCATATTGTTCTAGTTCTTTACCACTATTCATATACGATATCATTTCGATTTTTGATTCAAATCTCCATTAAAACATCGTAACTAAAGACAAAATTTGAATTTTTCTTCTAAAAACCTCGTATTATCCATTGTAAGGATCTCTTGTGAAGAGTATAGATAAAAGTTATTCGTGATCAAACGGGTTTTTGATCCTCGACTAACATATCTACTTACAATGAATTGTTTCTCATATGCTTAATTGAGTTAAGTACTGTGAAACGTTACATCATTTTGGTAACTAGATTTGTTTGAAATCAAAATTGACCAAAATACCGCAACCACTTCAATGAAAGTTTTAATACTAAACAAACGAATGAAGAGTAGTCTTCATGTATTTCAATTTTTGATTCTCCTAGCAAAGACTCATTGAAATAAGTGGGAGCATTCTCTTAAACCATTAAGAAAAGGATAATGTTTTAAAGAAGTAAAATTAGAATGGAACTGATACAAGGTAATGTTAAAAGTAAAGTTATTGAGAATAAAGATACTAAACCTATCAATCCCGACCGATAAAGTTTGTATTGTCTTAATTGTTGGACGCTAGAAAGGAAACTACCCCAAATTATTGAAGAATCAACAAGTTATTTGTGGGACATCTAATGGGACCTTCTTCTTTAAATGTTTATTTGATTAACATAAATTTTGCTTATACTACTTCGTCAATATTAGAAACCAATGGAGGTTTTCATCATTGTACTCGATACATAAGATGATTATAATGTGACGACTAGCATCAAATAATGTCGAGAGATAGAGTCATTGTGTAATCATTCTAGTTTAGGGTTTATAGTTGTACTTAATTATGACTATTAAGTGCATAAACTCTAAATAAGAATATAAACTTGTTAAGATACAAAAGAGGTTTCACTTTTGTGACCCTATACACCACGATTTGATGTATGGCTAGCCCATTATCAAGGTGAATATATTCTAAACCAAACTAGAATGATACATCATGTAGATGATGCAAGACTCAAATTGGTATCCCAATATTAAACCTTAAATTCTGGAATGGTGAACGCAAAGAGTTATCGAGTACTCTTGAAACCATTAGGTTGTTAATCTTATGGTATATGCGTATCTTGTATTCAAAGCAAGATGTCTCGTGCCTTTTGGTTGAAAAGGAGATCGAGGTTGTAAATCATTGATCCAAAATAGGTTGATCATTTTCTTTTACCAACGATTTAGGTTGACACTAATGTGTTCACTTAATAAGGTAAATAGAGAAATCTTTGAAGAAATTCAAAGAGTTCCAGGAATCACGATTTAGTCGTGATGGGATTATCAAAGTGAAGACTTTGATATAAGTCAAAGGAAATGTGATATAGTATCACAAATTAATCTCTCTTAGCAGGCATTATGGGATAATGTGTGGTTGGATAAAGAAATCAAACGCTATTCGATATGGTTTGGATTTCAATCAAGTTACTTTGAGTTACTTGATCCTTTTTGGGGATTTTATCATATTGTCTAAATTATGTTTTCACTAAATCTAAAACAAATCATATGAGATATGAATTGGTAGGATACCATGTTTGTAAGTTTTCAAAAGAAACAAATGCTCATTTTTCTTATTATAATCACGAGTACAACGGATTTGTGGCTCGTAAAGCTGTCTTTCTAGAATACAAGTTTATTTCTAGAAGACAGAGTGGGAGAAAAATTATTCAAGAGCCACAAAGAATGTTATGTCGCAAGAAACTGGTCTTTCTTGGCTACATGAGACGTTTTGTGTAAGACGCTGAAATGTTATATCGCAAGAAACTGGTCTTTCTTGGCTACATGAGATGTTTTGTGTAAGACGTTGTTTCTTCAAAACCTACGAGGTTAAAGTCATCACTTGTTGAAGATGATGAATTCATGTTACTTTTAAGAAAGTAAAGAGCTTACAACTTACAAAGAAATTGTTTGATTCGAGTTACTTCTGGAAAGTATGAATATATGACTTACATGAGAATGTTTAAGTCACAACTCAATACAAGGCTTAGAGCCATAAAAATCCGAAATAAATTCCAAGTGAATTGTTAGATATCAAAGCTTGATTGGTGGCAAAGGGTTTTGCACTAATTGAAATGCTTAAGTCTATTTGGATCTTCTTAGGGATTGTGTCTCATTATGATGATATACATATAGCAAGTGAATCTAAAACCCACTTCTTCAATTAGAAGGAATGTATTCAATACATGTCTTGAGTTTTGTAGATTTTTGCAATCCTAAGATAATATGAAACTTAAGAGAGGGTCTTAAATAGGACATCAATGAGTTGGAATCAATATTTCGATCATGTTATAAAACTTTTCTCGATAAGTCGAGAAGTTGTGTTTATACATGGAGTTTAGTGGGAGTTACGAAAATTTTAATTAGTCTCATATGTGGATGACATATTAATCATTGGGAATGATTTAAGACTTGGAGAAATATAATACATCTTTAATATCCAGATTTATGGAGATAAATCCACATGATATTAGCGTCAAATAAGAAGTCTTATGTTGATAAGATTCATGACTAGTTCAATCAAGTTGAACATATTTGATTGATTCCATTTGCTTCCGCTGCCAAATTAATTAAATAGGAAATGATGTATAACACTTCATATACTTTGAGTATGATGAATTGTTTCAAATAGAATTTGAGTAATAATTACCAAGTAAGCCATAAAGATTACCCTTAAGTGCTTGCAGAAGCATTAAGGATGTAAAGCAAAGTGTTTTTGATGCAATTTTGTGTAAGGGTGTTACACAAATGACAATTGACAATTGAGATTGTGCATGGTTTCCGACAAAACCATAATAAAAACACATTAGGATGGTTTAAGATACCATTGTGGCTATGTTATTTAAGAAATAGATTTTCTAGAATCGTTCTAGGCAATAAAGAACAATGAGAAATATTTACAACGGAAATTGAGTACACTTGCAATCATGGGATGTGCAAGAGGGATGAGTTCTGCACACTGTGAAAACAGTGGGAGCTATTTAAAGGCAAGAAAGCCTATGTCTAGATTGGATCTAGACACGTACTCAGAAAGTTTTGTAATGCAAATGTATACATTACGAAAGGAAAACAAGTATGTAGCAAGGTTGAGCAGGGAGTTGCTAAAACCTACTTAGAAAGGCCTAATCATAGGCTAAACATGATGAGTCATGTCATTTCAATTGAATTTTTTTTTGGTAAAATGTGAGATGTGTATATATATATATATATGAAAAAAAGAACCAATTGAATTGAAATGAACAACTACATACAAGATCAAATTAGATTATAGAATATAAAATACTAATCAGGCATTGACTATTCATATGTGATAATCGCATTTGTCGTTCGAGTTTTTACTTTAAAAACTCTTTTCTTGTACTTTGTTACATCCAAACAGGTTGTAGAGACAATATTGAACCCCGTTAAAATGAACCCGGATTAACATGGTATTCATCCATAGTCACTTGTATGAGGTGACGTCTCGAAGTGACTAGAGTGTGATGCGATTGATGGCAAGTTCAAGTGTCATAGAGTCATGTGAGATGACTAGTCGATCACATAGGCAGACTGTTAGGAACACTTTGTCGGGCAGTGACCGCTTATAGAGTTCTGGCAAATTTATAAAGCATGGTCGTGGTGAGAGCTACTATAGTATTCTAATGAGTCGATTCTTTTGACTAAAGACTAATCGCCCAAGGTGGCACAGTTTCAGATTAACTTTGATTTATGTTACTACGACCTTCGTAAATGGGGTCAAATGGGCATATTTTGGGTTATGATGGTTGTTGCTAGTCGAAGGGAATAGTGCGATAGGAATTGTCCACCTCCTTGTCAGAGTTAAAATAATATCTCAGGGCCACTCGAGGAGCAATGAACTGGAAATGCGTGGCCACGCTCGGAAGGTATATATGGTAGATAAATTCCGGTCAATCAGTTATTCTCCAGATCGAGGAAACCACTCTCGATATGATCACTTGCAAGTACGACCCGAAAGACACCTTGCATTGAGTGGGAGATAGTAATAGGACAAGAGAATTGGTGACGCACACTTGTCGAGGACAAGTGGGAGATTGTTGGAGTAAGTGTCCCCGACAATAATGCGATCACAATTGTCGATCATATTGATCACATATTTAAATCTCAAATAAAGAATATGTGAGGGATGATTTATTATAATCAACTGATTGTCATTAATCAGTAATGATTGGCTGACTAGAGTTTGATATTACTGTCGTGTGACGGTGGTGGTCAGTTGATTCCTTAAGGTCACACCTAAAGGACAATTCCCTTAATGGATAAATTGATTAATTGTATGACGATACAAAATGATCAAATCCTTAAAAGTGAACAATTTACTTGTGAGTGAGAATATTGATATCTTATTGTAATGGGATTAAATAAGATTTATTTTAGTAATAAAAATGCTTTGTTACTAAAATTGATTATTGTTTGAGAAACAATAGAGATAAGAATGAATGGTTGATTATAATTACAAGATGTTGTGAATTATAATTATATGACCCATTTTATTTATGTGATCAAGTATTACTAGTCAATTTGTTGTATGTAATTTAATTCATTCATAAAATGATATTTATGTGATAAATATGCATTAAATTAATTAATAACATGTATCATACTACATGTGACATATTGTGTGACAATTGACAAATTGACAAAATAAAATGGTAGTCCATTTTATAGAAGTGGACCGAAATATTGTGGGTGGTAGGCATTAGTGGGTGATTTATTTTATGTGATAAGAATAAATTAATAAAACCTACTCTACCTATTCTTACACACCTACAATATTGAGAAGAGCAAAAGGAAAAGGTAAGATGCCATTTTTGCTCTACCCAACCGGCCACACTCCCTTTCATGATGGGTTTTTGGTTCTTATTTTTACTCTCTCTTACATTCATATGATGTTTATTCATTCATACAACAAAAAATGCAAAGTTGTTCTATATTCTCCTACTTCTCTCTAAACAAGTTTTAGAATACAATAAATTGTTCATCCACTCTAAATATTATAACAAGGTTACTAGTGTAGTAATAATAATAATATTAGAATACATTTTAAGGATACTAGTATAATAATGTAGTTAATTAGTATACTAGTTTAAGGGTATGTCTTGGGTGCAATCTAAGGAGGATTTCTATTCTTGGGATCTTGGAGGATCATCCATCATATTAAGCTTAAGAACAAGTGAAGGTAGGAGACTTTCATTTGTGCCCATTTGACCGAATTTTTGATGGTGAGAAAACGATTTTCTTATCTCTTCTTATTTGTTTTGCATGCATAAGATCTTTAAGTTTTTATGACTAAAACTTTAAACCAAAATATGTGATATTTAAAATATGATTTCTAACAAAATTATCACTAGAACTCAAAGCACGTAGAAGTCGATCAAATTCTTGGGAGTGGGACATGAATAGGCATGGATAAAAACATAGATTATCCAATTGAATAATGCCCAAGTAATAGACCGGACAATCATGTTAAGAACATTATCACAAAAATTATAAGAGATGTGATGGATGAAAGGAACATGAAACGAGTAACTTAACACTTCACTCAAATCGTCTTCCAAATAGTTAAAATCGGTGCATTCAAGACAAGTACTCTCATTTTCATCCAAGGTGACCTTAATGGTGTCTATTTGGGGTTCCCAAATGTCATCATATTCCTCATACCAACAAGGTCCATTATCAAAGGGGTTGTCGTAACAAGGCTCACCAAGTTCAACACAATTGTCTCCCTCTAACATGTTATCCTCAAAGGGTGAGTTTTCACTCAATCTCACATCCATCTCTTTCTCAATTTGCCCATAATCATCAAATTCAATGGAAGTTGGGTTCATTGTTATACAAGAAGAGTAGGATAACGGTATCCAAGCATTGGTTTCACACTCAAGAATGTATTCCTCCTCATCATCACTCTCTTCATCTAGCACTCCATCTTCCCAAGGAGGGGCAAATTTGTGAACATAGTGGGTAGGCTCATTTTCATTATAGTTTTCCTTAATGAATTTTTGAAATGTGGTTTTTATCTCTTCCATACCTGCCTTGGCACTCTCAAATATGTCATGCACAATTTGTTTAAGACATTCGGTGGCCATAAACTCAACAAATTCCCAAAATTGCTCACAACCCATCTCACAAATCCTACCACCACTCAAGTGAAATGCTAAGTTGCGGGTTTTAAGGTTCATGCCATTACAAACAACACAACAAGCTTCATAATTTGAAAGAGTAAAAGCATGATGCCAAGCATGAGTCATATAACCTTCAAATCTTGCAATATATTTATCAAATGACTCATTTTCAAATTGCCAAAAGGTTAAAGTAGTCATGTTGAACAAATGAAAAAAAAGCAAGTACAAGAATTAAAATTCTCAAGGAACCAAGATCCCTCAAGAAGAAGCAAAACTAAAACTAGACAAAAGAACGATTCAAATGCACAACACCGTCCACGGCAACGGCGCCATTTTGATGAACGTGTCGTTGTACGCTCTCAAACACATTTATACCCAACTACTAGCATAGCAAGCAAGTCGTGGTCGAACCCAAAGGACGGGGGTACTCAAATTGTTCAATCTAATTGTAGTTACACTAGGTTTGTCACAATTGGTTGGGTTAATGATTCTAAACTAATAAAAGCAATGAAAGGTAAACAAGCAATAAAACAAGGGTGTGAATAAATGATAAATAATACTAGGGAATCATGGGATCATAGGGGAATCATAGTGAGATCAAACAAACAAGTTTCAAAGATGCAAGCAATTATTATTGTTGGAATCAATTTAGTGTATATCTTGCGATTTCTAGGGGAAACTTAGGTCTCAAAGTCGAGTCGGTCAAGACTGTACAACACCTACAAGTCAACTTGGTTTTCCCTATTCATGGTGATATAACATAAATGAGTCCTAGGAAGGTTTAGGTCCCGGAGCCGAGTCGGTCAAGACTGTACAACACCTACAATCAACTTAATTCTTCCTAATCAACTATATGCATGGTCTAACAAGCCTTGAGTTGGTTTATGTCTTACAAGTCTTGTTGAAAGGATAAGAGAAACATGCTAGATTGTCAATCAAGCATTTCATCAAATATGACATGTGCATAAGTTGAAAAACAATAAGCAAGCATTCATATGATCTCATTAAGCATAAATTTTTCACATGATTAACTCCCCTAATCCCCCACTAATCCCTAGTTAGGAGACTACTCACTCATTATCATGAAAGACATGTTATCAATGGTGTTAATCATCTTAACAAGTATAAACATGATGAAAGAGTGAAGAAATAAGCAATAAAGAGTAAAGAGTAAAGAGATTATACCAATATTAAGATGAACAAATGGAAAGCAAAAAATAATAGAAGAGAATTTGATTGATTGATGAAGAGTTGTCAATTCTCCAATAATAACCAAATAATCTTCAATTACCCAATAATAAATCTTGAACAATAATTAAGAAAAGATTAATGTGTAATTTGTGGAAAGATTAAATGCTAATTTATTCTAAGCTACTCCTAATAAAAGCTTAATCTAAACTAAGGAAGCCTAATCTCCTCTAAATACAAGAGGGGTATATATAGTAATACAAGGATTAGGTTAACTAAGGGCTTAAATGACGATTAAGCCCCTTGAAAGAGGATTAGAGCCTTGCAAGTCCCGGGAGGAACACCACGAATCCATGATTGAGAAAATCTCCCTGCATGAGAATCCAGGCAACATGGAGTGGGGTCGGGCGTCCGGACGGGTAGCTTGTCTATTTGAGCTCGGATTGTAAAACGGACGTCATTTGCTCATCCGGACTTCTATTGGGGTGATTCAAAAGCCAAGACCACTTTATGTTTTGACGTTGTTTCATCTATCATAGTTTCAGAGCCAAACAAGTAACTCTTAGTTTGGTTACAAGCAATTTCCTCTTATAATGGCTCCCTTCCATACCTTGGGGATCCTTCATGGGTCGTGAGGATCCTTCATGGGTCGTGGGGATCCTTAGTCATTGCCCAATTACTTGTTTTATTGCCTTAGGAATTTTGTATTGGTCTCCTCTTTGGTGCTTGGTCGTTATATGCTATCAAGTTAGCTCTGCTTCACTCCATCTAGTCAAGTTAGTGCTCTTCTCCTACAAAGGACACCAAACCTCATAGAATATGCATAGAAGGAGGCTAAAAACAAGAAAAGATCCTAATACATACTAAAAACAATAAAAATTAGGCTAGTTAGGGGACTAAATGTGCGTAAATAGGAGTTATATCAGTAGCCAAGCCGACTACTTCGGCTACCACGGTTCAGGGTGGAGGTCATAAAAGCAGTGGGAAACTCTTTATGATGGGCAAGGAGGAAGCGGAGAATGATGCTCACATTGTTACCAGTACCTTTCTTGTTCATAATACGCCATCTTTTGTTCTGTTTGATTCGGGGACAACCCACTCTTTTGTGTCTAGAAGTCATGCCTTAGCTATGGGTTTGGGAGAATATGAACTGTTGAAAAATAATGTGTTTATTGTTGGAATATGTGTCCTCAACAATAGTGCGATCACATTTTAAATCTCATATTAAGAATACGTGAGGGATGATTCATTTTATAGTCAACTGATCAACATTAATCGGTAATGATTGGCTACCTAGAGTTTGACATTACTGTCGTATGACGGTGGTGATCAGTTGATCCCTTAAGGTCACACCTAAAGGACAATTCCCTTAATAGACAAATTGATTAATTGTATGATGATACAAGTTAATCAATTCCTTAAAATTGAACAATTTAATTGTGAGAGAGAATATTAATATCTTATTGTAATGGGATTAAATAAGATTTATTTTAGTAATTGAAAGACTATATTACTAAAATTGTTTATTGTTTGTGAAACAATTGAGATAAGAATGAATGGTTAGTTATTATTATAAGATGTTGTGAATTATAATTAAATGACCCATTTTATTTATGTGATCAAGTATCACTAGTCAATTTGTTGTATGTAATTTAATTAATTTATTAAATGATATTTATGTGATAAATATGCATTAAATTAATTAATAACATGTATCATACTACATGTGACATATTGTGTGACAAATGACAAATTGACAAAATAAAATGGTAGTCCATTTTATGTGATGTGGGCCGAAATATGGAGGGAGTAGTGATGAATTGTGATTGTTTTATTTTATTTGATAAAATAGGTAATCATACCTATCCTACAATTCTTACACACCTAATATCTTGTGAAGAGAAAAAGCATAAAGTAAGATGCCAATTTTTGGCACTTTCTCCTTGCTCCATCCGGCCCTCCCTCCTCCTCTTAAAAGATTTTTGTTCTTTTATTTTTCATTCAAACACATCACATGCAAATGCTCCATATTCTCTCAAAATCTCTCTAAAACAAGCTTTTAGAAACCTTATAAATTGTTCATAAATTCTAATATCAACATGGTTACTAGTGTAGTAATAATAAACATATTAGAACACATTTTAAGGATACTAGTTTATTAATCTAGTTAATTAGTATACTAGTTTAAGGGATAAGTCTTGGGTGTAACATTAAGGAGTATCTCTACTTTGGGATTTTTGGAGGATCATCCAACATATTAAGCTCAATAACAAATAAGGAAGGTGGCCTTATTTGTGCCCATTAATTTCGAACCAATATACAATATAAGGGACATTGTTTTTCTTATAATTTTCTTATTTTGTTATGCATGCACAAGATCTAAAGAACAGATAATTATGAAGTTAAATAGTTCACTATTAGAGGAGTCTAATAATAGGTATATAAACCTAACAAGTGGTATTAGAGCATAGAATGTTGCATGCATATTCGGTTATTGTTTTTCCGAGTTAAAATGTTAACATATAAAACTAAAAATTTGTGATTTATAAGAGTAATACACGAAATCATTATGCATGTTATATATTCTGGTCCTATAATGTTTTTAGGTCATTTTTATGATTTATGGTAATTTAATGCTCATTTTTATGATTTTTAGTGAAATAATTACATTTTTATGAGTAAAATGAACTTTTATTCACTAAAATAAGTTAACCTTCACTACTTGACGTGATTTTTTAGTATGACCTCACATGAATATTTTATGTATTGTATGTAAAATTTTATATTAATGTGATTAATATTTCATGATTTATGATTTTTATGTTATAAAAATGGCATAAATGGAAGTTAAATGACTGAAAATGGTTAAACTTACTCTCTGATCTTGAAACTTTTATATGACCTCACATTCATATTTTAAAAGTTGAGTGTAAAATCTCGTATTAATTTGATTAATATTGCATGTTTTATGATTTTTATGAGATACAAATGGATTAAAAGAGGTAAAATGGTTAAAAATAGTTAAACTTTGAAACAGGCCATGAAACTTTAATATTTTGCCACATGCATGATTTACACACTGTATGTAAATTTTGAGATGAAATGATTTCATTTTGCTTGATTTATGAATTTTTAGTGTAAAAATGGCATAACTAGTGACTATTTTAGCATAAATAGCTAAAACAAATTACATGGCATGAGAAAATTATTGTAGGTTGCATAAATATCCCATTTATCATATCTAAATTTGTAAAATTGATTGGAATAATGTTTGGATACTTTAGATGTTTTATGAGATAAAATCGATAAATTGCGACTATATTTTCTCAAGATTAATTCCAAATTTATAACCATGATTTTTGACATTATGAGTGTCGTGTAAATATTCCAGAATGTTCAAAAATTTAAAATTCAAATTTTGAAATTACTGTATTTTAATTTGGATTTATTTCATAAATGTTATGATTTTAAGGTCAAAAATGAGCATAAAATTAAATCAAGTTGAATTATTGTCAAAAATTGAGTTTAGGAAGGCCATACTAGGAATTTTTATAATTGATTTGCATTTCTTTTAATATGTTACATGCATTGCCAAATCGCCATAACAACACATGCATTTCATATCGAGTCATCGACCGTGTCAATTATAATTATCGTATTTCACCGCTTTAGTTCACTTAAAACGTGATAGATAATAAATTGACAAGACCTCTCACTAATTAATAATTGAGAATTAGCCTTACAAAATAGTAGAAACCATGAGTCCCAATTTCATGAGGAAGTAGGCTCGGCTCACCGGGGTACTAAACTTGTTACGTTGGGTAATTGGGTAATAAAATGTTATTACATCGAAATTTGGATTGAGCTCAACGGAAGTATTCGTGACCGTAGTCGCATGTGTTCCGGGCTAAAGATAAATATTTAAGTAATTTTATCGACCGAGAGTTCTAGAATTAGAATCGATTAAGTGGTTAATCCACCGAGTTATATTGATAAGGGATGAATCGGCTCACCGTGCCCGAGTTAATATGAATTTGGATCTCGGAATCATTTATAATAGTTGGGTAGAGGTCACTATATAAATGCTTAAAACTTGTTTAAAACGTTTACAAGTATTATTAAAACGATAAATGTTAATTAATTCCTTCACTTCCTATTTTGTAGTCGAAATCGTTTTCACAATTGCAATGGCAACTCCAATTTCATCCGCAACCACTAGCACCAACACTCTCACCAATGTTTCATGGCTCCGATCCTTCATGGATCGTTGTAAGTTAGAAAAGAATGGGTCCAATTTCGCCGATTGGGACGCGCAACTTCGCTTGGCCGCGGAGGGTGACGACAAGCTTCGTTACCTTATCGAGGCCTCTCCCGCCGAACCTAATGCTAGGTCTACCACCGTCGCTAGGCAAACCTATGAGTTTTACCAAAAGGAGTCGACCGCGATCTAAAATGTGTTGATCTTTGCAATGGAGGCCGAACTCCAAAGAAGTGCTATAAAGATTAGCACCGCTCATGAGATCTATACGAAACTTGTGACCATGTTTTCATGAGCGCCGAGGATCATTCAATATAAAGCGGCATCTGCATTCTTTGATCTCAACATTAAGGAGGGCCAAAACGTTAGCCCTCATGTGCTCAAGTTGATGGAGCATGTTGAGACCTAAAAATGCATAAGGTAGAGATTCCCGAGGAACTCGTCATTAATCAAATTCTTCACTCCTTAAACAAAGTTAAGGCATATGTTAAATTCAGGGTGAATTTTAATATGCAAAACAAGAAAGTTTCCTTTGATGAGTTGCACAAAATGCTTGTGCAAGCCGAAAGGGACATTGGGCTAAGTGTTAGCACCACCAAGGATGTGCTCAATGTTAATCATAAGAGCAAAGGGAATTTCAAGAAAAGTGGCAAAAAGGGAAAGAAGAAAACTCCCAACAAGAACAAAGCAAAGACTTGTGAAGCTAGTTTCTCTAAGCCCAAGTACAGTGCCCCCTCCGGGGACAAGTGCCACTGTTGTAGTGGTGTTGGGCATTGGAAAAGAAATTGTTCAAAAAATATCTTGGCGATATCAAAGCTGGAAGGGTCATTCCAGTAGGTATATAATTATCCCTATCTTTTAGGTTTCAATCTCAACTTTGGTATGTTGATACAAGTTGTGATGATTACCCTTTTTTATTGTAATTAGGGCATTCTAGCAAGGACAAGGGCAAAGAAAAGCAAGCCTAGAAGATCTTGAGGGAAGCCAGATGTAGCCGACCATGGTGCTAGATCTATGGAAGCTTGGCTTTATGTTGCTTTGTCTTTATTTTCATGTTGTATTTTGAGATTTTAGAACTTTTTTTATTTCCTCGTGCGACTTGGAAATTTGTTTGTATCCTTTAAACAATGGTTGTATTTTGGATATTGGTGACTTGGTTTGCAACTCAAGTCACTTGCTTTAATGTACCGTTTGTTCTAAGATTTTCATCATACACTACTTGCATTATGAAACATAAGATTATCGACTTAAATTGATCAAATAGACAATTATAATGATTAGATCATTATAAGTCCATAAGCTATGAATTTGATTCTCCTTATGCTATTGTTACTAATAGTAACAACTTACTTATGTAAGATCAATTATAAAGTTATGATGAGCTATTGAACTCATAAAGTAGGGAATTTGCGATACAATATGGACATATTATTCTAAGCGGATGGTCAACCGGGAGATACCTAAAATAGAGAGTCTATTTAACAGATGACATGGATAAGACTCGCATATCACATGAATCAAGCTGCCATGATAGGGATGGCCTTTTGTAAGCTAATGCATAGTCTAGAAAAACTCCTAATACTCCACTATATATATGTTTGTAACTCACAAAGTTATCTCTCAAAAAGATAGATGTATTTATGAGAGATAGAGTGGGAGTAGATTGGATCGTCGCAAACATGTCTTATAGTGTTACTTTGTGAAAGTAATGGAAATATAATCTATAAAGATAGAGTGGGAGTATAGTTCAGTGGGAGTTTAGCACACATGTCTTGTTGTTAAAATATTTCTTTGTGAAAGTAATGGTATTGTCCTAAATCGACTTTGTTACATACGAGCCATTGCATTACAATCCAAAGATTGTTACTCAAAGAGTAGATTTACTTAAAGGCGAGGGTCTCCTTAAAGTAAACAGAGCTTTAGAGTAAATAAGAGCATAGATCGACATGAAGATGTTGATCAAAATAAATTATGTTAGGAATTGCCACATTTCATGATGAATGGCAAATGAAGTTAAAATTCGCTTTTCTAAAATGGGAATTTAGAGAAGGAGGTAGGTGTTTGGAACACAAAACCTTAGATAAAGATCTAAGAATCCTAACATATTATGCGTAGCTATCTTAAGTGATTCCAAAATGGTCTTAAGCCAGCATTAAAGGATTATACTTTTCGTTCATGTGATAATTGAGAATGGTATCATTCACTTGATTGAAGAATCATGATTATACATGAAGTTAAGTGGGAGCAAGAATTATTTTTCCATGTCTTATATGTTGATAACATATTACTTATTGAGAATAATGTACCAATGCTCTCTTCTGTGAAAGAGTGATTGGGAGACTAGGAAAAGGTGCGATATATTCTAAGATTTCTGAATCTATGTGAGAGAATATAGGCATAGAGTTAAGAGTCTTATGATGATAAGATCTTTCAAATCTGTTTAAAATCAACAAGGTTGAATAAGTTATTCATGGTGATGAAAGTAGAATTACTATGATGGAGTCATAGTCATTCACTGAACCTATTAAGTTGTTGATTACATGAAGTCGTTTTCTAATGTTTCCGCCATTGGAACGATCATGTATGCCAACAGACGCACACGCCGTGATGAAGTATATGCTAGGAGCATAATAAGTCAATGACAAGATAATTCCCATGATATGGCTTGTGAAAGCCTTAAAGAACATCCTTGAGATTCTTGAGAAGAATTAAGGATTCGTTCATATGTTTGGATGATAAACTAAGTTATGTGTTGAAGGGTTGCACAAACTTTAGTTTCCAAACCGAAAAGGATTTTTTGAAATCCTAGGATGTCTTATTGGCTAAGGAGTAAGAGACTAGAGAAGTGTTTTAGTTTTGTATATTGCAAATTCTACAAAAGGAATCTAAGTAAATTGTGATAAAATGGTCAACGTAGGGAATGAGAGTAGATTCCTCTACCAATGACTTTATCACAAGTTATGTGATAACAGTGGGAGCATCTTTCATGTTAAAGAGCCCAAGTCTAGTAAGAAGACTAGACATAAACTTAGATAAATTCATGTCATTAGAGATGACATTGAATAGAAGGAAATGGCAATAATAGAGTTGGAATACATGGATCTCTGGTATATCCACTTGCCAAACTTTTATTGTATTTCAACTAGTGTAAAAGGTACACTAAAGATTATAAGATATGAAGTAGTAATAGTGTATTGACTATTCATATATGATAATCGCATTTATCGTTTGAGTTTTATTAAACTCACCCATTACTTTGTTAAATCCAACTGGGTTGTAGAGACAAATTGAACCCCATTAAAGAGAACTGGATTGACATGGTATTCGCCCCTAGTTACTTATATGAGGTGACGTCTCGAAGTGACTAGAGTGTGATGCGATTGATGGCAAGTTCAAGTGCCATAGCGTCATATGGGATGACTAGTAGACAGACTGTATGAGACACTCTGTCGGGCAGTGACCGCTTATAGAGTTCTAGTAATTCATAAAGCCTGGTCGTGGCAAGAGCTACTATGGTATTCTTATGAGTCAATTCTTTTTGAAGGAAATGTAGATTCATATACATACTAACATACTCTTATATGTCAAAATTAATTTGTCATAAAATTAAATGTGGATTTTATGCATGCAAACAATATAATAAAAGAGAAGAAATCATATCCTTACATTGAAATTTCGGTTCAAATGGGCACAAAAGAAATCTCCTTTTCTTTTGTTCTTGAGCTTTCCAAATGGAAGAACAAGGATTCAAGTGTAGAATCCCTCCCAAAAGCATATACCCAAGGAATACATCTTAATAAACCAATACTATTTAGATCTAGTAATAATAATGGTTTTACAATAAAATTGATACAATATAAATTGTATTTTCACTCTTGAAATTTCGGTCAAGAGGTGGTAATATTTGTGAGTTTATTTCTCTAGATTTCATAATATTTAGAGAGTATATTAATTTTCTCACACTAGAAAATTATATTGTTGTATGAATGAATTGATTAGGAAAAAGAAAACTCTTTCTTTCCTTTTCATTTGGCCGAAATTTTTGGCCTTGGGTAGGTAGCCCAATAGCTTTTATCTTTGCTCTTCACAAGAGACTAGGCATGCAAGCCTACTAGTTAGCTTTTATCATTCTGTCTACCACTAAACAATTAACACAATTTTATTCCACTAACTCCTTATAATTTCGGTACATACAAAATAAAATGGATGGTCCATTTTATTTTGTCATTTGTCAATTGTAACATATGTGACATGTTACTTGACATATGAAATTGTAATGTATTTTTAACATATTAAAAATCAACATACTCATAAAATATGTCATATACAAAATCGACTAGTAATTCGTAATTACTTGTACCAAAAAGGTTTCCAAATTATAAACTACAACATTCTGTATTTATAATAATTTATTCATTCCGTTTCAATTGTTTCTGTAAACAATAATTTCATCTAAGTAATAAAACAATTCGATTACTTAGACCGTGTCTCATTTAATCATATTTACAATGAGATACGTAAATTATACTCACAAAATCATCCGTCAATTTTAAGCAATTTAATTAACTCATATCGGTATACGATTAATTAAATAATCAATTAAGAGTATCTCCCTATAGGTATGACCTAAGGGGATCAACTGATCACCACCGTCGCACGACAGTAATGTCAAACTCTAGTCAGCCAATCATTACCGATATGTGTGGACCAGTTGACTTGTAAAATATTACATCCCACATGTATTCTTAAAATGAGATTTAATAATGATATTTAAATCATGTGATCGCACTATTGTTGAGGACACATTTCCCAACAATCTCCCACTTGTCCTCGACAAGTGTGCGTCACCAATTCTCTTGTCCTATTACTATCTCCCACTCAATGCAAGGTGTCTTTCAGGTCGTACTTGCAAGTGATCATATCGAGAGTGGTTTCCTCGATCTGGAGAATAACTGATTGACCGGATTTATCTATCATAGATACCTTCCGAGCGTGGCCACGCATTTCCAGTTCATTACTCCTCAAGTGGACCTGAGATATTGTTTTAACCCTGACAAGGGGATGGACAATTCCTATCGCACTCATTCCCTTCGACTAGCCACAGCCATCATAACCCAAAATATGCCCATTTGACCCCATTTACGAAGGTCGTAGTAACACAAATCAAAGTTAATCTGAAACTGTGCTATCTTAGGTGAATAGTCTTTAGTCAAAAGAATCGACTCATTTGAATACTATAGTAGCTCTCGCCACAACCAGGCTATATAAATTGCCAGAACTCTATAAGCGGTCATAAGGCCCGACAAAATGTTCCTAACGATGCGCCTATGTGATCGACTAGTCATCTCACATGACTCTATGGCACTTGAACTTGCCATCAATCGCATCACACTCTAGTTACTTCGAGACGTCACCTCATACAAGTAACTATGGGCAAATACAATGTTAATCCGTGTTCACTTTAACGGGGTTCAATTGTCTCCACAACCCGTTTGGATGTAACAAAGTATAATAAAAGAGTTTTAAAATAAAACTCGAACGACAAATGCGATTATCACACATGAATAGTCAATGCCTGATTACTATTTCATGTTCTATAATCTAATTTGATCTTGTACGTAGTTGTTCATTTCAATTCAATTGAAATGACATGACTCATCATGTTTAGCCTTTGAGAAGGCTTTGGTTAGTAGGTTTTATCAATTTCTTGTACCTTACTTAACCTCACTACATACTCGTTTTCCTTTTGTAATGTATACATTTGCATTACAAAACTTTCCGAGTACGTGTCGAGATCCAATCAAGACATAGGCCCTCTAGCCTAAGAATAGCTCCCACTTTGTTTTCACGATTAATGCGGGACTCATCCTTCTTGCACATCTCATGATCACAAGTGTACTCAATTTCCGTTATAAATATCACTCATTGTTCTTTATTGCCTAGAACGATTCTAGAAAATCTACTTCTTAATTAACATTGCCACAATGGTATCTTAACCATCCTAATGTGTTTTGATTATGGTTTTGTCGGAAACCATGCGCAATCTCAATTGTCAATTGTCACTTGTGCAACACCCTTACACAATATTGCATCATAAACACTTTGCATTATAGCCTTAATGCTTCAAAGAAGCACTTAAGGGTAATCTTTATAGCTTACTTGGTAAAGATTACTTAAATTCGATTTTGAAAACAATTCATCATACTCAAAGCATATGAAGTGTTATACATCATTTCTTTTCAATTGATTCGGCAGCGGAAGCAAATGAAATCAATCAAATATGTTCAATTTAATTGAACTAGTCATGAATCTTATCAACATAAGACTTCTTATTTGACGCTAATATCATGTGGATTTATCTTCATAAATCCGGATATTCAAGATGTATTATAATACTCCAAAAGTCTTAAATCATTCTCGATGATCAATATGTCATTCACATATAAGACTAATAAACATTTCCGTAACTCCCACTAAACTCCATGTATAAACACAACTTCTCGACTTATCGAGAAAAGTTTTATAACATGATCAAAACATTGATTCTAACTCATTGATGTCCTACTTAAGACCATCTCTTAAGTTTCACATTATCTTAGGATTGCAAGAATCTAATAAACTCATGACATGTATTGAATACATTCCTTCTATCGAAGAAGTGGGTTTTAGATTCACTCGCTATGTATTTCATAACCTCATAATGAAACACAATCCCTAAGAATATCCAAATAGACTTAAACAATTCAATTAGTGCAAAACCCTTTGCAACCAATCTAGCTTTGAAATATCTCTTTATTAGTGAAACACCCTTTGTCACTAATCAAGCCTTTTATTTCGGATTCTCATGGCTCTAAGCCTTGTATTGAGTTGTGACTTAAACACTCTTATGTAAGTCATATGTTCATTACTTTCTAGAAGTAATCAATTTGAATCAAACGATTTCTTTGTAAGTTATAAGCTCTTTACTTTCTTAAAAGTAGCATGAATCCATCATTTTCAACAATTTGACGAATTTAACCTCCTAGGGTTTAAAGAAACAACATCTTACACAAAATGTCTCATGTAGCCAAGAAAGACCAGTTTCTTGCGACATAATATTCTTTGTGGCTCTTATCTTACACAAAACGTCTCATGTAGCCAAGAAAGACCAGTTTCTTGCGACATAACATTCTTTGTGGCTCTTGAATAAATTCTCCCACTCTGTCTTCTAGAAATAAACTTGTATTTTAGAAAGACAGCTTGACGAGCCGCAAACCCGTTGTTGTCGTGATAATTGAAAGGGAAAAATGAGCATCTGTTTCTTGTGAAAACTTACAAATATGGCACATTACCATTTCATATCTCATATGATTTAGTGGAAAATAAATTAGACAAAAAATGATAAATTCCCCAAAAGGATCAAGTAACTCAAAGTAACTTGATTGAAGTCCAAACCATATCAAATAGCGTTTGAATTCATATCCAACCACACATTATTTCATAATGCGTGTTAAGAGAGATTAATTTGTGATACTATATCACATTTCTTTTGGCTTATGTCAAAGTCTTGACTTTGATAATCCCATCACGACTAAATCGTGATTCCTTGAACTCTTTAAACTTCTTCAAAGATTTCTCTATTTACCTTATTAAGTGAACACATTAGCATCAACTTAAATCGTTGGTAAAAGAAAATGATCAACCTATTATGGATCAATGATTTACAACCTCGATCTCCTTTTCAACCAAAAGGCACGAGACATCTTGCTTTGAATACAAGATACACATATACCATTAACAATCTAATGGTTTCAAGAGTACTCGATAACTCTTTGCGTTCATCATTCCAAAATTAAGGGTTTAATCTTGGGTTACCAATTTGAGTCTTACATCATCTTCATGATATATCATTCTAGTTTGGTTTAGAATATAATCACCTTGATGATGGGCTAGCCATACATCAAATCATGGTGTAAAGTGTCACAAAGGTGAAAATCTCTTTTGTATCTTAACAAGTTTATATTCTTATTTAGAGTTTATGCACTTAATAGTCATAATTAAGTACAACTTTAAATCCAAAAACTAGATTGAGTACACAATTACTCTATCTCTCGACATTATTGTTGCTTGTCGTCATATTCTAATCATTCTATGTATCAAGTACAATGATGAAAACCTCCATTGGTTTCTAATATTGACGAAGTAGTACTAGCAAAATTTATGTTAATCATATAAACATTTAAAGAAGAAGATCCTATTAGATGTCCCACAACTAATTTGTTGATTCTTCAATAATTTGGGGTAGTTTCCTTTCTTGTGTCCAACATTTAAGACAATGGAAACTTTATTGGTCGGGATTGATAGGTTTAGTATCGTCATTCCTCAATGACTTTACTTTCAACATTACCTTGTATCAATTCCATTATTATCTTTACTTCTTGAACATCGTCTTCATCTTACCGGTTTAATAGAATGCTCCCACTCATTTCAATGAGTCTTTGCTTTGAGAAGCAAAATTGAATTCATGAAGATTACTCTTCATTTGTTCGTTTTAGTCTTAAAACTTTCATTGAAGTGGTTGCGTTATTTTGGTCAATTACGAATTCTGACAAACTAATTACCAAAATAATTTATCGCTTCAAAGTACTTAATTCACTTAAGTATATGAAGAACAATCCATAGAAGTGTTAGTCAAGAATCAAAAACATGTTTGATAATGAATAACTTTAATCTATACTCTTTACAAGAGATCCTTAGCAATGGTTCATACGAGGTCTTTAGAAGAAAATTCATATTTTGTCTTTAGTTACGATGTTTTAATGGAGATTTGAATCAAAATCGAAATGATATCGTATATGAATTGTGGTAAAGAAATAGAACAATATGATAACGGAATAGTGGAAAACAAAACATTCATCGTTATATTAATACTTGTAAACAAGTATAGCATTTACATAGTGACCTCTACCCAACTATGATAAATGATTCCAAGATCCAAATTCATATTAACTTGGGCACGGGGTAGCCGATGAAACCCTTATCAATATAACTCGGTGGATTAACTCTTTAATCGATTCTACTTTTAGAACTCTCGGTCGATAAAATTATTCTAATATTTATCTATAGCCCAAAACACATCAACAAGGGCACGGGGTAGCCGATGAAACCCTTATCAATTACTTTTGTAGAGTTCAATCCAAATTTTGAATAAATGTGTCCATTATCCAAACCCACATTAACTTAGGCACGGGGTAGCCGATGAAACCCTCATCAACATGAATTCGGTGGATTAACATTTATCACCCACTTCCCCTACGTAACAAGGTTTGTACCCCGGGGTAGCCGAGTGCACTCCCTCGCGAAATAGGTTTTCATGGTTTCTACTATTTGGTAAGGCTATGTCTCAATTGATTGTTTTAGCGAGAGGTCATGTCAATTTATTATCTATCACGTTTTAAGTGATCTAAAGCGGTGAACTACGATAATTCGAATTGACACGGTCGATAAACTCGATAAAATGACAATGCATGTTTAGTTATGGCGATTTAGCGATGCATGTGACATAAAATAAAATGCAAGCATAAAGATAAATAAATCCTAGTATGGCCTTTCCTAAAATAGAAAAACTTATTTAACTATTACATATTCGGAAACCAACTCCATTGGTCCCTTGAACTTCGGTTGTGGCACGCATCTCGAGGTAACACCGTCTTTATGTATCGCCATTCTTGAAGAAATCCGTCTTTGGGAACTCCGGAATGAATAAAATTACATAATAAATTACATAATTTCCTATTATACATTTTGTAACTAAAATAAAATAAATCTATTAAATTACAAAACGGTGATACGAGATCACAATAAAAATTACAACCGAATCGATATTCCCATACATTTCGGGAAATACCAATTAAAATCTAATGCCATACTAAGTAAAATTACATAATTCAAAAATTACATAAATTAAAATTATGACAATCATAAAGAAAAATGCAGCATTATAATATGCATGAACATGCTCAATTTTTATGCTAAATCGCCTTTAAATAGCCAATATCGTATATTACTCGGTTTTTACGGATTTGCGTGATTTCAACATTTTATAATCACAAAAATACATAAACTCATATTTATGCATAAGTTAATTACCCTAACCTCTTAGGACTCAAAATATAGTCTTCACTAATAATTTGACCATAATTAACCTTTATTTACAAATTTGTTCATAAATGGACCAAAATTACAAAAATAAGCTATTAAACTTCAAATAAATCACAAAATTTCAAATAAATTCAAAATTTGAAATTTAAACTCATGAACATTCTGGAAAAATTCCATGACACTCATAATGTTCAAAAACTTAGGTTAAAAATTTCGAAAAATTACCGGAAAAACAATGTTGCGGTTTATCGATTTTTAATAAAATAATCATAAAAACATGGAAAAATTATTTTCACTAACTTTTCAATTTTAGATCTGAAAAATATAATAAAATGCAACATTAGACGTTTTTCCTAAGTCATAGATTATGTTTTATTAATCTTCAACTAATAATGTCACTATTTATGCTATTTTTCTTCAAAAATCCATAAATCATGCAAAAAGACTTCTTTATAGCCAATTATTTTACACACATCTTGTAAAATTGCATGTGACAACATATTAATTTTATATGACCAGATTCAAAATTTAACTCATATTAACCTATTTTTCACTTAAATCCGAATTTAATAATGAGAAATTCATTTTTCGAGCATAACAAGTCCAAAAATTATGAAAATTTACAGGTTATCTCAAAAAAATATAAGTGACAACATATCCAAAAATCAACTTAAAATTCGAAGTATAGCTAATTTTAGACCAAAAATGACATTTTTACTCATAAAATCACATTTAAATGCCATTATTGTAAATTATGAACAATAAAAATCCGAAAAATTAACCAAAATATCCTAAAACATTTTAGGACCAGAAATATTAACATGCATGGTTTAATTTCGTGATATATCATAATAACACAAATTTTACAAGTTTTATTTGTTATTCTTATAACTCGGAAAAACTTTTAACCGATTTGCATGCAAACAACCGTGGCTCTTGATACCGATTGAAGGAAATGTAGATTCATATACATACTAACATACTCTTATATGTCAAAATTAATTTGTCATAACATTAAATGTGGATTTTATGCATGCAAACAATATAATAAAAGAGAAGAAATCATATCCTTACATTGAAATTTCGGTTCAAATGGGCACAAAAGAAATCTCCTTTTCTTTTGTTCTTGAGCTTTCCAAATGGAAGAACAAGGATTCAAGTGTAGAATCCCTCCCAAAAGCATATACCCAAGGAATACATCTTAATAAACCAATACTATTTAGATCTAGTAATAATAATGGTTTTACAATAAAATTGATACAATATAAATTGTATTTTCACTCTTGAAATTTCGGTCAAGAGGTGGTAATATTTGTGAGTTTATTTCTCTAGATTTCATAATATTTAGAGAGTATATTAATTTTCTCACACTAGAAAATTATATTGTTGTATGAATGAATTGATTAGGAAAAAGAAAACTCTTTCTTTCCTTTTCATTTGGCCGAAATTTTTGGCCTTGGGTAGGTAGCCCAATAGCTTTTATCTTTGCTCTTCACAAGAGACTAGGCATGCAAGCCTACTAGTTAGCTTTTATCATTCTGTCTACCACTAAACAATTAACACAATTTTATTCCACTAACTCCTTATAATTTCGGTACATACAAAATAAAATGGATGGTCCATTTTATTTTGTCATTTGTCAATTGTAACATATGTGACATGTTACTTGACATATGAAATTGTAATGTATTTTTAACATATTAAAAATCAACATACTCGTAAAATATGTCATATACAAAATCGACTAGTAATTCGTAATTACTTGTACCAAAAAGGTTTCCAAATTATAAACTACAACATTCTGTATTTATAATAATTTATTCATTCCGTTTCAATTGTTTCTGTAAACAATAATTTCATCTAAGTAATAAAACAATTCGATTACTTAGACCGTGTCTCATTTAATCATATTTACAATGAGATACGTAAATTATACTCACAAAATCATCCGTCAATTTTAAGCAATTTAATTAACTCATATCGGTATACGATTAATTAAATAATCAATTAAGAGTATTTCCCTATAGGTATGACCTAAGGGGATCAACTGATCACCACCGTCGCACGACAATAATGTCAAACTCTAGTCAGCCAATCATTACCGATATGTGTGGACCAGTTGACTTGTAAAATATTACATCCCACATGTATTCTTAAAATGAGATTTAATAATGATATTTAAATCATGTGATCGCACTATTGTTGAGGACACATTTCCCAACACTTTTGACTAGAGACTATTCGCCCAAGTTGGCACAAATTTCTGATTGGCTTTGATTTATGCTCTACGACTATCGTAAATGAGGTCAAATGGGTATATTTTGGGTTATGATGAACTGTCGCTCAATAAAGGGAATAGTGCGATGGGAATTGTCCACCCCTTGTCAGGGTTGTTTGAAATCTCAAGGCCACTCGAGGAGTAGTGAACTGGAAATGTGTGGCCACGCTCGAAAGGTATCTATGGTAGATAATTCCGGTTAGACAGTTACTCTCCAGATCGAGGAAACCACTCGAGGTATGATCAAGTGCAAGTACGACCTGCGAGACACCTTGCATTGAGTGCGAGATTGTAATAGGACAAGAGAATTGGTGACGCACACTTGTCTCGGACAAGTGGGAGATTGTTGGAATATGTGTCCTCAACAATAGTGCGATCACATGTTTAAATCTCATATTAAGAATACGTGAGGGATGATTCATTTTATAGTCAACTGATCAACATTAATCGGTAATGATTGGCTAACTAGAGTTTGACATTACTGTCGTATGACGGTAGTGATCAGTTGATCCCTTAAGGTCACACCTAAAGGACAATTCCCTTAATAGACAAATTGATTAATTCTATGATGATACAAGTTAATCAATTCTTTAAAATTGAACAATTTAATTGTGCGAGAGAATATTAATATCTTATTGTAATGGGATTAAATAAGATTTATTTTAGTAATTGAAATACTACATTACTAAAATTGTTTATTGTTTGTGAAACAATTGAGATAAGAATGACTGGCTAGTTATAATTACAAGATTTTGTGAATTATAATTAAATGAACCATTTTATTTATGTGATCAAGTATCACTAGTCAATTTATTGTATGTAATTTAATTAATTTATAAAATGATATTTATGTGATAAATATGCATTAAATTAATTAATAACATGTACCATACTACATGTGACATATTGTGTGACAAATGACAAATTGACAAAATAAAATGGTAGTCCATTTTATGTGATATGGACCGAAATATGGAGGGAGTAGTGATTAATTGTGATTGTTTTATTTTATTTGATAAAATAGGTAATAATACCTATCCTACAATTCTTACACACCTAATATCTTGTGAAGAGAAAAAGCATAAAGTAAGATGCCAATTTTTGGCACCTTCTCCTTGCTCCATCCGGCCCTCCCTCCTCCTCTTAAGAGATTTTTGTTCTCTTATTTTTCATTCTAACACATCACATGCAAATGCTCCATATTCTCTGAAAATCTCTCTAAAAAAAGCTTTTAGAAACCTTATAAATTGTTCATAAATTCTAATATCAACAAGGTTACTAGTGTAGTAATAATAAACATATTAGAACACATTTTAAGGAAACTAGTTTATTAATCTAGTTAATTAGTATACTAGTTTAAGGGATAAGTCTTGGGTGTAACATTAAGGAGGATCTCTACTTTGGGATTTTTGGAGGATCATCCAACATATTAAGCTCAAGAACAAATAAGGAAGGTGACCTTATTTGTGCCCATTAATTTCGAACCAATATACAATGTAAGGGACATTGTTTTTCTTATAATTTTCTTATTTTGTTATGCATGCACTAGATCTAAAGAACAAATAATTAAGAAGTTTATTAGTTCACTATTAGAGGAGTCTAATAATAGGTAAATGAACCTAACATTTATACCATCGGGAGAGTCAGTGTCATGTTCTAAGTTGTATAGGGATGTGTCCATGTTGGTGGGGGAAGTAGACTTACCGGTCAACTTGTTTGAGTTTCTTATAGATGGGTTTGAGGTTATCGTCGGGATGGAGTGGTTGGACAAGTATGATGCTAAGATACATTTTCGACAAAATAGGGTGTCTTTAAAGGGACCAAAGGGAGTCAAGGTATCATATAGGGGGTTCGTGGTAAGACGTAAGCTGAAGTTTATCGCGGTAATGACTCTAAAGTCATGTTTGAGGAAGAAGTATCCTTTGATCCTTTGTCATGCGAGGGATATGCGTGTGGAGAAGCCGTCAACGTCTGACATACCTGTGGTTGGGGAGTTTGGTGACGTTTTTTCGGATAAAATACTGGGGTTACCTCCTTAGAGAGATATATATATATACTTTAGTGTTGAGCTCAAACCGGGGACGGGACCTATATATAAAGCACCGTACCGGATGGGGCCTAAAGAGTTAAAAGAGTTGAAGAAGCTGTTGAATGACTTGTTAGACAAGGGGTACATTCGGCCTAGTGTATCACCTTGGGGTGCACCAGTTTTGTTTGTGAAAAAGAAAGATGGGAGTATGAGGCTATACATAGACTTTAGAGAGTTGAATCATATCACAGTGAAGAACAGGTATCCTTTGCCAAGAATTGATGATCTTTTTGACCAGCTGAGTGGCGCTGGAGTGTTTTCTAAGATCGATTTGAGGTCGGCTTATCACCAGATGAGGATATTCCTAAAATAGCTTTTCGGTCGCGGTATGCTCACTATGAGTATGTAGTGATGCCTTTTGGGTTGACTAATGCATCGGCAGTCTTCATGGATCTTATGAACCGGATTTTAAGGCCATTCTTAGATAGGTTTGTGGTCGTCTTTATTGATGACATCTTGGTCTACTCTAAGACTAAGGAGGAGCACGAGGAGCATCTGAGGTTAGTACTACAAACTTTGCGAGATAATCAGCTGTATCCCAAGTTATCTAAGTGCAAGTTTTGGTAGGAGAAAGTGGCTTTTCTAGGCCATGTGATATCAAAAGAAGGTGTGTCGGTGGATCCTAGTAATATTGAGGTAGTGACTAAGTGGGAAGCGTCGAAGAATGTTGCAGAAATTTAGAGTTTTTTGGGTTTAGCTGGCTACTACAGGAGGTTCGTGAAGGACTTTTCTAAGGTCACTAGAACTATGACAGCTTTGATGCGGAAAGAGACTCGATTTCATCGGGATGAAAGTTGTGAAATGGCATTCCAAACCTTAAAGGAGCGTTTGACCACAGCTCATGTTCTAGCTCTACCTGAGGGAAGTGAGAACTTTGAAGTATACACCGATGCTTTAAAGAATGGGTTGGGTTGTGTGTTGATGCATATGGGAAAGTTATCGCTTATGCGTCAAGGCAACTGTAACCGTATGAGGAGAACTATCCTACTCACGATTTGGAACTGGGTGCAGTTATTTTTGCTCTAAATATTTGGAGGCACTATCTTTATGGGGCGACCTTTAAGGTGTTCTCGGATCATAAGAGCTTGAAGTACATCTATACATAGAAAGAGTTAAACATGCGATAGAGGCGATGGATGAAGTTGATTGGGGACTATGACATGGAGATCATCTATCACGAGGGTAAAGCTAATGTGGTGGCAGATGCCTTGAGTAGGAAGAGTGTACATTCATTGTGCATAGCTTTGTCTTTGATGAAACTGAGGGATGAGATGTCTAAAATGGAGATCCATATGATTCGAAAAGGGGATACCATCGGGGACTTGACTATCAAACCGGACTTGTGTGATGACATAAAGAGGAAACAGGAAATCGATCCCAAGATTCAAGAGTGGAAGTCAAGGGTAGAGAGTGGCACAGTTTCGAGGTTTTCTATCCACACGGATGGGAGTGTTCATTTTGATGGGAGATGGTGTGTACCTAGTGACGTGGACTTGAAATAGTTGATCATGACGGAGGCTCATTGCACTCCTTATTCAGTACATCCGGGTGGTAACAAGTTATACAAGGATTTAAAGAAAACGTTTTGGTGGCTTAGCATGAAGAAAGATGTGGCAGAGTTTGTGGCTAAGTGTCTAACTTGTCAAAGAGTAAAGGGTGAACAACGAAGACCACAAGGTAAGATTCAGTCACTTGAGGTACCGGAGTAGAAATGGGAGTCGATCTCTATGGACTTTATCGTGGGGTTACCAAGGAGTCAGCAAGGTAACAATATGATTTGGGTGATCGTCGACCGTTTAACAAAGTCAGCTCACTTCATTCCGATGAAGGATTATTAGACTAAGATGCAGCTAGCTTTGGGGTATAGGTAGCATGTGGTTCGGTTACATGGGGTGCCAAAGGATATAGTGTCAAATCGAGATGCGAGGTTCATATCACGGTTTTGGCAAGAGTTACAGGATTTGATGGGAACTACCTTGAAGATGAGTACAACTTTTCATCCTGCGACAGATGGTCAGACTGAGAGGACTATCAAGACTTTAGAGGATATATTGAGGGCTTGTGCCATGGAGTTTGGTGGAAGTTGGGAGGATAGATTGGACTTGATAGAGTATTCATACAACAACAGTTATCACATCAGCATTGGGCTGGCACCGTTTGAGGCTTTATATGGCAGGAAGTGCAGGAGTCCGGTATGTTGGCACGATAGTGCTGAGGCTGTGGTTTTAGGGCCACAGATGGTGCAGGATATGATTGAGCAAGTTCACATGATTCGACAAAAGATGAAATAAGCTCAAGATCGCCAAAAGAGTTGCGCGGATTTACACCGCATGGACATTAAGTTCGCAGTAGGTGACAAGGTCCTTCTGAAAGTGCCACCTATGCGAGGAGTGATGAGGTTTGGCAAGAAAGGGAAGTTGAGTCAGAAGTTTATCGGCCCTTATGAGATCTTAGACCGCGTAGGTGAAATAGCCTATCGGCTAGCCTTACCACCATCGCTTGATCGGGTCCACAACGTGTTTCATGTTTCACAACTCCGGAAGTATATGAGTGATCCATCATATGTGCTTGAGGTTGAGAACATAGAGTTAGACGAGGCTCTAACATATGCGGAAGTTCCTAAGGAGATCTTAGACCGGAATGTAAGCAACACAAGGAATGGTGAGATTGTCTTACTATAGGTACTTTGGTCCAATCACAATGTAGAAGAGGCCACATGGGAACCAGAGGAGGCTATGAGAGAGCGTTTTTCTCACCTTTTCGATCAAGCATGTTTGGTTACGGGGACAATACCTTTGTCTTTTAAGGGGGGTAGGAGATGGTCGCATGCATGTTTTGGGTTACTTTGAGGTCAACATAGTTGTGTTTTTTGCATCTTTGAGTTTGGGATGAGTGTTATGTCATGTATAGTTGGTGTTGTTAATACTTTTGAGTAGTTGTGATTGTTGTCGTAGAGCAGGTAGTGTTGCGTTGGGTGTTCTGTTTTGGGTATGGTATGAACTTCGGGGACAAAGTTCGTTTTAAGGAGGGAAAACTGTAATACATTGGTTTTTCCGGGTCTTATTACTCAGCCGAATAGGGCTAACTCGGCCGAGTAAAGTGTCATTTTCTGGCCAGAATACTATCCAAGAACACTCGGCCGATTAGTGTAATACTAGGTCGAGTAGGGGGTACTCGGTCGAGTACTCTTGGTACTCGACCGAGTAACCGGTCTGATGGGATTTATTTCCGCGGTTTGGTTAAGAATGATTAAAGGTTATAAATCGTGTTTTACAGTTTAACTTTTCATTTTTACCAAAACATATTACATTCTACGCTTCTTTAATCATCCTTAATCACTCCCAAGGCCTTTGATCGTTCGTGAGTCTTTTGTTTATCTCTTTCGCGTCAGATTTGTCGATAAGTCACTAGTTCTATATCTTTGGTTTAGTTTTGTCTTTTAGGGTTTTGCCCTAGTAATTAGAATTGAGGAAAAGGGTGATTTGCGTGTTGGTGATTAGAATTGTTGTGGTTATTGTTAGGTGAAGGATTTGTAGAAGAACGTTTCTAGCTTCCGTTGTATAGTCCTATTCAGATCAGTGCTAAGGTAGAGTTTCCTTACTCAGTTGTCTGTTAATTGATTTAAGATGATTTATTGTGGTATTGGCATGATTAGTATCGTTGTTGGCATTGTCTTTCTTGGTTGTTGGAATCGTGGTTGATTGGCTATGTTTGCGAGGTGCGCCCTCGGCTGAGTGGAGTCATTTTCGGGAATGGCATCACGCCCTTGATTCGCCCCTTCTGGTTCCCGTTACAAAGGGGGATGTGCACATTAATGGACATGGGTTGTTGCTCATTGCGATGAGCGGGGCTTAGGTGGGCAAGGTTGTGGTCCCCCACTGGCGGTATGGATTACCTCTTGCGGTGGGTAATCTAGCAAGGCTACACACTTAAGTGTGTAGCCGGATATGCGATATGATTGGAGTTGGAGAATGGTTGTATAGTTGTTATCTTGGTTGTTTCCTGCGATTTTCTTATCTTTATTATTCAGTTAACTGACCCCGTTGTGTTTTATAAAACTGTGGTGATCCATTTGGGGATGGTGAGCAGATTGTGAGAGGTGATGATTACATTTAGCTACGGGGACGAGGATGGGATGCCATCACTTTGAGTCTAGCTTCCACTGTTATGAGTTTAGAGACTTTGTTTTTGGATGTATTGAGATTTATACTCTTTTACTTTGGGTTTCTTTGAGACAATTTATTCACTAAACTTTATACCTTAATAATTGTTATTGAATGGTTACTTTTGATATACTTACCTCGGGCAACAGAGATGGTAGCAGCCTCACTTGCTAGGGTTGTCCTTGGTAAGACACCTTGGTATGTGGGGGTGTTACAGCTACATCCATGAAAACAACCCAACTATCCCACTGATATCAGGGACACACCCACGGTACCATAACCGGTGATGGCACCGCATCACTGCCCACCAAACAGCCGGACCGCGGCCCATAACAAGGTACTCGGGATACACCCGTGGTACCGAACCTGGGCGCTAACTGTATCCCTGCCATACGTCGTGACTCAACCACACGAGTCCCTCCATAACTCAAGTCATTAATGTGCACGCACATCCCTCTTGGAATGGGAAGATCCAAGAGGCAACCTAAGCGTAAGATGGTATCCCAACCATTGTACGTGTAATACCCTGTATTTTATTACCTTGGTCAAAGGCTAGTCAACGGTAAATAGGTAAATATATTTTATAAATATACATTTTATATTGTTTATACGAATTATGTATGACACGGAATATTAATAATATACGATACATGTATATACATACATATACTACACTTATCTTATACACCCACCCGATACCCTTATCCACCCTATCCATCTTATCCATACAAAATCTCATAATATCCACCAAAACATGAGAGAAGAGAGAAAGAAAAGAAAAGGGAAGAATTTCGTAACTCCGCCTCGGGATCATAAGGTAAGACCGTCTCACACTAGTTATATATTATTTTAATCGACCGCCTCGACCTCAACTAATCCTAGACCCGCCGTTGACCACCGTTAACCGAGTATTCAGTGTTTTGAACGAGCAAAGGGTTGTTGTTGTTATTATTGTGTAACCATATTAAGACAGATTTTTGACCCCCTTACCGTGACCGCCTAGGGCCGACCTTGAGGTGGTTGTGTCGAGGGGAGTGAGGAGGTCACTGTGGTGGTCTTGGATAGTGGGTTGGGTGGTTGTAGGTGGCGGAATCGAGGGGAAAAAGGGGGTGCGCGAGTGGTTGTTTTCGTGTTTGTAGGTGTGCTGTCGTAGTTGTTGTCGCGGTTATGGTCGTGTATGATGGTGGTATGGGGTGGTAGGGGGTGGCGACCACCGTGGCTAGGTGGGGCCATAGTGGCGGCTCACGGTGGTGGCTACCGTGGTTATTTAGTGGTGTTTGTGTGTGGGTGTGTGTGTCGAATGGTGGTGTTGGTGGGGCGGTTGTTATGTTGTTGTTGCCGCTGCCTTGGTCGACCGTGGGTGGCTGGGCGATTGCCCACGGTGGTGATTTTGGATTGTTGTTGACCATGAGTCTTAAGACAGGATTTCGGTAGCTTTAAAATTGTTTGAATTAATTAATGAATTATATAATCGTAATTTAATAAGATTAGTTAGGAATTATATTTAATTATCGTAGTTAGGTGCTGACTGTATGGAGGAGCATACTTGTATCCGGCTGCTTTATTATTTAGCGGGATTTGCTAAAAGGTAGGTTTATCCTACTCATTTTCAATATTGTGTTTATTTACTAAAGTAGTCATTTGTTATTAATTGCATTGATTGAGTCGGTAATTGGTATGTTGTATGGTATCCTGCATATTTGTGTTATTTTGTATGTCAAAGGACATGATTGGTTATTTGTTATTTGTTGTTGAGGAGACGTGAGGCGGTTGGGGGACCATCTCACGCTCGAGTCGCCTCTTGGAGTTTCCTACACCAAGAGGGATGTGCACATTAATGACTTGAGTTTGGAGGGACTCGTGTAGTTAAGACACGATGTCTGGCAGAGTTTGTGTTTGTCAGTATCTCTAGGCATGTCCCAGTACCGTGGTGGTTGTGGGTACGTCTGGGCATGTCCCGGTACTAGAGTAGTGGTTGTTTGATAATGTTTCATTCATATTATAGTCATTTTACATACTCACACACTTTGAGTTGTGTCACACTTTATTTATTGAAACTGACGTTTGTGTGTCTGTGTAATTGTCACCTATTTCCGGGGTGGCCTGTGTCGATCCATATGACATTTTCGATCATATGGGGAGCAGGTTAAGTACAGGTTTTGCTTGTTGGTGTGATCGTGATTTAGGCAGCGCCTTGGACTCGGAGTCGAGTAGCGCAGCATAGGTGACATAGATGGTAATCGATTTGTAATTTGTATAATTCCCTTTATTCATTAGTTTATATTTGTAATAACTAAACTTGTTATTTATTTAATGAAGTTTCTTAATTTAATTACGATTTCATTGCCTCGGGAAACCGAGACGGTAACATCTCCCAATTACCTTGGCCGGATAAGAAGAGGGTGTTACATTACGTCTCCTCAACAATAACCACATCCTCAAACGTACACGACAATCATAATAATGTAATATGCTTCACAATTTATCAAAACACGACTTATTGTAAGATACACTTCCCGAACATGCCATGAACATCAATTCCTCAAGTATCCTGACTCTTCAAGTCGTCACAACTTACTACCATGTTATAATGCATTCCTTACAACTACATGAATTCCACTACAATCCCTAAATATCAAAATATGATGCAATACAACTTATACGATAAAATAATGACAAATGATACACCAACAAGTATTCACATTGTCAAAATCGAGTAGGATAACCTACCTTTTAGCATACTCCATAAGTAATCCAAGACAAGCAAGACTCCGTCTCATCCTACATAAACCATATAATAACTATCACAATATATCCTATACTATTATACACTACAAAACCCCTTATTTTAACCCTATAATTACCCATATTATACATACTAATTACTAATTAATTACCCATAACAAAACCCTCGAAAGTTAGGGTTTGATAAAAGAAAGGGGAAAGGTAGATTTTACTCACAAGGTGGAAAGAAGTGAGAGGAAGGTGTATAATCTTCTAATCCAAGCTTGAATTCTATGAAGGAGGTGTTTAGGATGACTTTAGAGAGAAGGGAGAGGATTTAGAGTGATAGATAGAAACGAGGACATGAATTAGGGTAAGGTGGGTAAGGAATCTCATCTTAAGTTTTATCGCCCACTGATGAGCTGCACTCGGTCGAGTGTCGAGTCCACTCGGCCGAGTGCTGCATACTCGTTTGAGTACTGCCGTACTCGGCCGAGTGCCACCCACTCGGTCCACTGGACACTCTACGCACTTCACTGGACACTCACTAGGTCTAGTCTAGGTCCTACTTGGTCTATTGTACGGTCACCCTTTGATCGGTCTGTTTCGTGTTCACAATTTAATAGATGTTGTCGTTGGGTCACGTCCGAATCAAAACACAATTTATAGCTTCACAAACAACTCTACAATTAGTAAAGAGGCAAGTAAAGGTCGGATCCCAAGCAACGGGAATTGAGATGAGATTTCTATTGAAACTAGTGGTGTCTTAGGGGTGTCACAATTTGGGTTGATGTAGAAGGTCACTAACTAAATAGCAATGAATGTAAATAAGCAAGATGAAATAAAAGGGTTGTAAACGATTGATAAAAAGCACTAGGGTGTCATGGGGTCATAGGGGAATCATGGGAATTGATCATATAAACATGTTCTCAAATTATAAGCAAGCAATTATTGTTGTGATGGATTGAGTTGGGTTATATCTTACAATCCTAGGAAAGTTTGGGTCCCGGAGCTGAATCGATTAGATTGTACAACACCTACAAGTCGACTTAATCTTCCCTACTCAACAACATGCATGGTCTAATGAGACTCGAGTTGGGTTATGTCTTACAAGTCTCATTGAAAAGATAGAAGATGATAGTAAATGCAAGGATTCATAGGCTTAGCATTTCATCAAATATAACATGTGCATGAGTTGAGATCAAAACAAGCAAGCAAATAAACCATGAAAGCATATTAATTTAAGCATGAATCATTCCCCATGTTGGTTTCCCGTAATTACCCATTAACCCTAGCTAGGTCACTATTCACTCATTATCATGTTGATCATGCTAGCAAGGTTGTCAATCATACCAACAAAAGGAAACATGATGAATAAATGAAAGTAATTAACAATAATTAAAAAGGGATTAAGAGAATTATACCTACTAATGATTCCAATAATAAAGCAAAGAATAAAAGAAGTACTTGATGCTTAATTGAGAGGTTGTCAATCTCCTAATAATAACCCAAATAATCTTCAATTACCCAAAATAAAGGATGAACAAAAGAGAGATTAAGGAAATAAACACTACTACAAATTTAGGCAACTACAACGCCCCTTTAACAACGATTATTCACGAAAATCACAATAGACGTTGTAGAATGTATGGCGCGAATTTTACTAAAATAAATTACAACGGGTATGGTTATAAAAACCGTTGTTATTAGTTTTAACAACGGGTCACCCATGCACAACCGTTGTTAATAATTTGGCGCAAAATTGGCGCAAATTTAGTGAAAAGTAATCACAACGGTTATTTTTGAAACCCGTTGTTACAACTTATTTAACAACGGGTGTTTTTTATAACCGTTGTCAAAACATATTTCACAACGGTTGTTGTTTAATAACCGTTGTCAATACTTCCCATACTATAAACCACACAAACACAAGTCTGCTGCAGCCACAAAACACAAACCTTAATACACAAACACAAACCCAAAGAAGACCAAACACAAACACAAAACACACACTTTCTCATCGTCTCTTTCTCTCTTTCTCATCGTCGCTTTATCTTCTCGCCGTCACTGTTGATTTCATCCTCTCTTTACGTACGTTCTGTAATTATCAGGTTTGTTAATTATTTCATTTCCATCTTCATTTCCATGTATGTGTTTCTAATTATTTCATTTCCATCTTATTTGGCGTCCTTGATCGGATCGAGCATGTTTTAGCGATTAGTTGAGATAATGCAATGTATTTATACTAATGTGTGGGTTGAGTTGTTTTTTAATTAATATATATGTTAGGAAGTTGTGCCATATATGTTAGGAAGTTGTGCCATAATCAGATCTTGATGATGACTGATAGATCTATGGAGTTGAAAAAATGGAAGCAAATCAAACAAGCATAACTCAACACTTTCAAAATGATCATTTCATTTAATTTTAAACCAAATACATTACAGCAATTATCAGAAATCAAAAGATGTATAATAAGCAGGAACAACCCCGGTTAAGCGTAAAAAGCGCTTCTCAACCTGCCACCAATCACGCCACTCTGGTATACCGCTAACTTCCGGGTCATTGGCTTCATATTTTGCAATAACAGATTGAATATATGCAAGGACACGACTTGCATGTGGAGATAAGGTTGGAAGAGTACAACTCAACATATCTCTGGCTGCAGCCAAGTTGCGAGTAACAGGCCGACTAGGGTATGAAGATGATGATGATGATGAGGCTTTGTTGACAAGCGGACTCGCTTCACGCCTCTTAATCCAATAATTCCGTTGATGTTCAAGGGATGCTTTGATTAATGGGTGTTGATCGGCGAAGCTCGGCGAGAACCTTACCATCATCTTCAATCGTTTGTGTAAGCCATTCTTCGTTGTTGATAAAATTAGGGTTCATTGCCATGTTGTTTCAATTAATGAATGTTAGTAAAGGATGCTTTAATATATGTTGGTAAAGGATGCTTTAATATATGTTAGGTAAAGGATGCTTTAATATTTATAGCTAGTAATATTTAATTTAATTTTTTTTTTATTTTTTAAGAACAAACAACAACGGTTATTTAAGAACAACCCGTTGTCGTTATATATAACAACGGTTTTGTATATTAAAACCCGTTGTTATAACTTTCCCCCCAAAATTGAGTCACACTTTACACAACGGGTTTTTATATTTAAAACCGTTGTTAATAGTTTTAACAACGGTTTCCGTAAGAAAACTAACCGTTGTTAAAACCTTCTACAACGGACGCTTTAACAACGACCGCTTTTTTATTTAACAACGGTTTTTGACCGTTGTTATAGCCTGTATCTGTAGTAGTGAAAACTTGTATTAAAACTTGATTAATTGTTGATTACAATACTAAAGAGAGATTTGATTGATATTAACTACTCTAATAATTGATAAGAAGTACCTCCTCTTCTAATTAGACTAACGGGGTATTTATAGTGGAAATTAGGTGGATGCATTAGGGTTAACTAAGGGCTAAACTAGTAATTACACTTTTTAGATTGAGCAGGGAGAAGCCGGTATTTTTCGAAGGAAGGGCTTCTTTCTTTGTAGCTTGGAGAAGACGAAATTTCGCTGTACTGGAATCCGTGCGTATTGGAGTCGGGACGGGCGGATTCAGGCAGGGGAAGACGGGCGTCTTCAGGGGAATCCGGGCGGATTCAGATGGCTGCTAACCCGGGCGTCTTTGGAGGAAGACGCACGGATTGTGCTTGTGGAGGACGGGCGGATTCAAGGCAATCCGCACGGATTCTTTGTTCAAAGATTGTTTCTTCTTCTTTTTTTCCCTTTTCTTCATAAAATCCTTGGGGATTTCCTCGGGGATGCAAGGATCCTTTCTCAACATTGCTCATCTACTATCATATGTACAAAGGCCTTATAATCTTGTCTCTCCTTGATGCTTGGTCAATGAATTCAGTCAATTTAGTCTCGTTTTGCCATGAAAATGCAAGATTTGCACTTCTTTCCTACCAAGGGATCAAAATCTCAAAGAATATGCAAAACAAAGAACTAAAGACAATAAATGACCCAAATATGCACTAAAAAGCATGGGAACAAGGCTAATTCGGGGGCTAAATATGCGCTAATTATGGTCACATCAAATATCCCCAAACCGAACCTTTGCTCGTCCCGAGTAAAGAGGTGACAAAGACTAGGACCATTATTTAAACTAACCTAATAACATAGCCGATATGAGACAATTAGCGGGTCTCACTCCGCCCCTTCAACTCACAACAAGACAACCATGAGGTAGGATGCCTTCTTGCAACGCAAGGTGGGTCTTGCCAAAATGGCGACACATCCAAACATTAAGCACACAAAATCAAATAATGGATGCATCTACAAAAGGAATAGCCACTTCCTCATCAAGTGGCGGAGGCAACCAAGAGAGAACAAATTTAAGAGCATATAATCCTTCACAAATACTAGTTCAACAAATTACTAAGGCTAAGAGGATGGCACTAAATCACCTCCAAATGGTGTTAAACTATACTACTTTCATCCTCAATTTCCAAATGCTTTCGTCAAGAGCGATCGGATGGTGGTGGAATGATGATCCCTATGATGCTAGTAGCATATGACATGACAAGTCTCGAATTCTCTACAAAAGTAAAGGTCATGGATCGTCCCAAGCTCGACAAAGTGGTTTGACAAAAGGCTTTTTGGGAATGAAATGCTCAAATCTTTATAAACAAAGGGTGGATATGACTAGTATTCAAAATTGTCCTCATTTAACTTTCACATTTCAAAAATTTAAGATAGGGTTTGTCCCTTCCGGGCTAGTGTCCTTTGCTTTCGCCAATCGCTTATTAGGCAACCGTTTAACCTCTAGACAATAGCTTTTCGGGGTGATAGTCACTCTGTCTCTGGGCGGTCGAATTCACAACCGTGTGGGGGCCCAATTCAATGGATCCCTCTCCAAAGCACATCGAAGTGGTACGCCTCCATCAAAACAACTAAATTTCTCAACATTTCAACATTTCATAACATTTGAGGTTTCCTTAGCAATAAATTACTTCCACATGACAAAATTTTCGAAATGAGCACTCCAAGCTTATTGATAGAAAGTATTTTTGGGTTGCCTTACCACAAGGTCAATCAAGGTCACCTAGACAAGTTAACCAAGTCCACATCGTATCACGGGGTTGGAATAGGTGACTCACATGCAAACCCTTGACTAGGCTTTGGGTCATGGGTCAAAACACACTAGTATGACACTATCTAGGGTGTTTTACAACCATTCTAGTAGGCAAAGTCTTAAGTTGAAAAAGTATTTGTAATGGCTTAGTTGCTCTTATCAAAGTTCTCAATTAGGCACTTTTCAAAATGTTTCATCTAAATGCAACTACATGCCATGATGCAACTAATATATACATTCTAATGCAAGTGATTATATCAACTAATATGACATATAAACTAAATGCAAGTCCTAAATTCACATTATTATACCGCATCAATCAAAATAAAGCCACATAGTCATTAACATAAAGAGGAAAAAGGAGAATGGAAAGATCATACCGTGCGGTCTTCATGATCCTCATGTCTCGGATGTGGCGTAGTCAATCAATGTGAACAAGGATAGAACAAACAATATACACAATATATTCAATATATACATAACTACACTACCAAAGAAATAAACATGTTTTTGGGTTTTTCAATTTCACATTTTTATGGATTTTCGAAATTTTTCAATTTTTTTTGGATTTTTGAATAAAAGTTAAGTTAGAATTCCCCATCCCCACACTAATATGGGCATTGTCCTCAATGGCCAAAATGATGGGAAATTATGCAAACATGATGCATGATTTCTACACTAAATGCAAGCTATACTAATCTTCACTACATGATGCATGGTTTTTGTTTATGACGGAGAGGATAATTTAGATTACCTCCCGTTGTGTATGCATTAACTTCCTCAAACCGATCTAGACATTATTGCTAATGTCCAAGGATGGGTGTAGTTCATGCACACACTATGCAATGCATGAAACTAATTTTGTCATTTTGGATTTTGAAAGATGGGAACAATAAAATGAGAACACCTCAAAAGTACCGAGGTGTGAGTCCTCTATGGTGCTAGGACTACTCCAACAATGATCAAGAAAAATAATTAAAACAAACAGAGAAATAGACAAACCTTGAGAGGGTAGGAGCCTCCAAAGCTTGCTAATCTTCCATCATATCATCATTATCATCACCTTCTTGACTAGAAGTGGTCGTATCGCCACTTTCTTCTTCACTTTCTTCTTCACCTTGCTCATCATCCTCTTCTCCTTCTTCACTAGCTTCTTCATCAATGTTATCATCAACCTCTTCATTACCAACAACCTCATTATCACCCGGAACAACCCTAGATGCACTCGGAAATAGGACTTCCTTATCCGCCCAACTAGGCAAAGGACATGATGGGTCAAGTAGTCCTTGCCTAGCTAAATGTAGGAGGGGTGGATATTCAGCTAAGTAAGCATTTTTCCGATCCTCAAAGGCTTGCTTGTGCATTGCTTGCATGAGAAGAGTCAAATAATCATTTCTTGCTTCAACACCTTCCGGCTTGAACTCTTGGTACTCAAAAGGGTAAGGTGGTGTGACAATGGAAGAGGAGGGCATTTCAATTTCACCCTTTTGTTGTTGGATAATATACTCGGCCTCTTTTGAAAGGGGAAGTAGATAGTTGGTCCGGTGGACACTCAATCGACAAATCTTTGAAGGCAAAGTGAAAGATCTAGCCTCACTAGTGAGCCATCCATACTTGGTGTCAAGAGGGTTATGGGCAACCCACTTGTACTTGTGTATCATAGTATGCATATCAACGAGATGACCACCCTCTTTCGCCTCATACTTGTTATTTTTGTTGAAGTTAGGATCAAAGTATTTAGCTAGGATAGTGACTAGGCCGCCATTCAAAATAACGGTAGTGCCTTTCTTCCCACAATCAATATTTAACCATCTATCCACCAAGAGCCTTATAAAGTTAAAAGGCTTGGTGAATTCCCTACCAACGTTCAAAGCCGACTCAAGAAGAACAAAATCGAGTTTGGTGAAATGGTTGGTGTCTTTTCTTGCATTGATGGTGTTCCCTACGACCTTGTGCCACACTCTAATGCCCGGATGGTGGACTAAAAGAGCACGACTCGCATGAAAGTCTTCAAATTTCCTTCCGGAAATCGCCTCCCAAAGAGGGTCGGGGTCATATTTGCCAACATTCTTAAAATAACTCGGTGAATCACTAAGACCCAAAGCTTCACCCATTTCCGCAAAGGAGATGCGTCTACTAACATTAGCTAGATGAAACTCGATGGTCTCCATTGTCTCAACCTTGTTAACTTTCAAAGAACTCAAAAATTCTAAGGTAAAGGAGGGGTATGTCAATTCTTTTGATTCAAACAATTTCTCCAACCCCATGGCTTTAAAGAAGGCTCTAGTTTGCTCAAGGACACCCAACTTATTTAAGGTATCTTCACAAATAAACTTGGTGGATTGAAATGATTTTCTAGCAAATTTGGCAAAAGTGTCCCTATGGGTTTTGGAAATGAAAATTACCTCCGGATAGTTTGCAAGTTGATCAATTTCCGGAGTAGTAGATGTTGTTGCTCCCATGGGAGGTTGTTGTTGTTGTTGCACTTCCAAGTTTGGGTTTGCTACCACCATAGCCAATGCTTTCTTTGCTTGAAGACTCTTTTGCCTTAATGAAAGTGTCTTTGCCTTTGGTGCCTTTGTTGCTCCCTTAGTCCTTGCCATTGATGAATTAAACCAAGAAAAGAGTGAAAAATCTTCAATTTGTAGTGTACCCAAATCGATTTAAAGGTGAAAGGCTTTGCCTTTATGAATTCAAAAATCGACTCAAAGGTTGAAGATTTTGTGCTTGGTTTTGATTTTTGTTGGAAGAGGAGTGATTGATTTGTTGTTAAAAGGATGTTTTGATTTGATTTTGGTGAATGTTGTTGAGGAATTTTGTTTTTGTAATGGAGAGGATGAGGGTTTTGAGGTTTATGAGTAGTGTTATGGATGAAGGAATGAAGAAATGAATGTGGGAGGAGGTTTATAAGAACCCGAAAAATTTGAACTGCAGGGGTAAGACGGGCGGATTCTGCCTTTTCTGGGTTGGGAAAAACTCGCCCTAAAGACGGGCGTCTTTCAGTGAAGACGCTCGGATTTGCAAACACGGGACGGGCGTCTTCTGCAGAAGACGGGCGGATTCCTTCACAGGGATTTTTCTTGTTTTCCTCAGCCAAGAAGACGGGCGTCTTCCCTTCAGAACGGGCGGATTTTTGAAGACGAGTGGATTTGAATGCAGGACGCCCGGATTCGCTGACAGTCAAAAATATCAAAAGTCCAGCTCAGAGGGACGTGCGTCTTTTACCCAACACGCCCGGATTGTCTGAAGACGGGCGGATTCTCCTGAATCCGCTCGGATTCGACCCCTTTGTACCCGGATTCAGTTCCATCCGTGTACTTTGCCAATCCCTTGTCATTTTTCCATTCTTCTTCACATCTCGTGTTCTTCATTGTGGGGGCACTACTAAGGCATGGATAGCCTAGCTAATTGCCATCCCCACACTAAGCTAAAGCACTACACATTAATTGAAATTATTAGTCCCTCCCTCACTTCTCTCAAACATGATAATTGTCTTGATCAAAGTATAAAAATCCAAAAATAACAAAAATGCAATATAAGAATTGAAATGCAAGTTAGGGAGTTAGAAATATTTACAAATGGTGGTTTAGGGAGGACTCCACCAAACTCTCATTCTTGATGAGATGTCAAGGGGGCATGTCCAAGGTGTTGTTGATGTTGCTCAACACCTTGAAAAAGTAATCAAATGCTTGTTCATTATCATGATAGAGCTCTTCAATAGACCTTGGCCCTTGTTGTCGGTCTTGATCGATGGCATTACCAATGTAGGGATTAAAAATCCCTTCAAATTCGTCGTCCCAAAGACCACAAACTTCATTAAGTTGATCATTGAAAATCTCTTGATTTGATGGAGACAACTTTCCCATTTCCTTTTCTTGGCCAATGAGGCCATCTTCTTCTTCTTTGCTCGTCTTTGATGAGCTTTGCAAGTTCTCTTTGTCACAATTCACTTGCTCTTTGAATGGACCATCTTCAAGTTTCTTCTTCCATTGGAGTTCCGACTTATTCCTTTCATCCTTCCGACTATAATGATCGATCATAAAACACGGTTCATGTAAACGGGGAGCTCTCATAGTCTTGTCAAGATTAAAAGTTATACTCTCATCTCCCACTTCTAGAGTGAGCTCACCATGTTTTACATCAATCACCGCACCCGCGGTGTGTAAGAAGGGTCTTCCTAGAATGATTGGAATGTTGGAATCTTCCTCCAAATCAACAATGACAAAGTCCACCAGGATGAAAAACTTCCCAATTCGTACGGGAACATCTTCCCATATCCCTAATGGTGTCTTCGTCGATCTATCGGCCATTTGGAGTGTGATATTAGTGCATTTAAGCTCTCCCATCCCCAACCTTTTCCTCACCGAGTACGGCATAACACTCACACTAGCCCCTAGATCACATAAGGCTTTGTTGATCGTGGTGTCGCCAATGGTACACGGTATTGAGAAGCTTCCCGGATCCTTTAGTTTTGGAGGTGAACTCCCTTGAAGTATTGCACTACTCACCTTAGTGAAGGCTGATACGTGCATTTTATATAGTCTTTTTGGCCTAATTTATGCACGTATTTCTATGCTTTTATCGTGGTTTTATGCTACGAAATGCCCCGAATATGCTACTTTGGTTTGTTTTGTCTTATTTGCAGGAATGGACCGGAAAGTAGTGAAATCAAGCCTTTTACCGTCCTTTTAGCATGCATTTGGAGGAAGAGTGAATTTGGAGCGGGAATGTAGCTATTTTGAGATGCGCAAAGAAAAAAGATAGCTAGGCGAGCAAAGGAAGAACTTCAAATTGATAGTGCCTACTCTGGAGAGCCATATCTCAAGTTCTACAACATGTATTCAGGCGATTCCAATTGGAGATGAAAGTTTGTCCTTTTAGCTTTCCAATGGCACTGGAATCACCCTGTTTGCCCAAGTAACGAAGAAATGGCAGTCGTTTGAAGTTCAGTGCGCAAAGCGGGAACTGTTTCTGGAAAGTACTCGATCGAGTAGAATTTTGCTCGATCGAGTCCTTTTTCTACTCGATCGAGTAGATTCAATTTATGGTTTACTCGATCGAGTAGTTTTTCTACTCGATCGAGTGGTTTAAGCTTTAGTTACTCGATCGAGTGGTTCTAAATCACTCGATCGAGTGGTTTCGCTGATGGGTTGGGCTTTTTAGCTTTATTTTCCGCAATTAGGTTAATAAATCCTATTTTCTTATAAATAGGAAAGTGAGGACGACATTTGTACTCTCTTCTTCTCTCCTTTGGATCTGACACTTCTATTACTGCTACTTTTGCTACTGTTACTTTTGTTCTTCATTTCCGGATCTTTTAATTTAGTAATTCTTTCTTCCCTTCTCTTTTTAATTTAATGTTTATTGTTCTTATTTCTTTTACTCTAGTTTTCCTTATTTCCATGTCTAGCTAAATCCCCTTAGTATGTTAGGATGAGGGAAGCCGCGGTAGCAACATGTTATAATTGACTTGAATAGATTAGTCTGGCGATAAGAATTGTATTAGGCAATTTAATTGTTATCAGGTTGAATGTATGCATGCAGGAGACCAATTTATAAAAGTAGTTAACCCCGACCTGGATCGAAAGATTGGAAGGGAAGGCTTGCTTAATTACAATAGGGTATTGTAGTGAGGGCGAAAGCTAAGCTATTTACGCTCTCGGGCGGTTTAAGGACCGAAAGGTGACGACCATAGCTCTTCTTATCAATAGTCTAATCGCCTCAGTACACCCGATAGTACAGCTGCCACGGTAGACCGACTCCTAGCATATTCCCTTCTCTTATTGTTAATTTCTTGCTTTCCTTTCCCTCTTGCTTAGTCTCTTTAGTTTAATATAAATAATCAAAAACCCCAACTTGTGACATTAGACAGATAGAATAGACAAGTAGATAGTACACCGCCTCCCTGTGGAGATCGACCCTACTTACCGCTGACTTCTGTTAGTAGTACTTAGGTATTTTATTTTTGGTACGAAACGACAGTATCAAATTTTGGCGTCGTTGCCGGGGAGGCAGCTATTTATTTGTTTCATTTTATCTGTTTTTAGCCTCAGGGGATTTTTCCCTTGAGGCCGTTTAATCTTTTTCCTTGAGTGCTGTTTTGATAGGCCTTACAGGTTCTACCTAGACAGTTCTAGGTGAAAGATCGTCAAAGGGAAGGCTTGAGTACCTTTGACCCATCACCAATGTCCTATTATATGGGACAAATAGGTGATTTCTTTGCGGGAGATGTGGTCTTCTTTGGGCATAATGCAGTTTTTTGTTTGGCAGAGAATGACGAAGTTTACGCGTTCCAACAGCGTAGTCGAGCTAGTCAAGCAGCTGTAGTTGTGCCGCCACATCCACCCTATCAATGGCCACCGCAACAAGGTCTTCCTAATATACAAGAAGAAGAGATTGCGGAGCTGAAATCCTTGATGGAGACACTTGCATTCCAAGCGCAAGAATATGTCTCGCGAGTTGATAAGCTCGAGTCTGTAATTGCTCAGTTAGCAGCTGAGATACAGATAGAAGAGATCGCGGAGCTGACATATTTAATGCGGACGCTTGTATCCAAAGTGCAAGAGAGTGATAGACGTATGGATGCTCAAATCATTGCGCTGGAGTCTAAAATTGCTCGGTTAGCAGCTGAGTCGGATTATTGGCAACCAGAAGAGGTATACCTTGCAGAGAGCGGTTTTTCCCATGAAGAAACCGTGTTGCCCAATGCTGAGGATGACTTTTATGACTCAGACGACGAGTTTCTATCACATTTCACCACCCCACACGAGGATTTCAATGCTGTACAGGAGGAATCACTCGATCGAGTGACTAATATTGGTCGATCGAGTGATTTGCCAGGAGAAAGTGCTCGATCGAGTGATATTTCCACTCGATCGAGTGGAATTCGAGGAAACCGGTCGATCGAGTGATTATTCTCGCTCGATCGATCAATTGGCCATTGGGAGCTTTGATTCGTCATATGGGTTTGATTTAGATGACGATTTTGATGATGATAACGGTTATGGTGAGTCTCCCTTATTCAAAGCCGAGTTAGATGTACTTGAGGCTGCGATTTACGGGATGAAATCTACTGAGGAGGGTGACAAAGAGGCTGAGTCGGTAATCACTCCTAGCACGGAAGAGGTAATAAATTCTTTTATCTATGATTCCGTCATTGAGAGTGATCAACCTGAGGTAGTAAACGATAATCTTATTATTGGTTGTTTTAATAGTATTTTGCCTCATTTGATTCGTGCTTCTTCCCTTAAAGCTATACCTCCTCATATGTGGACGAATAAATTAGCGATTTCTCACCATCCTTGTTGTTTTAATTTTGTTAACCTGAAATGGAACCCCACTTTATCGTCAATTGCTCCCGCGCTCCTTTATTTTGTGGATAAATTTAGGAGCTCGCATAGGAAATTTGTTAGGCTTAAACAGTTAAATAATTTTATTTCCTATTTCTTCAGTCCACTTTGGTGCTACTTATGCTTTTGTGTAGCACATGCGCAGATTTATGATTTAATGCTGCGCGCTTTGAGCTGTTTTGATTGTGACTAATTAGAGAGGCTCGAAGAAAAAGAAGGTCGAGCTGGGACCTGACTGAAGCTAGCGCTACCCGGGAGGCAACCCGGCGATTTTACTTTGCATTTTTATTTTATTTCAGTTTTAATAAATGGTTTTTATACCATAAACTATCAGTATGCTTGCTTAGTTAGATGCGGGCTGTTTTTTTATTGCGTCTTTGCAGAAATTCTACTCGATCCTTAAGCTGCAGAAAGACGAGTTACTCGATCGAGTAACTTTCTACTCGATCGAGTACTTGTTTTCCAAAAAAAAAAAAAGAAAAAAAAAAAAAATTTACTCGATCGACCACTATTCCACTCGATCGACCACTATTCCTCTCGATCGAGCTGTTTTGGACGCCCATTGCTTGGATTAGCTTCTTGTGACGATGTTTCGGAGCTATTAGTGACCTCCCACGTTGCTGGCTGGTTTGGGGAGGTCCCCTTATTCGCGCATTTTGTGAGTCTTTCCGTATTTACTGTTTTCCTCCTTTAGTTTGCATTTCCTTTCCATGTTTTGGTACAATGGGGGCATTGTACGGTTTGGTTTGGGGAGGTTATGCATCCATATCTGTGTCTGCATTTTGTTTTCATTGCATTTCAGTTATCACGTTTAATTTAAGTTTGCATTGTTGTTTATTTTTGTTAAAAAATTCAAAAATTCCATAAAAAAAGTAGAAAAATTCAAAAATTTCATGTTTATTTTTGCATATAGGTTGAGTCGAAACGGTAGATTTCAATGATGAAATTGCACTATACCTGTCTTTTTGCTTAAGCCTTGCAATAAACTGTTATCTTTTAGCTTTGTCTTATTGCATAATCTACGAGTTAATGTTTAATTTAGCTGAACGAATAGACTTGACCTGAAATCTTGGCAACCAACTTATAATTTCTAAGGAATTAGAGCCTTATAAACTGGTGTCATTTTTGACCAGTTTCATGTAGGATTGTGAGTAGTTTCTCCTTGCATAGCATGTTCATCAATTTGCACAAATATGAAATTCAATTGCTTTTTGCCGTCATACATTCGGGTTAGTGGTTGGTGTCACATGCAGGGAGGTGCTTACAATTTCCCTTTCTTTCATTTTTACCCATTAAACTCCACATTAGCCAAATTTGCCTGTTGACCCTTAGCTACATTCCAAATTTAGCCTGCCTTGTCAAGCTAGTTTAGATTGTTCTGCGGTATATTGTCTATTGTATCAAGTTTGGCTTGCATCTATTGATTCGGAGTTGGTAACTTATGAAGAAAAGGAGGATGATGAAAAAAGACGTGAAAAAGAAATGAAAAAAGAAAAAAAAAATCGAAAAAGAAGAAAAGAAGAAACCGGAAAAAATAGAAAAAGAAAGGAAAAATTTGAAAAAAAAGATGTTGTTTGTTGATTAGTCGGTTTCTGCTCCTATGTTCTATCTTATATCATTTGAGGAGTGTTTCTAGTTCGGTTTGGTGAGATTTTATGCCAAATGAAGGGCATGTGCTTAATTCATAATTGAGTTGGAATCGGATGTCGATATATGGTTTTGTTTAGGTACTAGCTTGATCACCTATACCTCCACATTCCCATAACATGTTTTGCCTTTTCTTACCCATTGCCTCACTTTACCATATTTTTGTAAGCCCTCGGCTGTCACAGAACCTTGTTGGGTTGGAATGTGTGTACGGTAGCTAGAATTGTTTATCATATTAGTTGCATGCATGTTTATGTGGGTCGTAGTCTAGGTGAGCGATTATTTTTCTTTCTCTCTTACATATATATGTTCACCCTTTGCTTCATGAGAGAAGAGTGATCCGTGAGAGTCAATTATTAAAGGTCTTGCAAGGTCGACGGTTCAGCTTTATTATAGACATCCTATAACTCGTTTGCATTTGACTATTTGCTATAAGTGTTAGTTTGCTTGCATTAAACTGGCTTAAGTGGGCATTTGTAGCTAGCTCTGAGTTATCTTTCCCGTTCCTTTAGTTGCATTTTAGTTTACTCGAGGACGAGTAAAGGTTTGGTTTGGGGAGATTTGATACGTGCATTTTATATAGTCTTTTTGGCCTAATTTATGCACGTATTTCTATGATTTTATCGTGGTTTTATGCTACGAAATGCCCCGAATATGCTACTTTGGTTTGTTTTGTCTTATTTGCAGGAATGGACCGGAAAGTAGTGAAATCAAGCCTTTTACCGTCCTTTTAGCATGCATTTGGAGGAAGAGTGAATTTGGAGCGGGAATGTAGCTATTTTGAGATGCGCAAAGAAGAAAGATAGCTAGGCGAGCAAAGGAAGAACTTCAAATTGATAGTGCCTACATTGGAGAGCCATATCTTGAGTTCTACAACAGATATTCAGGCTATTCCAATAGATGAAATTTTGTCCTTTTAGCTTTCCAATGGCACCGGAATCACCCTGTTTGCCCAAGTAACGAAGAAATGGCTGCCGTTTGAAGTTCGATCGCAAAGCGAGAATCTGTTTTGAAAGTACTCGATCGAGTAGAATTTTGCTCGATCGAGTCCTTTTTCTACTCGATCGAGTAGATTCAATTTATGGTTTACTCGATCGAGTAGTTTTTCTACTCGATCGAGTGGTTTAAGCTTTAGTTACTCGATCGAGTGGTTCTAAATCACTCGATCGAGTGGTTTCGCTGATGGGTTGGGCTTTTTAGCTTTATTTTCCGCAATTAGGTTAATAAATCCTATTTTCTTATAAATAGGAAAGTGAGGACGACATTTGTACTCTCTTCTTCTCTCCTTTGGATCCGACACTTCTATTACGCTACTTTTGCTATTTTGTTACTTTTGTTCTTCATTTCCGGATCTTTTAATTTAGTAATTCTTTCTTCCCTTCTCTCTTTAATTTAATGTTTATTGTTCTTATTTCTTTTACTCTAGTTTTCCTTATTTCCATGTCTAGCTAAATCCCCTTAGTATGTTAGGATAAGGGAAGCCGTGGTAGCAACATGTTATAATTGACTTGAATAGATTAGTCTGGCGATAAGAATTGTATTAGGCAATTTAATTGTTATCAGGTTGAATGTATGCATGCAGGAGACCAATTTATAAAAGTAGTTAACCCCGACCTGGATCGAAAGATTGGAATGGAAGGCTTGCTTAATTACAATAGGGTATTGTAGTGAGGGCGAAAGCTAAGCTACTTACGCTCTAGGGCGGTGTAAGGACCGAAAGGTGGCGACCATAGCTCTTCTTATCAATAGTCTAATCGCCTCAGTACACCCGATAGTACAGCTGCCACGGTAGACCGACTCCTAGCATATTCCCTTCTCTTATTGTTAATTTCTTGCTTTCCTTTCCCTCTTGCTTAGTCTCTTTAGTTTAATATAAATAATCAAAACCCCCAACTTGTGACATTAGACAGATAGAATAGACAAGTAGATAGTACACCGCCTCCCTGTGGAGATCGACCCTACTTACCGCTGACTTCTGTTAGTAGTACTTAGGTATTTTATTTTTGGTACGAAACGACAGTATCAAAGGCGATAGTCTCAAGTTTCCGGATCGACTTCTTCTTTGTGAGGATGTCTTTCATGTATTTCGCATAGGCGGGCACGTGATTGGTTAATTCCGTGAAAGGAATTGAGACTTCCAAATTCTTCACAATTTCCATAAACTTTCCAAGTTGGACATCAAATTTGGGCTTGGCTTGACGACTTGGAAAAGGAAGTCTAATAACAATGGGCTCCTTCTCCTTGACCTTGTCTTCATTTTTCTTTGAAATTTCTTCTTTTGATGATTCTCCATCTTTGGAGTTTTGCACAATTTCTTCCTTATCACTTGCTTCCACAACTTCATCCTCAACTTGCTTCTTCGGTGCTTCATACCTTGTACCACTTCTTAAGTGAATGGCACTAACCGTTTCATGTCTTGGGGGATTACTTTGAGGTGGTAATTGCCCTTTTTGTCTTTGTGAGCTTGAAGATGCTAGTTGAGTCAATTGCGTTTCCAACATCTTAGTGTGAGCTAGAATGTTGTTGATGGTGGTTTCTTTTGCTTGGCTATCTTTTTGCATTTGAGTGAAAAACTCTTGTTGATTCTTTTGCATTTGGAGGACCGCTTTTTGAACATCAAAACCTTGGTCATTTTGGTGATTGTATGGATTTTGATTTTGGTAACCTTGGTTTTGGTTGTAAAAGGGTCTTTGATTTTGGTTTTTCATGGGAGGTGGGGTGTATGTTGTTTAAGGGTTTTGAACATTTTGGCTTTTGTATGAGAGATTTGGATGGAATTTGGTGTTTTCATTGTAATAGTTGGAATAAGGGGTACCACTCTTGTATGCTTGGAAAGCATTCACTTGTTCATTTGTTCCCCTACATTCACTTTGGTCATGTCCCAAAGTTCCACAATTCTCACATATCCCACTTGGGATTGATGAGGATGCCGTCATGGCATTAACATGATGCTTTGGTCATTTTGAGGCCTCTTCAAGTCTAGCCATAGCTTTTTCAAACTTCAAATTGATTGTGTCAATGTGAGCTCTAAGTTGAGCACCCAATTGAGTAACGGAGTCCACTTCATGCTTCCCTCCTCTAGTAGCCTTGCGAGGTCTACTATATTGTGAGTTATGGACCGCCATTTCCTCAATTTTGTTCCAAGTTTGATTGTCATCAACTTCGGTGAACATTCCATTTGATCCCATGTTGAGAATGTTCCTTGAATCTTCATATAGACCGTTCCAAAATTGTTGTACCAAGAACCACTCGCTAAGTCCATGGTGAGGACATGAGCGACAAATTCCCTTGAACCGCTCCCAAGCTTCATACAAAGATTCTTCATCCCTTTGCTTAAAACCCGTAATTTGAGCTCTTAGCATGTTAGTCTTTTCCGGTGGGTAGAACTTTTTGTAGAAAGCTAGAGCCAACTTCTTCCAAGAATCAATTCCGAGAGTGGCCTTATCAAGGCCTTTCAACCATTGTTTCGCGGTTCCGATTAGAGAAAAAGGAAATAAGACTCATCGAATTTGGTCTTGAGTCACACCGGTTTGAGAAATCGCATCACAATAGTCACAAAAGGTTTCCATATGAGAATGAGGGTCTTCACTAGGCATCCCCCCAAATTGGCTCCTTTCGACTAATTGGATAAAGGCGGATTTGGCAATAAAATTTCCGGTCAAATGTTGTGGTGTGGGAGTACCATTGGGTAGGTTCTCCTCGGTGGGTACGGAATGTGATGAAAATTTAGGCATTGTAGGTTGATTTTGTGGGGTATTTTGTGTTGGGTTCTCCTCACCTTCTCTTGCAAAAGGGTTGATGAACTCAATAGTTGGTTGAATATCCACTACCTCACTAATACCTCTCAAATTCCTCCTAGCAAATCTCCTATTGTTTGTCAAGGTTCTTTCAATTTCACGGTCAAAAGGTAACAAATCACTTTGTGACCTTCTAGACATGCAAAATATCAAACAACTCGAAAACAATTAGAACTAACCTTGAGGAGTTTTACTTCCCCAAGGCAAAGAAAGACACAACTAATAACAATATAAGAAAATCTAAATCAAGTTAACATCGATCCCCGGCAGCGGCGCCATTTTTTATCGGTCCGTTTCGTGTTCACAATTTAATAGATGTTGTCGTTGGGTCACGTCCGAATCAAAACACAATTTATAGCTTCACAAACAACTCTACAATTAGTAAAGAGGCAAGTAAAGGTCGGATCCCAAGGGACGGGAATTGAGATGAGATTTCTATTGAAACTAGTGGTGTCTTAGGGGTGTCACAATTTGGGTTGATGTAGAAGGTCACTAACTAAATAGCAATGAAAGTAAATAAGCAAGATGAAATAAAAGGGTTGTAAACGATTGATAAAAAGCACTAGGGTGTCATGGGGTCATAGGGGAATCATCGGAATTGATCATACAAACATGTTTATAAATTATAAGCAAGCAATTATTGTTGTGATGGATTGAGTTGGGTTATATCTTACAATCCTAGGAAAGTTTGGGTCCCAGAGCCGAATCGATTAGATTGTACAACACCTACAAGTCGACTTAGTCTTCCCTACTCAACAACATGCATGGTCTAATGAGACTCGAGTTGTTTTATGTCTTACAAGTCTCATTGAAAAGATAGGTGATGGGTAAAAAATGCAAGGATCCATAGGCTCACATTTCATCAAACATAACATGTGCATCAGTTGAGATCAAAACAAGCAAGCAAATAAACCATGAAAGCATATTAATTTAAGCATGAATCATTCCCCATGTTGGTTTCCCCTAATTACCCATTAACCCTAGCTAGGTCACTACTCACTCATTATCATGTTGATCATGCTAGCAAGGTTGTCAATCATACCAACAAAAGGAAACATGATGAATAAATGAAAGTAACTAACAATAATTAAAAAGGGATTAAGAGAATTATACCTACTAATGATTCCAATAATAAAGCAAAGAATAAAAGAAGTACTTGATGCTTGATTGAGAGGTTGTCAATCTCCTAATAATAACCCAAATAATCTTCAATTACCCAAAATAAAGGATGAACAAAAGAGAGATTAAGGAAATAAAACTTGTATTAAAACTTGATTAATTGTTGATTACAATACTAAAGAGAGATTTGATTGATATTAACTACTCTAATAATTGATAAGAAGAACCTCTTCTTCTAATTAGACTAATGGGGTATTTATAGTGGAAATTAGGTGGATGCATTAGGGTTAACTAAGGGCTAAACTAGTAATTACACTTTTTAGATTGAGCAGGGAGAAGCCGGTATTTTTCGAAGGAAGGGCTTCTTTCTTTGTAGCTTGGAGAAGACGAAATTTGTTGTCTCGGAATCCGTGCGTATTGGAGTCGGGACGGGCGGATTCAGAGCGGGAAGACGGGCGTCTTCGGGGGAATCCGGGCGGATTCTGGGCTGCTAACCCGGGCGTCTTTGGAGGAAGACGCACGGATTGTGCTTGTGGAGGACGGGCGGATTCAAGGCAATCCGCACGGATTCTTTGTTCAAAGATTGTTTCTTCTTCTTTTCTTCCCTTTTCTTCATAAAATCCTTGGGGATTTCCTCGGGGATGCAAGGATCCTTTCTCAACATTGCTCATCTACTATCATATGTACAAAGGCCTTCTAATCTTGTCTCTCCTTGATGCTTGGTCATTGAATTCAATCAATTTAGTCCCGTTTTGCCATGAAAATGCAAGATTTGCACTCTTTTCCTACCAAGGGATCAAAATCTCAAAGAATATGCAAAACAAAGAACTAAAGACAATAAATGACCCAAATATGCACTAAAAAGCATGGGAACAAGGCTAATTCGGGGGCTAAATATGCGCTAATTATGGTCACATCACCCTTACGCTCTCGTCAAGACCGAGTGTCCTCTCACGTATCCCGAGGGTCCTTTATAGGTCCCAAAATATCCGGGTATTACAAGATGACCTTGTCCATAACTTAGCAGAGTCATTCTAGATATATAATGCTACGATGCACGAATCTTTATCTTTAAATTCAGCCACATTTGACTTTGGCTCTTTGTACTAAGGATTAAAGTTGATCTGGATGGTTTCCAAATATTTCATAATTGCTTGGTGACGATTCCATCAATGACAATTATCACGATTTGAGATCTTTATTAAGACGAAATCGACCAAGCTAAAAAGTTGTTTGTTCACACCTCCGTTGTAACACCCCCATACTCCAAGTGCCTTACCAGGACCACTCAGGTATAAGGATGCCACCATCTCGGTTACCCGAGGCATGATAATCATAAGACAATGAAGAAACATACTTTATTAAATAAGTTTAAGTGATTACATTACAAAACCAACTGTAAGCAAAATACAACTGTTCTCAAACTATAAACCAACTGAAAGGAACTGTCCTAACAAACACAAATGGAAGACTAAAGACTCGATATGTGATGACTCCATCCCCGACTAGATCCCACGCGTATCCAAGATATACCGCTAAGCAAAATCGCTCACCACCCCGAATGGATCACCACGTTTTTAAAACATTTAAACGGGGTCGCATACTAATCACACAATTAACATACATGTCACAATAAGATAAGCGATGACCTTAATCACACACATACACAACCAACCCAACTCCAATCATCTCAATCACCGATCGTCCACTTTGGACCCGACCACCACCCGATGGGGGACCGCAGCCGTTCCCACCTAAGCCCCGCTCATCATACCGAGCGATAACCCTGTCCATTAATGTGCACATTCCCTTCCGTGGCGGGTTCCACGAAGGGCGAAACTAGGGCGTGAAGCCACTCCCGCAAGTGACCTCACTCAGCCGAGAACGCATCTCGAGAACCAATCAACAACAATAACAACCACAATCACAATACAATTATTATATCAAACATCCAATTACAACACATCACCAATATCCCATTATGGGACTAATACTGAGTAGGAAATCCTACCTGGAAAGCAACACAATCATCAGACGATCTAGCAGCTGTATCAAAACCTCTCCTTTACAAATCCTTCTCCTATCACATAATCACATAATCACAATCTAACCATAACAAATCATAAAAACCCCCAATCCCAAAATTAGGGTTTAACCAAATCAAAGGAAAGACAATAAAAAGGGTACATAGATCTTACCCTCGACGCAAGGAACTCAACGGTATAAACAACGACAAGAACTCGACCGTCTCGAACTCCGGAATTGCTAAGAATGCGATTAAGAAGATGAACTTGTTTGCTTTCTCTCTTAAACAGAAATTTAGGTTTTGGAAAAGTGATTTGGAAACAATGACGGAAGTGTTTTATACTTTAATCGCATTATTAACAAAACCCGACAAAACAGCCCCGTAAACCGGCTACTCGATCGAGTAGCTAAGGTACTCGATCGAGTGCCCCTTACTCGATCGAGTACCCTAGTTACTCGATCGAGTACCCAACAGTCGAAACTATTTTATTTCGCAAAACTCCCTTACTCGACAGAGTAAGGCCTACTCGATAGAGTACCCCAAGACTCATAAATACGGAGTATTACAGTCTTCCCTCCTTAAAAAGAACTTCGTCCCCGAAGTTCAACCCATACATGAAAACAAACATACTAACTCGATCAAGACACAACAACGTGACTAAGAACTCAAAACAAAACTCCAACCCAAACATGAACTCGTAACACCAACTCCACTAACTATTCCTACCTCCACAACATGGCTCACGATATCGTATCCAGTCCATTATATCTCTCTCAACACTAACTCCATACACTACCAAAATACTCATAACATCAAACGGAATGTTACATTCTACCACCCTTAAAAGGAACTTCGTCCTCGAAGTTTACTCAGACTCATGACACCATCCTCCAACTGTCAACACTATATAAAATATTCTCACACTTCGAAGCATCACACTACTACAATCACGGCCATGGCCTTTTATAAGTATCATCCACAAAACAAATCCCTCCTTTACGCTACGCTAACACTCTACTTCCAATTATATTACAACATGCACCACCATGAAACTCTCTTTTATCGCATCCTACTCCTCTTAAGACAAATGTTACGTCCTCGTAACTCACTAATACTAAATCCTAGCTATATCGTGTCATTATCCTTATCACCACCGCATGTCAAAGATAACCACTTATAATCTAAACACTCGCCATGCATATATCCAAGGCTCTCTTACTTAAACATTTCTCATACCTCAACTCATTCGCCACACCACCTAACCTATACCTCAAAATCTTTATCTTAACCCAAAACTTCAACTTTTCCACATTACCGCAACATGACATACCTCTCTATATAAAGCACCTATCTCCCAAACGCATAACTCACGATCCACACTCGTTACGTACACTCACACTAGATCCTCCAGTTCTTTCCTTCATTACCGCAAGACTCATACATAACCTAATATGACACTAATTCCCCCAACACCCTACACTCACTTTGTCCCAACAAAAGATTATGAACCACCTGCACTTTCGGATCATTACCACACATGTCCTACGGACCATTTGTCATTACCATGTCTACTAAAGCCTTATCTAGAACAAGATCAAAATTATCAGAACAACCTCTCACAATCGTGTCCCATCAATAGAACATCACTATACCATGACAACAACGAAAACATATACGACTCTATTTCATATCATACTATACCCTCATTCCCAACTTAACTTGGTAAAGAAAACATCAATAAACAAGACAACTGTCTATCTGCAAACCGAAACTCGCAGGAGCAACATCAAACAAAACAACAAACTATGAATAATCGGTATGCACTTTCAAACTCGAATCATAATCATCCCGCCTACTCCACCACAACCGGTGACGGCATCACAACACCGCCACCAACAACCACACCGTAGTGCGAAAATACCCGCATCACAACATTATGTACCGTGCCCGGATCACCACCCGAGGCACCACAACCACACCGATAGACATCACAACCGCATACGATTCCCATAAACACCGATGAGCATAACTTCTCGGACAAGAAAACTTACTCAAATCCACTTTATTAAATCACCACGCAACATATTATATGGATAAACAGATAAGCATCTCATGAACATCATCTCTACCATTTCACGGAATACACATGTGTTATTAATACACATAAAATTATAACTAGCCATGTCAAATTAATCAAGTTATTACCTTTTTGGATATTATTCAATTAAATTACCGTGTCCAACATATATATTACCGAACATTCATAAAACAACTTTATAATTATCACACCATACCACTTCTTGTGAGGTCAGAACCTCACACAAACATTTACACATATCATAGATCCGTAATCACAACCAACTAGTCAATCCCGATCACGTAAGTTACCACTCAACATAGGTTACCTGTCGCCCGAGCTTAACTCGTATACACCTCATAACATATTCTCCCTTTCGCATATCCATCACCCTCCGCCAAATGTAGCCACACCATTAATACTCAACTACTAACAACCGCCTCATATAACCACATCTTATACTCTTTCATAACTGTACTTATCAATCTGGTCTCTGCAAAATCAACCTCTTTAGAATTGTTACCTTTCTAATATACCATTACCCTTAACCACTAGTCACAAACCATAACACTACCGCTGTCCGGGCATCAAACCTCTTACACTCATCTCTAAACATCACGATTTGTTTCCTATCTTTGGTTGACATCCCAAATAACGAACATCCAATCCATTAACAAAATTACCTCAACATTCTTCCCAATACTATCCTTAATTGTATCATCATCTAACTCTCCACCAAAAATCTCGTATCGTGCAAATACTCCACCAACTTCATACTCCCTTAATTCCCCGAAACTCATGATTAATCATGTTGTCCTGAAACTTCTGTATAACTATTAACTTACTTACCCTTGATAGTATCATACATCTCGATGATTCCTTACTTTATGTCACATAACTCCGGTGAACTTTTTCTCAACTTACTTTTATCCTTCTTTTCTCGTTATACTCAAAAATACCATTAATAGCTCAGCTCCTTATTACTTCTATCTAACTCTTTAGTGCTCCGATTATCTTTTCATTGCTCCAAAACTCAAATCCCATTATTTCATATCGATATCATCTCACTCTTTCTTACCATAAATATTATCTTATTATGCCATTAATCACCCTTGCCTCTAGTTTATCCATAAAATCAACGTTCACTGTTCTAACAATTGCATCTCCTTTGTACCTCTCTAGGAATCAAAATTCCTTTTGTACCATTAATTGCCCAAGGAAATCACACAGTAGTTTCATCTCTTAATAAACCAAATCTCCCAAATCCACCTCACGACATGTCTCCACAAAGTTCACTATATACTACTCTTCTCAACTCCTTTAAAACGCACTTTCACTACATATATCCTTACTCAACTCTATTTCTAACCATCTCCCTCCATAATTCTTTACACATCTCAAGCCGCCACTATCCGCATCCTTACTTTTCAATCTTTTTATTCTCACGTTCATTATACTCACATCATCCCTTGCCCATATTCTCTTACTTTTACATTACTCAACACACAATCATATCACTCATCCCGTCTCGCAAAATGTGCTCTAAGCCTCAATAAACTATACCAATCTTCCTTTTCTTTTTCCACCATCTATCATAATCACATATAACTCATGTCCTCCCCACCGAACTCATATTCATCATAAGTGCCACTCTTTACATCATAAGATTGGGTAACTTACGCCAGACCAACACATACGTAAAACAATGCATAAAGAAGTAATACAACACCTTTGGATTAAACGTAATATGCAACGAATGTCAAAAATAAACATATGACCAAAACACGCATATGACATGCACAGACCCCACTCGATCGAGTACGGAACTTACTCGATCGAGTTGAGGCTACTCGATCGAGTGCCCAACATGCTCGATCGAGTGCCCCGACTCCAGAACCCAAACAGACCTTCTGATCTCTGACTTACTCGACCGAGTTGAGGCTACTCGATCGAGTGCCCAACATACTCGATCGAGTGACCCCATACTCGATCGAGTGCCCGAGGTACTCGATCGAGTGCCCAAAAACACGATTCTGGTCAAAATAACGACAAATACCCACTCGATCGAATCATGTAGACTCGTGAATACTACCCGCATGTTATCTCACATACCCCCAACGTACTATCCATTCATTATTATTTCAACATTATGATTACAACTATGCATTCAAATCTGCGCGACTCCTCATACAATCAACATAATAATCTACTTCGTGTTATCAAGTGCCACGTTATAAACAACCATCATGCTTTTCATCCAATTTGTTATACAAAACACATATCATTGAACCTCTATTCTTCATGTTACTACTTACCAAAAGCCAAACATTACCATCTATCATGCTCATATAACATTCAACTTTCAATCATGTATTACCCGCATGTTTTTAATTTTCATAACTTTTCATGACACAAACCACACCCTTACACTACAAATCCTATTTCCATGTTGCTAATACAACAACATTACAAATCCACTTCATCACATAAACACTTCCATAATCAAGAAATTCATATCCTTACAAAATTACCACTTCATCTTTTCCAATCAATTCATCTAGTTCAATCACATACTTCAGCTAACAAGCGCATATGATACGATAGTAGACAATTATACGAACTTAATATATAGCTTTACGCAAACAAAACTATGAAAACAAATCTTATCACACCCCCTATCCACATGTTATTAGGATTGCCTCATTATAAATCATTCATCCTACACATCATTATTCATCACATATAAACTATTTCCTTTTTTCCACCATATCATTCGTCATTCTCACATACTTTTCCAACTATTCCAATCAACATGGTAAACCAAGTATCATCCAACATGCTTTCAACCAACAGCATACAAAATCACCCTTATACATGCCACACATCACCATATTGTTACACAATTCACAAAATAAACACATAGCGATCCCGACTCATATCCCATGGTGACCGGTTCAAAATCGTAGGGCGAGTTCGAGACTTTAGGACGTCTCCCAAGCCTTTGCATTAGCTCCTACAACCTTTACCCCGGGTTCATTTTAATTGACTCCCTAGATTCATTAGATTCATTGGTTACAGGTTTCAGGATCGTCGCTCTGATACCATTTGTAACACCCCCATACTCCAAGTGCCTTACCAGGACCACTCAGGTATAAGGATGCCACCATCTCGGTTACCCGAGGCATGATAATCATAAGACAATGAAGAAACATACTTTATTAAATAAGTTTAAGTGATTACATTACAAAACCAACTGTAAGCAAAATACAACTGTTCTCAAACTATAAACCAACCGAAAGGAACTGTCCTAACAAACACAAATGAAGACTAAAGACTCGATATGTGATGACTCCATCCCCACTAGATCCCACGCGTATCCAAGATATACCCTTGCTAAAACGCTCACCACCCCGAATGGATCACCACAGTTTTTAAAACATTTAAACGGTCAAGACTAATCACACAATTAACATACATGTCACAATAAGATAAGCGCATGACTTAAGCGTCACACATACACAACCAACCCAACTCCAATCATCTCAATCACGATCGTCCACCGGACCCATTACGCCATGGGGGGGACCGCAGCCGTTCCCACCTAAGCCCCGCTCATCATACCGAGCGATAACCCTGTCCATTAATGTGCACATCCCCTTCCGTGGCGGGTTCCACGAAGGGCGAAACTAGGGCGTGAAGCCACTCCCGCAAGTGACCCCACTCAGCCGAGAACGCATCTCGAGAACCAATCAACAACAATCACAACCACAATCACAATACAATTATTATATCAAACATCCAATTACAACACATCACCAATATCCCATTATGGGACTAATACTGAGTAGGAAATCCTACCTGGAAAGCAACACAATCATCAGACGATCTAGCAGCTGTATCAAAACCTCTCCTTTACAAATCCTTCTCCTATCACATAATCACATAATCACAATCTAACCATAACAAATCATAAAAACCCCCAATCCCAAAATTAGGGTTTAACCAAATTAAAGGAAAGACAATAAAAAGGGTACATAGATCTTACCCGCGACGCAAGGAACTCAACGGTATAAACAACGACAAGAACTGACCGTCTGAACTCCGGGAATTGCTAAGAATGCGATTAAGAAGATGAACTTGTTTGCTTTCTCTCTTAAACAGAAATTTAGGTTTTGGAAAAGTGATTTGGAAACAATGACGGAAGTGTTTTATACTTTAATCGCATTATTAACAAAACCCGACAAAACAGCCCCCGCAAACCGGCTACTCGATCGAGTGCCCCCTTACTCGATCGAGTACCCTAGTTACTCGATCGAGTACCCAACAGGTCAGAAACTATTTTATTTCGCAAAACTCCCTTACTCGACAGAGTAAGGCCTACTCGATAGAGTACCCCAAGACTCATAAATACGGAGTATTACATCCGTGGTGACCATCGCTTGCAGATGCGCGTGGGGTGGCATGTCCATGACGATATTTGCAACTAATAGTAAGCATTCGTCTAAAACACAACTAATTTAATTTCCAATTTTTTTTTACAATATGATTTTATTATATTTTTTTCGATTCTTTTTTAATTTATAGTCTTGAATTGTATATATTATAATTTTAGATTTAATAAAATTTTATATCGACATCATATATTATATTAAAGCTGAAGCCGATATCCCCTTCAATTGTCATTTATCATTGCCACGTGTTATTCCCACAAAACAGGCTGAATTATGTTCAAATTATTTTTACTAAAAATATAGCTAAATGGCAAAATTATTGATTATTCCTAAATAATCACCATGAGTATTTCTTTAAAAAAAAGTTTCCCATAATACAGGGTGGTTTTAGATGGAAATTCTAGATTCCTACCGTGATTTTAGGAGGAAAATTATGTGTGATTAGGCATTTACATATTGCCATAATTAAAATATTATATAATTTAATATTTAATAGATCTTATCAATAATATAATATCACAAAGGAAAAAATATCACGGTTGCTCAATATTATGCACTTTCAAGATGATAGTAGGTTTGATGTGACCATAATTAGCGCATATTTAGTCCCTGAATTAGCCTTGTTCCCATGCTTTTTAGTGCATATTTGGGTCATTTATTGTCTTTAGTTCTTTGTTTTGCATATTCTTTGAGGTTTTGTGTCCTTGGTAGGAAAGGAGTGCAAACCTTGCATTTTCATGGCAAAATGAGACTAAATTGATTGAATCCAATAACAAAGCATCAAGGAGAGACAAGATTAGAAGGCCTTTGTACATATTATAGTAGTTTGGCAATGACGCGAAAGGATCCTTGCATCCCCGAGGAAATCCCCAAGGATTTTATGAAGGAAAGGAAGAAAAGAAGAAAGAAGTGAAGCTGTCCAGCAATCCGTGCGGATTGACTGGAAGACGCCCGTCCTCCACCTCCACAATCCGGCCGTCTTCTCCCAAAGACGCCCTTCCTTCGAAAGATACCGGCATTTCCCTGCTCAAATCTCAAAAGTGTAATTACTAGTTTAACCCTTAGTTAACCCTAATGCATCCACCTAATTTCCACTATAAATACCCCATTAGTCTAATTAGAGGAGCATGTTCTTCTTATCAATTCGTAGAGTAGTTAATATCAATCAAATCTCTCTTTAGTTTTGTAATCAACAATTAATCAAGTTTTAATACAAGTTTTATTTCCTTAATCTCTCTTTTGTTCATCCTTTATTTTGGCTAATTGAAGATTATTTGGGTTATTATTGGGAGATTGACAACCTCTCAATCAAGCATCAAGTACTTCTTTTATTCTTTGCTTTGTTATTGGAATCATTAGTAGGTATAATTCTCTTAATTCCTTTCTAATTATTGTTAATTATTTTAATTTATTAATCATGTTTTAATTTGTTGGTATGATTGACAACCTTGCTAGCATGATCAACATGATAATGAGTGAGTAGTGACCTAGCTAGGGTTAATGGGTAATTAGGGGAAACCAACATGGGGAATGATTCATGCTTAAATTAATATGCTTTCATGGTTTACTTGCTTGCTTGTTTTGATCTCAACTCATGCACATATTATGTTTGATGAAATGTGAGCCTATGAATCCTTGCATTTTTTACCCATCACCTATCATTTCAATGAGACTTGTAAGACATAAACCAACTCGAGTCTCATTAGACCATGCATGTTGTTGAGTAGGGAAGACTAAGTCGACTTGTAGGTGTTGTACAATCTAATCGATTCGGCTCCGGGACCCAAACTTTCCTAGGATTGTAAGATATAACCCAACTCAATCCATCACAATAATAATTGCTTGCTTATAATTTGAGAACGTGTTTGTATGATCAATTCCCATGATTCCCCTATGACCCCATGATACCCTAGTGCTTTTTATCAATTGTTTACAACCCTTTTAGTTCATCTTGCTTGTTTATTTTTATTACTATTTAGTTTAGTGACCTTCTACATCAACCCAAATTGTGACACCCCTAAGACACCACTAGTTTCAATAGAAATCTCATCTCAATTCCCGTCCCTTGGGATCCGACCTTTACTTGCCTCTTTACTAATTGTAGAGTTTTTTGTGAAGTTATAAATTGTGTTTTGGTCTAGGTGCTTCCAACGACAATTGTTCCGAAAAATAGAATATAGCTCCGAAATAGTCCGACCAAAAATGGCGCCGTTGCCGGGGACGGTGTTATCTTGATTTAGATTTTCTTATATTGTTATTAGTTGTGTCTTTCTTTGCCTTGAGGAAGTAAAACTCCTCAAGGTTTGTTCTAATTGTTTTCGAGTTGTTTGATATTTTTAAATGTCTAGAAGGTCACAAGGTGATTTGTTATCTTTTGATCGTGAAATGGAAAGAACCTTGACAACCAATAGAAGACTTGCAAGGAGAAATTTGAGAGGTATTAGTGAGGTTGTAGATATTCAACCAACCATTGAGTTCATCAACCCTTTTGCAAGAGAAGGTGAGGAGAACCCAACACAAAATACCACACAAAATCAACCCACAATGCCTAAGTTTACATCACATTCCGTACCCGCCGAGGAGAACCTACCCAATGGTACTCCCACACCACAACATTTGACCGGAAATTTTATTGCCAAATCCGCCTTATCCAATTAGTCGAAAGGAGCCAATTTGGGGGGATGCCTAGTGAAGACCCTCATTCTCATATGGAAACCTTTTGTGACTATTGTGATGCGATTTCTCAAACCGGTGTAACTCAAGACCAAATTCGATGGCTCTTATTTCCTTTTTCTCTAATTGGCACCGCGAAACAATGGTTGAAGGGCCTTGATAAGGCCACTCTCGGAATTGATTCTTGGAAGAAGTTGGCTCTAGCTTTCTACAAAAAATTCTACCCACCGGAAAAGACTAACATGCTAAGAGCTCAAATTACGGGTTTTAAGCAAAGGGATGAAGAATCTTTGTATGAAGCTTGGGAGCGGTTCAAGGGAATTTGTCGCTCATGTCCTCATCATGGACTTAGCGAGTGGTTCTTGGTACAACAATTTTAGAACGGTCTATATGAAGATTCAAGGAACATTCTCAACATGGGATTGAATGGAATGTTCACCGAAGTTGATGACAATCAAACATGGAACAGAATTGAGGAAATGGCGGTCTATAACTCACAATATAGTAGACCTCGCAAGGCTACTAGAGGAGGAAAGCATGAAGTGGACTCCGTTACTCAATTGGGTGCTCAACTTAGTGCTCACATTGATACAATCAATTTGAAGTTTGAAAAAGTTATGGCTAGACTTGAAGAAGCCTCAAAATCACCAAAGCATCATGTTAATGCCATGACGGCATCTTCATCAATCCCAAGTGGGATATGTGACAATTGTGGAACTTTGGGACATAACCAAAGTGAATGTAGGGGAACAAATGAACAAGTGAATGCTTTCCAAGCATACAAGAGTGGTACCCCTTATTCTAACTATTACAATGAGAACACCAAATTCCATCCAAATCTCTCATACAAAAGCCAAAATGTTCAAAACCCTCAAACAACATACACCCCACCTCCCATGAGAAACCAAAGTCAAAGACCCTTTTACAACCAAAACCAAGGTTACCATAATCAAAATCCATACAATCACCAAAATGACCAAGGTTTTGATGTTCAAAAAGCGGTCCTCCAAATGCAAAAGAATCAACAAGAATTTTTCACTCAAATGCAAAAAGATAGCCAAGCAAAGGAAACCACCATCAACAACATCCTAGCTCACACCAAGATTTTGGAAACCCAATTGACTCAACTAGCATCTTCAAGCTCACAAAGACAAAAGGGGCATTTACCACCTCAAAGTAATCCCCCAAGGTATGAAACGGTTAGTGCCATTCACTTGAGAAGTGGTGCAAGGTATGAAGCACCGAAGAAGCAAGTTGAGGATGAGGTTGTGGAAGCTAGTGATAAGGAAGAAATTGTGAAAAACTCCAAGGATGGAGAATCATCAAAAGAAGAAATTTCAAAGAAAAATGAAGACAAGGTCAAGGAGAAGGAGCCCATTGTGATTAGACTTCCTTTTCCATGTCGTCAAGCCAAGCCCAAATTTGATGACCAACTTGGAAAGTTTATGGAAATTGTGAAGAATTTGGAAGTCTCAATTCCTTTTACGGAATTAATCAATCACGTGCCGGCCTATGCGAAATACATGAAAGACATCCTCACGAAGAAGAAGTCGATCCGGAAGCTTGAGACTATCGCCTTCACTAAGGTGAGTAATGCAATACTTCAAGGGAGTTCACCTCCAAAACTCAAGGATCCGGGAAGCTTCTCAATACCGTGTACCATTGGCGACACCACGATCAACAAAGCCTTATGTGATCTAGGGGCTAGTGTGAGTGTTATGCCGTACTCGGTAAGTAAAAGGTTGGGGATGGGAGAGCTTAAATGCACCAATATCACACTCCAAATGGCCGATAGATCGACGAATACACCATTAGGGATATGGGAAGATGTTCTCGTACGAATTGGGAAGTTTTTCATCCCGGTGGACTTTGTCATTTTTGATATGGAAGAAGATTCCAACATTTCAATCATTCTAGGAAGACCTTTCTTATACACCGCGGGTGCGGTGATTGATGTGAAACATGGAGAGCTCACTCTAGAAGTGGGAGAGGAGAGTATAACTTTCAATCTTGACAAGACTATGAGAGCTCCCCGTTTACATGAACCATGTTTCATGATTGATCATTATAGCCGGAAGGATGATAGGAAGATGTCGGAACTCCAATGGAAGAAGAAAATTGAAGATGTTCCATTCAAAGAGCAAGTGAATTGTGACAAAGAGAGCTTGCAAAGCTCACTAAAGTCAAGCAATGAAGAAGATGGCCTTATTGGCCAAGAAAAGAAAATGGGAGAGTTGTCTCCATCAAATCAAAAGATTTTTAATGATCAACTTAATGAAGTTTGTGGTCTTTGGGACGACGAATTTGAAGGGATTTTCAATCCCTACATTGGTAATGCTATCGATCAAGACCGACAATAAGGGCCAAGGTCTATTGAAGAACTTTATCATGACAATGAACAAGCTTTTGATTACTTTTTCAAGGTGTTGAGCAACATCAACAACACCTTGGACATGCCCCCTTGACATCTCATCAAGAATGAGAGTTTCGTGAAGTCCTCCCTAAACCACCATTTTAAATATTTCTAACTCCCTAACTTGCATTTCAATTCTTAAATTGCATTTTTGTCATCTTTGGATTTTTATACTTTGATCAAGATAATCATCATGTTGAAAGAAGTGAGGGAGGGACTAATAATTTCAATTGATGTGTGGTGCTTTAGCTTAGTGTGGAGATAGCAATTGCCTAGGCTAATCATGCCTTAGTAGTGCCCCCACAATGAAGAACACGAGATATGAAGAAGAATGAAAAATGACAAGGGATATGCAAGGTACACGGATGGAACTGAATCCGGGTAAAAGGGGTCGAATCCGAGCGGTTTCAGGAGAATCCGCCCGTCTTCTGGAATCCGGGCATATTGGGCAGAAGACGCCCGTCCTTCTAAGCTGAACTTCTGAAATTTTGTGACTGTTAGCAAATCCGGACGTCCTGCAATAGAATCCGCCCGTCTTCAGAAAGACGCCCGTCCTAAAGGAAAGCCGCCCGTCTTCTGGGCTGAGGAAAACAAGAAAAATCCCTGGAAAGGAATCCGCCCGTCTTCTATGAAAGTCGCCTGTCCCGCATTTTAAAATCCGCCCGTCTTTGTTCAAATCCGCCCGTCTTTAGGCGAGAATTCTGAAACCCAGAACAGGCAAAATCCGGGCGTCTCGAAGGAAAGCCGCCCGTCTTCCCCCTGCATTTCAAATTTTTCGGGTTTATTATAAACCCCCTCCCACATTCATTTCTTCATTTCTTCATTCAAAACACTACCCATAAACCCCATAACTCCAAAACCCTCATCCTCTCCATCATAAAAACAATATTCCTCAACAACATTCACCAAAATCAAATCAAAACATCCTTTTCACAACAAATCAATCACTCCTCTTTCAACAAAAATCAAAACCAAGCACAAAATCTTCAAACCTTTGAGTCGATTTTTGAATCCATAAAGGCAAAGCCTTTCATCTTTAAATCGATTTGGGTGCACTAGAAATTGAAGATTTTTCACTCTTCTATTGGTTTATTCATCAATGGCAAGGACAAAGGGAGCAACAAAAGCAACAAAGGCAAAGGCACCAAAGGCAAAGGCACTCTCATCAAGACAAAAGAGTCTTCAAGCAAAGAAAGTATTGGCTATGGTGGTAGCTAGCCCAAACTTGGAAATGCAACAACAACAACCTCCCATGGAAGCAACAACATCTTCTACTCCGGAAATTGCTCAATTTTCGAATTATTCGGAGGTAATTTTCATTTACAAATCCCATAGGGACACTTTTGCCAAGTTTGCTAGTAAATCATTTCTATCCACCAAGTTTATTTGTGAAGATGCCTTAGATAAGTTTGGTGTCCTTGAGCAAACTAGAGCCTTCTTTAAAGCCATGGGGTTGGAGAAATTGTTTGAATCAAAAGAATTGACATACCCCTCCCTTACCTTAGAATTTTTGAGTTCTTTGAAAGTTAACAATGTTGAGACTATGGAAAGCATCGAGTTTCGCCTAGCTAATGTTAGTAGGCGCATCTCCTTTGAGGAAATGGGTAAAGCTTTGGGTCTTAGCGATTCACCGAGTTATTTTAAGAATGTTGGCAAGTATGACCCCGACCCTCTTTGGGAGGCGATTTCCGGAAGGAAATTCGAGAGCTTTCATGCTAGTCGCGCTCTATTAGTCCACCATCCGGGCATTAGAGTGTGGCACAAGGTTGTAGGGAACACCATCATTGCAAGAAAAGACACCAACCATTTCACCAAACTCGATTTTGTTCTTCTTGAGTCGGCCTTGAACATTAGAAGGGAATTCACCAAGCCTTTCAACTCTATAAGGCTTTTGGTGGATAGATGGCTAAACATTGATTGTGGGAAGCAAGGCACTACCGTTATTGTTAATGGAGGTCTAGTCATTATCTTAGCTAAATACTTTGATCCGAACTTCAACAAAGACAACAAGTATGTGGCGAAGAAGGGTGGTCATCTCATTGATATTGATACCATGATGAACAAATACAAGTGGGTCTCTCATAACCCTCTTGACACCAAGTATGGATGGCTCACTAGTGAGGCTAGATCTTTCACTTTGCCTTCGAAGATTTGTCGCTTAAGTGTCCACCGGACCAACTATCTACTTCCCCTTTCAAAAGAGGCCGAATACATTATCCGACAACAAAAGGGTGAAATTGAAATGCCCTCCTCTTCCATTGTCACACCACCCTATCCTTTCGAGTACCAAGAGTTCAAGCCCAAAGGTGTTGAAGCAAGCAATGATTATATGACTCTTCTTATGCAAGAGATGCACAAGCAAGCCTTCAAGGATCGTAAAGATGCTTAATTAGCCCAATATCCACCCCTCCTTCACTTAGCTAGGCAAGGACTACTTGACCCTTCATGTCCTTTGCCTAGTTGGGCGGATAGGGAAGTCTTCTTTCCGAGTGCATCTAGGGGTGAGTTTTCGGGTGACGATGAGGTTGTTGGTGATACGGTTGATGATAACATTGATGAAGAAGCTAGTGAAGAAGGAGAAGAGGATGATGAGCAAGGTGAACAATAAAGTGAAGAAGAAAGTGGTGATGAGTCCACTTCTAGTGAGGAAGATGATGATAGTGATGATATGATGGAAGATTAGCAAGCTTTGGAGGCTCCTACCCTCTTGAGGTTTGTCTATTTCTCTCTTTGTTTTATTTATTTATCTTGATCATTGTTGGAGTAGTCCTAGCACTATAGAGGACTAACACCTCGGCCCCATTGAGGTGTTCTCATTTTATTATTCCCAACTTTTGAAAATCCAAAATGACAAAATTAATTTCATGCATTGCATCGTGTGTACATGAACTACACCCAACCTTAGGACATTAGCAATAATGTCTAGCTCGGTTTGGGGAAGTACATGTATACACAATGGGAGGTAATCTAAATTATCCTCTCCGTCATAAACAAAAACCATGCATCATGTAGTGTAGATTAGTGTAGCTTGCATTTAGTGTAGAAATCATGCATCATGATTGCATAATTTCCCATCATTTTGGCCATTGAGGACAATGCCCATATTAGTGTGGGGATGGGGAATTCTAACTTAACTTTTATTCAAAAATCCAAAAAAATTGAAAAATTTCGAAAAACCATAAAAATTTGAAAATTGAAAAACCAAAAAAAACAAGTTCATTTCCTTTGTAGTTTAGTCATGTATATATTATTGTATATATTGTGTTTGTTCTATCCTTGTTCACATTGATTGACTACGCCACATCCGAGACATGAGGATCATGAAGACCGCATGGTATGATCTTTCCAATCTCCTTTTTTCTCTTTATGTTAATGACTATGTGGCTTTATTTTGATTGATGCGGTATAACAATGTGAACTTAGGACTTGCATTTAGTTTATATGTCATATTAGTTGGTAGAATCACTTGCATTAGGATGTATATAATAGTTGCATCATGGCATATAGTTGCATTTAGATGAAATATTTTGAAAAGTGCCTAATAGGGAACTTTGACAAGAGCAACTAAGCCATTATAAATACTTTTTCAACTTAAGACTTTGTCTACTAGAATGGTTGTAAAACACCCTAGATTGTATCATACTAGTGTCTTTCGACCCATGACCCAAAGCCTAGTCAAGGGTTTGCATGTGAGTCACCTATTCCAACCCCGTGATGCGATGTGGACTTGGTTAACTTGTCTAGGTGACCTTGATTGACCTTGTGGTATGGCAACCCAAAAATACTTTCTATCAATAAGTTTGAAGTGCTCATTTCAAAGATTTTGTATGTGGAAACGTTTTATTGCCAAGGAAACCTCAAATGTTATGTAATGTTGAAATGTTGAGAATTTTAGTTGTTTTGATGGAGGCGTACCACTTCGATGTGCTTTGGAGAGGGATCCATTGAATTGGGCACCCACACGATTGTGAATTCGACCGCCCAGAGACAGAGTGACTATCACCCCGAAAAGCTATTGTCTAGAGGTTAACCGGTTGCCTAATAAGCGATTGGCGAAAGCAAAGGACATTAGCACGGAAGGGACAAACCCCATCTCTAATTTTTGAAATGTGAAAGTTGAATGAGGTCAAATTTTGAATACTAGTCATATCCACCCTTGTTTATAAAGATTTGAGCATTTCATTCCCAAAAAGCCTTTTTGTCAAGCCACTTTGTCGAGCTTGGGACGATCCATGACCTTTACTTTTGTAGAGAACTCGAGACTTGTTATGTCATATGCTACTAGCATGATGGGGATCATCATTCCATAACCATCCGATCGCTCTTGACGAAAGCATTTGGAAATTGAGGACGAAAGTAGTCTAGTTTAAAACCATTTGGAGGTGATTTAGTGCCATCCTCTTAGCCTTAGTAATTTGTTGAACTAGTATTTGTGACGGATTATATGCTCTTAAATTTGTTCTCTTTTAGTTGCCTCCGCCATTTGATGAGGAAGTGGCTATTACTTTTGTAGATGCATCCATTATTTGATTTTTTGTGCTTAATGTTTGGATGTGTCGCCATTTTGGCAAGACCCACCTTGCCTTGCAAGAAGGCATCCTACCTCATGGTTGTCTTGTTGTGAGTTGAAGGGGCGGAGTGAGACCCGCTAATTGTCTCATGTCGGCTATGTTATTAGGTTAATTTAAATAATGGTCCTAGTCATTGTCACCTCTTTACTCGGGACGAGCAAAGGTTCGGTTTGGGGATATTTGATGTGACCATAATTAGCGCATATTTAGTCCCCAAATTAGCCTTGTTCACATGCTTTTTAGTGCATATTTGGGTCATTTATTATCTTTAGTTCTTTGTTTTGCATATTCTTTGAGGTTTTGTGTCCTTGGTAGGAAAGGAGTGCAAACCTTGCATTTTCATGGCAAAATGAGACTAAATTGATTGAATCCAATGACCAAGCATCAAGGAGAGACAAGATTAGAAGGCCTTTGTACATATTATATTAGTTGGGCAATGACGCGAAAGGATCCTTGCATCTCCGAGGAAATCCCCAAGGATTTTATGATGGAAAGGAAGAAAAGAAGACAGAAGTGAAGCTGTCCAGCAATCCGTGCGGATTGAATGGAAGACGCCCGTCCTCCACCTCCACAATCCGGCCGTCTTCTCCCAAAGACGCACTTCCTTCGAAAAATACCGGCGTTTCCCTGCTCAAATCTTAAAAGTGTAATTACTAGTTTAACCCTTAGTTAACCCTAATGCATCCACCTAATTTCCACTATAAATACCCCATTAGTCTAATTAGAGGAGCATGTTCTTCTTATCAATTCTTAGAGTAGTTAATATCAATCAAATCTCTCTTTAGTTTTGTAATCAACAATTAATCAAGTTTTAATACAAGTTTTATTTCCTTAATCTCTCTTTTGTTCATCCTTTATTTTGGGTAATTGAAGATTATTTGGGTTATTATTGGGAGATTGACAACCTCTCAATCAAACATCAAGTACTTCTTTTATTCTTTGCTTTGTTATTGGAATCATTAGTAGGTATAATTCTCTTAATCCCTTTTTAATTATTGTTAATTACTTTCATTTATTCATCATGTTTTACTTTGTTGGTATGATTGACAACCTTGCTAGCATGGTCAACATGATAATGAGTGAGTAGTGACCTAGCTAGGGTTAATGGGTAATTAGGGGAAACCAACATGGGGAATGATTCATGCTTAAATTAATATGCTTTCATGGTTTACTTGCTTGCTTGTTTTGATCTCAACTCATGCACATATTATGTTTGATGAAATGTGAGCCTATGAATCCTTGCATTTTTTACCCATCACCTATCTTTTCAATGAGACTTGTAAGACATAAACCAACTCGAGTCTCATTTGACCATGCATGTTGTTGAGTAGGGAAGACTAAGTCGACTTGTAGGTGTTGTACAATCTAATCGATTCGGCTCCGGGACCCAAACTTTCCTAGGATTGTAAGATATAACCCAACTCAATCCATCACAACAATAATTGCTTGCTTATAATTTGAGAACATGTTTGTATGATCAATTCCCATGATTCCCCTATGACCCCATGATACCCTAGTGCTTTTTATCAATTGTTTACAACCCTTTTAGTTCATCTTGCTTGTTTATTTTCATTGCTATTTAGTTTAGTGACCTTCTACATCAACCCAAATTGTGACACCCCTAAGACACCACTAGTTTCAATAGAAATCTCATCTCAATTCCCGTCCCTTGGGATCCGACCTTTACTTGCCTCTTTACTAATTGTAGAGTTGTTTGTGAAGTTATAAATTGTGTTTTGGTCTAGGTGCTTCCAACGACAATTGTTCCGAAAAATAGAATATAGCTCCGAAATAGCCGACCAAGGTTACAAGGAATCTTTGACGCAAATATTAGAATATATTTATCTTAGATGTGTGTGAGATAATCCACCACCATTTTTATGGTTGCCTAAAAACTCCGCATTCGGTCACCATCGTATCGCCCTACCATCATTTCCCCGCCTCTACTGGGAAGAGAGTCCTAGCAGATAGTTTGAGGTACAATTTTCCGCCGCAAGCCATAATAACTATCAGGCTAGGGAACTTCACAGTTCTGTTTAGTCTTTATTTGCTTACATGTTTTTATTATTTTTTTAACATACTTATATTTTATTTCATTTTGGAGTAATATTACTATCAGAGTATCATGACAACAAAACATTAATTAGGCTTTACAAAGTTGTAATACCCCGTATTTTATTATCTGGGTCAAAGGCCAGTCAACGGTAAAAGGGTGAATATATTTTATAAAATAATATTATATAGTTTATACGAGTTATGCATGAGACGGAATAATGAAATAATAATAATTATTATTATTATTATTATTATTATTATTATTATCTAATAATAATAATAATAATAATAATAATAAAAATAATGATAGTAATAATGAAAGTAATAATAATTAGATAATAATAATAATAATAATAATAATAATAATAATAATAATAATAATAATAATAATAATAATAATAATAATAATAATAATAGTAGTAGTAGTAGTAATAATAATAATAACAGTAACAATAATAATAGTAACAATAATAACAATAACAATAATAATAACAATAATAACAATAATAACAATAATAAAAATAACAATAATAATAATAATAACAATAATAATAATAATAATAATAATAATAATAATAATAATAATAATAATAATAATAATAATAATAATAATAATAATAATAATAATAATAATAATAATAATAATAATAATAATAATAATAATAATAATAATAATAATAATAATAATAATAATAATAATAATAATAAAAATAACAACAACAATAATAACAATAATAATAATAATAATAATAATAATAATAATAATAATAATAATAATAATAATAATAATAATAATAATAATAATAATAATAATAATAATAATAATAATAATAATAATTTGTAATAATAGTAATAATAATACGCAATACGATATACAATATATGTATACATATACTTATACCATACTAACTAATATTATATATACTCCCCACCTCATCCACCTATCTTATCCATTCTATATCCAAACACAATCTCATTTCATCCACACAAAAACCTAGAGACTAGAGAGAAGAGAGAAAGAGAGAAAAGGAAGATTGAGATTTTGCCCCTCCGCCTCGAGATCGTAAGATAAAACCGTCTTAAACTAGTTTATATATTATTTAATTAATACCGTTGACCCGCCTCGACCTTGACCCGTCATTGACCACTACTCGGACCTCCGTTGACCGCCCAAATGGTGGTTTGACTGAGACATTTTATGGGTTTTTGTTGTTGTTGTGCAACCGTCTTAAGACGGATTTTTAACCCACCTTTCATGACTGTCTTGGGCTGACCTTGTTAGGTTCATATACCTATTATTAGACTCTTCTAATGGTGAACAAATAAACATTTTAATTTCTAGTTCTTTAGATCTAGTGCATGCATAACTAAATAAAAGATTTATAAGAAAACAATGTCCCTTACATTGTTAATTTCGGTTTTGTGGGCACAAGTAAGGTCTCCTACCTTAACTTATTCTTGAGCTATGATGAGTAATAGGATGATCCTCCAAAGACTCCAAGTATAGAAGTCACTCCTCTTGATTACACCCAAGATTATCCCTTATCTCTACTAAATAATATGTGCTAGATATTTGTTTAGTAGTTTACCTTAAAATTGATTACTAATACTCATATATTACACTAATAATATTAGTAATCTCATTGAACAATTTGAATCAAGATTTTTCAAGTTTTGGTGAAAGAGAAATGAATATTTGAGAGAGTTTGCAGGTAGTATGAATGGTGAGATAATGAAAATGAATACTACTAAAAATGAAAGAACCAATTCTCCTCTTTTCTATGTAGAAAACCGGTGGAGGGAGTAGTATATGCCAAGGGATGGCATCTTTTCTTTTTACTTTTTGTCTTCACGAGGAGTAGATGTGTAAGGCTATCATGCATAGGAATGATTACACCTACTTTATTTTATAAAATAAAACAAACACAATCCATCACTTATCCCTCCATATTTCGGTTCATTCACATAATATGGACCACCATTTTATTTTGTCAATTTGTCATTTGTCACACAATATGTCACTTGTAGTATGTTACATGTTATTAATTAATTTAATGCATATTTATCACATAAATATGATGTTATAAATTAATTAAATTACATTCAACAAATTGACTAGTGACACTTGATCACATAAATAAAATGGGCCATTTAATTATAATTCACAACATCTTGTAATTATAACTAACCATTCATTCTTATCTCTATTGTTTCTCAAACAATAAACAATTTTAGTAATAAAGCATTTTTATTACTAAAATAAAACTTATTTAATCTCATAACAATAAGATAAATATATTCTCTCTCACAAATGAATTGTTCAATTTTAAGGAATTAATTAACTTGTATCATCATACAATTAAGAAACTTTACAGATAAGGGCATCATCTTTTAGGTGTGACCTTAAGGGATCAACTGACCACCACCCTCCCACGGCAGTAACGTCAAACTCTAGAAAGCCAATCGTTACCGATTAATGTTGATCAGTTGACTATATAAATGAATTATCCCTTACGTATTCTTTATATGAGATTTAATTATGATATTAAATCATGTGATCGCACTATTGTTTAGGACACATTTTCCAACAATCTCCCACTTGTCCGAGACAAGTGTGCGTCACCAATTCTCTTGTCCTATTACAATCTCCCACTTAATGCAAGGTGTCTTGCAGGTCGTACTTACACTTGATCATATCTTGAGTGGTTTCCTCGATCTGGAGAGTAACTGTCTGACCGGAATTATCTACCATAGATACCTTCCGAGCGTGGCCATGCATTTCCAGTTAACTACTCCTCGAGTGGCCTTGAGATTTCAAACAACCCTGACAAGGGGTGGACAATTCCTATTGCACTATTCCCTTTGTTCAGCCATAGTTCATCATAACCCGAAATATACCTAGTTTGACCTCATTTACGAAGTCGTAGAGTATAAATCAAAGCTAATCAGAAATTTGTGCCAACTTGGGCGAATAGTCTCTAGTGAAAAGATTGGACTCATAAGAATATTATAGTAGCTCTTGCCCCGACCAGGCTTTATGAATTACCAGAACTCTATAAGCGGTCACTGCCCGACAGAGTGTCCCATACAGTCTGCCTATGTGATCGAATAGTCATCCCACATGACTCTATGGCACTTGAACTTGCCATCAATCGCATCACACTCTAGTCACTTCGAGACGTCACCTCATATAAGTAACTAGGGGCGAATACCATGTCAATCCAGTTCACTTTAATGCAACCCATTTGGATTTAACAAAGTAATGGGTGAGTTTAATAAAACTCAAACGAGAAATGTGATTATCACATATGAATAGTCAATACACTATTACTACTTCATATCTTATAATCTTTAGTGTGTCTTTAACACTAATTGAATTGCAATAAAAGCTTGGCTAGTGGATATACCAGATATCCATGTATTCCAACTTTATTATTGCCATTTCCTTCTATTCAATGTTATCTCTAATGACATGAATGTGGGGTAATATCCGTATAATACCCTTAAAATATAGGACTATAACGTAGATTTAGCATGTGATTATTGTCATAAAACATAAATACAAGAGAAACGATAAAGGTAAAGAATCAACCTCGGGTCCTAGTGCAATTCGGCAAAATGAACAGAAATCAACGTAGATTTCCTCCTAATTGTTGCACCCAAGACCGTCTGAGAATATGCCCTTGTGCTAGAATGTATTCTCTAATTGCCTTGCAATATTGAGAGAATTTGTTGTGAGTTTTACGAGATGTGAGATCTAGGTTTCAGAGGAAATTTTTCCAAAACCCTAGTTTTGTGTGCAAAATCAATTTTCTAGGTCACAAAGGAGAGGAGCTCTCCTTTTGTGTGTTTCGGCCAACCGTGGGTTTGCATGGGGAAGTGGGCTTCCACTTCCTCTTAATTTTACCTCGTGGTCCGGCTCGAAAAATGCTAAATGTATATGACACGATTTTATTATAAATCGTCATCGGTTATCGGTTATTAAAACATCAACTAATAACACGGATTAGTTGAAATATTAATACATGTCCGACAAAGACGATATTGTATAATTAATTCAATATACATCAATTTAAATATAATCGTTTATATTTAATTTACGAATTAACTGTTTAATTCGTTTTAGCCATTATTATTTAATCTGGATTAAATAATTATCTCAACATCGCGTTTGACTAATTATTAGTCAATGACTCCGACTAACTGCTTAGTCAACTTTGGCATCAACATGACTGTATTTTCATACCGTCACATCTCTCAAACGTGTCCTATAGGTGTGACTTTTAGGGATCAGTTGATCACCGCCATCTGTATGACAATAACGTCAAACTTATCTAGCAAGCCAACCGTTATTGATAAACGTGGACCAACTGATTATAATACAAAAGTATACCCTTTGATCCTTTTGGAGATTTATAAGTCCTTGCACTAACTGTAAAGGACACCAGCCCCAACAATGAATTTATCTAAGTTTATGTCTAATCTTCTTACTAGACTTGGGCTCTTTAACTTGAAAGATGCTCCCACTGTTATCGCATAACTTGTGATAAAGTCATTTGTAGAGGGATTCACCCTTAATCCATATGTTGACCATTTTATCACAATTTACTTAGATTCCTTTTGTAAAATTTGCAATGTGCGAAACTAAAACACCTTTTTAGTCTCTTACTCCTTAGTCAATAAGACATCCTAAGATTTCAACAAATCCCTTTAAGTTTGGAAACTTAAGTTTGTGCAACCCTTCAACACCTAACTTAGTTTATCATCCAAACATATGAACAAGTCTTCAATTGTTCTTTAAGGCTTTCTCAAGCCATATCATGGGAATTATCTTATTATTCACTCATCATGCCCTAGGCATATATCACATCATGACATGCGTGTCGGTTGGCATACATGATCATTCTAATGGCGGAAACATTAGCAAACGATTTCATGTAGTCAACAACTTAATAGGTTCAGTGAACGACTATGACTCCATCATAGTAATTCCACTTTCATCATCATGAATAACCCATTCAACCTTGTTGATGTACAACAGATACGAAAGATTTTATCATCATAAGACTCTTAACCCCATGCCAATATTCTCTCACACAGATTCAGAAATCTTAGAATATATCGCACCCTTTCCTAGTCTCCCAATCACTCTTGACAGAAGAGAGCATTGGTACATTATTCTCAATAATTAATATGTTATCAACATATAAGACATGGAGAAACAATTCTAGCTCTCACTTAACTTCATGTATAATCATGATTCTTCAATCATGTGAATGAAACCATTCACTATTATCACATGAACGAAAAGTATAATCATTTAATGCTAGCTTAAGATCATCTTGTGATCACTTAAGATAGCTACGCATAATATGTTAGGATTCATAGATCTTCATCTAAGGTTTTGTGTTTCAAACACTTCCTTCTCTAAATTCCCATTTTAGAAGAGTGAATTTCATTTGCCATTCTTCATTAAAATGAAAATGCGACAATTCCTAATATAATTAATTTTGATCAACATCTTCATGTTAATCTATGCTTTTAAGCACTCTAAAGCTCTATTCACTTTAAGGATTCCCTCGCCTTTATGTAAATCTACTCTTGAGTAACTATTTTCGGATTGTAATGTTATGGCTCGTATGTAACAAAGTCGATTTAGGACAATACCATTACTTTCGCAAAGCAATATTTTAACAATAAGACATGTGTGCTAAACTCCCACTGAGCTATACTCCCACTCTATCTTTATAGATTATAGTTCCATTACTTTCACAAAGTAACACATTAACTATAAGACATGTTTGTGACGATCTCATCTACTCCCACTCTATCTCTTAGAAATAGCTTTATCTTCTAAAGAGATAGCTTTGTGAGACACAAACATATATATAGTGGAGTACTAGGAGTTCTTCTAGACTGACGAATTAGCTCATAAAAGACCAGCTCTTTTACGGCAGACATTATATACGAGTCTTATCCATGTCAACTGTTAAATAGACTCTCTATTCTAGGTATCTCCAGGTTGACCCTCCAGATTAAAATAAAAATCCTCAAAAGTGAGTTCAACAACTCAAACTGACTCATATTAGAATGATCTTATGGGTAGTGAAACAAGGTCATTATCCATCTTTAATAAATCAAATCTATTACTTAGATCTTTGCCACTACGATCGGATCGTAATGCTTTAGTACTTTGTTCAATTGGTTCTCTACATCATTTAGAAATTTCTCAAATCTCTCAAATGCTTCACTTTATATTTGATTAAGTAAATATACCCTTATCTATTTAAATCATTGGTAAAAGTGACGAAGTAGTCATAACCTCTCCTTGCGGTGATGCTCGTATGACCACATACATCGGCATGTATTAGTCCTAACAAATCACTTGCTCGTGTTCCTTTACCACTAAAGGAAGTACGAATTATATTGCAAAGGAGACAAGATTCGCATATTCCATATGATTGAAAATCAAATGGTCCAATAATTCTAGTCGACACTAGCGTTTAATGCGTTTCTCATTTACGTAACCTAATTGAAAAATCAAATGTATAAATCATTTGGATTAATAGTTATGAGTCTTTTGGATCGTATTATGTAGATATATTTACATGAGTTGGAAGTGTCTAAAACTTGTGTATCATAAAGATAAGTGACTTTGGCTCACAGCCATGTCAATTTTCAACAAAATACAACAATTGTCTTTGATGGCAAAATATAAATCCTTTCATGTCTAACATAGAAATGGAAATAATGTTTTAGACAAAGTGGGTACATAATCACCATTATGTCGATAACAACTCATAGTTATTAGCTAAAACAAGTACACAAGTCCCTCTTGAAGTGGTGGCTACCCTAGCTCCATTTCCTTGTCGGAGATTTATATCACTCTTGTTTAGCTTTTCCACATTTCCAAGTCCCACTTGGAGTGATAAGTCCAACATTGATATCTTTCAAATACTTGGGGCAATTACGCTTCCAATGGCCCATGTCATTACAATAATGACATTCGTCGTAGAATTTGGGCACCCTTCTTGGTTTTGGTTTTGGTAGTCCCACTATCCATTTCCAATTCATTGTCAGGTTTGGGTTTCTCACCCATCTTTGCCTTCCCTTTAATAATACCAATACTCCTTTCATTTGCAAGGACACTCTTGCTAGAACTCCCACTGAATTTAATATTTCTCCTTGTTTCTTCAAACAAGAATGCCTTGGGTTTTGATAGATTTTCTTCACAAGATTTTCTTTCCAAGGTGGTGTGGAGGTGGTAAAGAAGCAAAGATTTCCATCCTCACCAATGCCAAAGCGTAATTCTCTAATCGGGTCATTGTCATACGAGGAGCATTTTTCATTGAATGATTGGAGCCATAAATTAATGGTGATCGGTGTATGATTATTAGATGAAATTGGAGTTGTCATTGCAATTGTAAAAAAACGATTTCGACTACAAAAATAGGAAGTGAAGGAAATAATAAACATCTATCGTATTAATAATACTTGTAAACAAGTATTGCATTTATATAGTGACCTCCACCCAACTATATAAATGATTCCGAGATCCAAATTCATATTAATACGGGTACGGTAAGCCAAGTCATCCCTTATTAATATAACTCGGTGGATTAACCTCTTAATCGATTCTACTTTTAGAACTCTCGGTCGATAAAAATTACTCTAATTTTCATCTTTAGCCCGGAACACATGCGACTACGGTCACGAATACTTCCGTTGAGCTCAATCTAAATTTCGATGTAATAACATTTTATTACCCACTTACCTAACGTAACAAGGTTTGTATTACGGTAAAGCCGGCTTAACTCCCTTATGAAATTGGGATTCATGGTTTCTACTATTTGGTAAGGCTAATTCTCAATTATTAATAAGTGAGAGGTCTTGTCAATTTATTATCTATCAGGTTTTAAGTGAACTAAAGCGGTGAACTACGATAATTGTAATTGACACGGTCGATGACTCGATATGATATGCATGTGTTGTTATGGCGATTTGGCAATGCATGCAACATATTAAAAGAAATGCAAAGCAATAATAAAAATTCCTAGTATGGCCTTTCTAAAAATAGAAAATCAAATAATCTATTACATATTCGGAAACCAACTCCTTTGGTCCCTTGAATCTTCAAGTTGTACGCCTCCCAAGAACACCGCCTTTGCCGGATCACCTTTCCGAATGGCACCGTCTTGAAGAAGCTCCATAATTTTAAATAATAATAAAAATACAAAGCTATTCCTATTATACATTTTTAAAATGGAAAAACTAGTAAAAATAAAAGTGATACGAGATCACATTAAATTACAACCGAATCAATATTCCCTTTCATTACGGGTAATATCGATTAAAACTAAGGCCATACTAAGATAAAATTACATAATTCAAAATTATTTAAATAAAAGGACATTCAACAATTAAAATATGCAGCATTATAATAAGTATCTATCATGCCAAATTATGTGTCAAATCGCCCTATTTAACTTATATCGTATATATAACCCGGTTTTATGGAAATGCGTGATCATAACTTCTTAAAATCACTAATTAACACTTAAATCACATCTAAACACAAGTTGGTTATCCTAACACTTTTTAGGACTCAAAAATTAGTCATCACTCAATTTTTGACAATAATTCAACTTGATTTAATTTTATGCTCATTTTTTACCTTAAAATCATAATATTTATGAAATAAATCCAAATTAAATTATAAAAATTTCCAAATTTGAATTTTTGCTTTTTGAACATTCTGTAATAATTCCATAATACTCATAATGTCAAAAATCATGGTTAAAATTTTTGAATTAATTTTGAGAAAATATAGTTGCATTTTATCGATTTTATCTCATAAAACATCTAAAGTATCCAAAAATTACTCACATTAATTTTACAACTTTATATCTGATAATTGAGATATTTATGCAACCTAAAATAATTTTCTCATGCCATGCAATTCATTTTAGCTATTTATGCTAAAATAGTCACTATTTATGCCATTTTTACTCTAAAAATTCATAAATTATGCAAAATGAGATCATTTAATCTCGAAATTTACATACACTATAAATTATGCACGTGACAACATATTAAAGTTTCATGGCCCAATTCGAAATATAACTATTTTTAACCATTTAACCTCTTTTAATCTATTTTTATCTCATAAAAATCATAAATCATGCAATATTAATCCAATTAATAATAGATTTTACACACAACTTGTAAAATATGCATGTGAGGTCATATAAAGTTTTCAAGGTCATAAACTTAGTTTAACTATTTTTAGCATTTTAATTCCCATTTTAGTCATAAAAATGTAATAAAATGACCAAAAATCATTAAAATGAGGAATAAATTTCCATAAATCATAAAAATGACCTAAAAACATTTTAGGACCATAATATATAACATGCATGATGATTTCGTTGCTTATACTTATAAATCACAAATTTTTAGTTTTATATGTTAATCTTTTTAACTCGGAAAAACAATAACCGATTATGCATGCAACATCCTTATGCTCTGATACCATTTGTTAGGTTCATATACTTATTATTAGACTCTTCTAATAGTGAAAAAATTAACATTTTAATTTCTAGTTCTTTAGATCTAGTGCATGCATAACTAAATAAAAGATTTATAAGAAAACAATGTCCCTTACATTGTTAATTTCGGTTTTGTGGGCACAAGTAAGGTCTCCTACCTTCACTTGTTCTTGAGCTATGATGATTAATAGGATGATCCTCCAAAGACTCCAAGTATAGAAGTCACTCCTCTTGATTGCACCCAAGATTATCCCTTATCTCTACTAAATAATATGTGCTAGATATTTGTTTAGTAGTTTACCTTAAAATTGATTACTAATACTCATATATTACACTAATAATATTAGTAATCTCATTGAACAATTTGAATCAAGATTTCTCAAGTTTTGGTGAAAGAGAAATGAATATTTGAGAGAGTTTGCATGTACTATGAATGGTGAGATAATGAAAATGAATACTACTAAAAATGAAAGAACCAATTCTCCTCTTTTCTATGTAGAAAACCGGTGGAGGGAGTAGTATATGCCAAGGGATGGCATCTTTTCTTTTTACTTTTTGTCTTCACGAGGAGTAGATGTGTAAGGCTATCATGCATAGGTATGATTATACCTACTTTATTTTATAAAATAAAACAAACACAATCCATCACTTGTCCCTCCATATTTCGGTTCATTCACATAATATGGACCACCATTTTATTTTGTCAATTTGTCATTTGTCACACAATATGTCACATGTAGTATGTTACATGTTATTAATCAATTTAATGCATATTTATCACATAATTATGATTTTATAAATTAATTAAATTACATTCAACAAATTGACTAGTGATACTTGATCACATAAATAAAATGGGTCATTTAATTATAATTCACAACATCTTGTAATTATAATTAACCATTCATTCTTATCTCTATTGTTTCTCAAACAATAAACAATTTTAGTAATAAAGCATTTTTATTACTAAAATAAATCTTATTTAATCCCATTACAATAAGATAAATATATTCTCTCTCACAAATGAATTGTTCAATTTTAAGGAATCGATTAACTTGTATCATCATACAATTAATCAACTTTACAGATAAGGGCATCATCCTTTAGGTGTGATCTTAAGGGATCAACTGACCACCACCGTCCCACGAAAGTAACGTCAAACTCTAGAAAGCCAATCGTTACCGATTAATGTTGATCAGTTGACTATATAAATGAATCATCCCTTACGTATTCTTTATATGAGATTTAATTATGATATTAAATCATGTGATCGCACTATTGTTGAGGACACATTTTCCAACACACCTTGGGTGGGTTGTGTCGAGGGTTGTAGTGGTGGTAATGGGTGGTGGATTTGGTGGTGTTAGATGGTCGGAAAAGGGGCCGCAAAAGAGGGTGACGGGTTGGTTTATGGGTGTTGTGTTTGTTGTTGTGTCGGCTGCTTGGGGGTGGCTGCCGCGGTTTTGGGCGTGTGGTTGGGCCCACCGTGGTCAGGAGGAGGCCATGGTGGTGGTGGTGGTGGTGGCCGCAGTGGTACGAATGGTAGTGGTGGTTTGGTGGTGTTTGAAGGGTGTGTCGGGTATATGTGTTTATGTGTGTGTGGTGGTGTCGTGTTGTTGTGGTTGTGGCTGCTGGTCGTGGCCCACCACGGCCGATGGTGGTGGTCCACGGTGGCAGTAGGGCGTGGTGGTTGTCGGAGCTAAGGAGAGAGTTCGGGTATGAGTACGAGTCGGGATTTTAAATAGCTTAAGACGGGTTTTTATTTAATTAATTGAATTCGTATTTAATTTAATTAGATTAGTTAATAATTAAATATATTTAATTATATATTTAGGTGACGATTTTTGTAGAAGAGTATTATTAGCCGGATTGCTTACGGAGTATGCTAAAATGTAGGTTAATCCTACTCAGTTTCAATATCCATTTAAATAGTCATGTGAGTCGTATTTTAGCGGTCTTTCCATTATAACATGATATCGGTTAAGATGACTTGATGAGTCGGTAATTGGCATATTGTGTGGTATCTTGTATTCATTGTGTTGTCATGTGTGTTGGAGGATGTGACGGTTTATGTTGGTTACTTGTTGTTGAGGAGACATGAGGTGGTTAGGAGACCGCTCGAGTCGCCTCTTGGAGCTTACCACTCCAAGAGGGATGTGCACATTAATGACTTGAGTATGGAGGGACTTGTGTAGTTGAGGCACGACGTCTAGCAGTGGATCCGGTTGGCTTCCGGACCGGTACGTCTGGGCATGTCCCGGTACCTATTTGTGATTGTCAGTATGTCTGGGTGTGTCCCGATACCGTGGTGGTTGTGGGTACTTCTGGGCGTGTCCCGGTACCGGAGTGGTTGTTGTTTGATAGCGTCTCATTCATATTATAGTCATGTTGCATACTCACACATTTTTAGTTGTATCACACTTTATTTGTTGAAACTGATGTTTGTGTGTCTGTGTAATTGTCACCTATTTCCGGGGTGGCCTGTGTCGATCCATATGATATTTCTGATCATATGAGGAGCGGGTACAAGTGTTTCTTTTTGACGTGATCGGGATTCGGCCGCGCTACAGACTTTGGAGTCGAGTACTTAGCCACTAGGTGGATGACATAGTCATAGACGAGTTGTATTTCATTTATCATTTGTTTACGTTTATGGTTTCTAATCACTAAACTTGTTATTTATTTAAAGAAGTTTCTTAATTGTAATTCCGATTTCAGTGCCTCGGTAAACCGAGACGGTAACATCTCGCAATTACCTTGGCCGGGTAAGAAGGGGGTGTAACAAAAGTACTCCCTCTGTCTCGATTATTTGTTATATATTGTATTTAGCACAAACACCAAGGAAATGCAAGTGGATGTCCTAACAAAGTAATATAATATCATTATTTCATTCACTTGCACAATACTTTTTACATACAAAACTTACCAAAAGTAGAAATAGATAACATGTAATACTACGCATTTCTGGACCTAGAGTACTCGGTCGAGTGGGCTGTACTTGACCGAGTGCATGACTTGTACGTTTTGGCAGGCTACTGCCTAGGGTCACTCGACCGAGTTGGTGTGACACTTGGTCGAGTAGTGCGTACTCGGTCAAGGGCCTCTGGTACTCGGCCGAGTGGCCGGTCGGGAGTTGTTTTATAGGGTTTGATTAATAAGGTGATTAGAAGAGATTTATAATTCATTTCATCAGTTTGTAAACATCATTTTAACCCTAAACACATTTTAAAACACATTTACACTTTTTCCCATCCCTCTTTAATCATCCTTGTGAGAGATTCGTGGCGATTGTCGGATTAGGGTTTCAATCTTCATCTCTTTTACACATCTTTGCGTAAGTTTTTAAATTTAAGATATTTAATCAGTTTTCTTTTGAGGCCAACCCTATATCTTGGATTATGGGGGAAATTGTTATGATACGGGAATTGAATGGAGTTTATAGTGATTATATGCGATTATTGTATGTAGATAACGGTTTCATAGAAGATTGATATTGAATTGCTTTCGATTGCTTGTGACCGGCGAATCGCTAAAAGGTAGGGTTTCCCTACGTAGTTATTCTATATGGATAATTGTGAGTTGGTGTGGTGTTTCTATGATTATCGTTGATATAGTATCGTTGTGGTATTTTGGTATTTGTTGGTATTACTAGTATTGTTTGTGAAGCCATTGTCGGGAGATGGTCTTCACCCTCATGTTCACCCCTTGTGGCTCCCGTCACATGGGGGATATGCACACTAATGATCTGGGTTCGCTCGTTGTGATGAGAAGGGTTTTAGGTGGCGTGGCTGCGGTCTACCACTGGAGGAGTGGGTTACCTGTTACGATGGGTAACCTAGCAGGACTACTCACTACGAGGTATAGTTGTGTCCGGGTCGCGATTCGGGCACTTGTTCTTGGCGGTGGAGATTGATAATTGTTACAGGATTTGCTTGTTTTGGTTTGGTTGTTTACTGTAGGCTTGTTATTGATTGTATAGTCGACTGACCATATGTGTGTGTCTTGTGTTTCTTTCTGTTGTGTGTCTGCGGTGATCCATGCCGACAAATGGTATGCAGATAGTCTTATCAGGTGTGTTGATAGTTGGGAGCTTAGCCGGTATCCATGGAGGGAGTGATTCGGCGTTGAGATCGCTTAGTCCTGATAGTCTCACTTTAGTTCTTTTGTACTTTCCGTTGTAGCTAGTATATGGTTTGGACTTTGTATCAATTTAACGAGTTTACATTAATAAAGCTTTAATTTCTTTTATTGCCAATTTGATATACTTTACCTCGGGTAACCGAGATGGTGACTCCCTTACTTACTAGGGAATGTCTTGCTAACTTTAATAAAAAAAATTATCCAACAACTAATGCATAACATTATGATATAAAAAGGTAATGAGTAAATAGGGTGTTAGGAAAAAAATGTTTTACCCATTTTAATTTTATTCTTCAATCTACATTTTAAATTGTGTCAAATTAACTATGTTGCATGATAAAATGATTTACAAATTACATTGTCAAGGGACAACTTTAACATGACTCAATAAAAAAAGAAATAAAAAGAAATTAGTATTTGGCGACATAAAAGGTGAATGAAAGAGCGGTGTTGATAGCGGGCCAGGACATTGTGATAAGGGAGAGGTCGCGATGGGTGGGTAATGATTGGGTGAGGAGTCGCATAAAGTTATGAAAAGGGTTAGGGATCACGCGTGGGGTGGGGTTGAGATGATGGTTTTTCTGGAGGTACGAGACGTAGGGGATGGTGGAGGCCGGCAAGATGGGGTTGGATAATTGGAGGACGTAAAATATGGATTGCAAGGGGCCGGGGTGGTTAGTTGTGAGGGGCTGTTGAGATAGGGCTTGAGAATGACGTCGTGGTCTAAGTGTTGGATGCAGTCACAACTGCGGTGGATGGTCTGCTGGTGGATCTTGAGGTAGTCGATTAATGATGACGAACGCTGTTTCCAGACGACTAGGCGAGGGTGGGTGGGAGAGAGAGAGAGAGAGAGAGAGAGAGAGAGAGAGAGAGAGAGAGAGAGAGAGAGAAGGACAAACAAGAGAGGTAGTATGATCAAAAACCTTCCACCAATGAGAAAAATTAAATGTATGTTGCGTAAATAAACAGGTTATAAAATCTACAATAATTTTATTGTTTAAATTTCACCTCTCATAAGTTAAAAAGTTGAGAAAAAAGTGAGTATTTCGAAAAAAATTTAACAAACTTATCAAAAGTTTATGAGTAGGCAATTTAAATTTTTCTAAAATTTAGTTATTTACTAAATAAAAAAATACATAAGTTATTACTTTTCATAATAGTTTCGTAATCACCCGTGTAGTGCACGGGTTCAAAAACTAGTATATGTAATTGGTCAAATATTTTTCAATAACAAGTGCAGTAAGCAAACTCGAAACTAGTAAAAACTAGTTTTCTTGCCCGTGCGTTGCACGAATATTAAAATAATGTGTGATAAATTTCACAATAAAATGGAATATAGACATATAGTACATCCTTCATGCCTAAAATTTTATATGTATGCCGTATGACCAACAAATAATTCTCGTTAACATAATATTGACATAAGAATAAAAGAGTGTTTTTTTTAAGAAAATAAAACCAATATGAAGTTTATATATATAATACTTGGGCTGATAGTTTTTAAAATTTGTTCATTAATACCTGTTTATTTTTCAATTGGTCAAGGAAAACAATAATATCTACTTTGCATAATCAACTCAATGATGCAACAAATCTCCTTATTTCGAATAACAACCATAATTTAATCATTGCTGGATCAAATTGTAATTATGTAAGAACATTTAGAGGTAGTTAGAATGTTATATCTCCCTGTCAAACTATAAAAGTACGTTTGAATGTAAACCAAATTTCGACACAATACTACATGGGGGCTGCTTATGACCCCCCCCCCCCTTTCTTTTCTCTCTATAGCAATAGTCTTGGCCCCCATCTTCTCATTTGAAACAAAATCTTTCACGCAGACCCCTATTTTTCTTCCCTATTCACACACATGATATAAAACAATCTCATCCCTTGAAAGATAGATCCTTGTCTCCGAAACTTATCTCAAATTTATCCAACCAAGTGAAAAACTAAACCCCTACTTCTAGAAAAATCCACCGTCCAATGGAAACTAACCCTTGCTCTCGACATGTTGTTTTTTTAGTAAAAAAAAAACCAATATGAAGTTTATATATATGATACTTGGGACTGCGAGTTTTTAGATTTTGTTCATTAATACTTGTTTGTTTTTCAATTGATCAAGGAAAACAATAATATCTACTTTGCATAATCAAGTCAATGATGCAACAAATCTCCTTCGTTAGAATAACAACCATAATTTAATGGTAGTTACGTAAAAATATTTACAAGTAGTTAAATGTTATATCTCCCGACAATTTAATAGCTCTCGACAATGTTGTTAGAATTAAGATTTTACTTTAATTTGGATTGATGGGGTCAAGATTAAGTTTATCAGTATGATCTTTTGAGGTTTCTTGTTATTATTCATGTTATCTATATGTTTTAATGCAAGCGATATTTTGCTGATAAATAACCTTATTTATTATCACTATCCTCGTTAAACTCATTACCCTCCACAAATGCACCCTCCCTCCACCCTTCTACACTTAAAATATATAAATTTAAGCAAGTTCAAATAAGTTAGCTAAAAGTTATAAATCACAAATTGTATGAAGCAGTATAATCATTTTTTTTATTAATATGAAATAAATGTCATAAACTTCATGAGAATATTAATGCGGTAGAGAACTATAGAAGAGTTGGCAAGTACGTGACCCCCTTTTAGGTTTAAATTTTTTCATTTATTTTTATATTTTTGCCTAAAGGTGGTTAAAGCATCGTATTATGTATGACGAATATGTCTCACCCTTTCCCACTTCGTATCTCTCCCTAAATTATAGTGATGATGTGCTCAATTGACAAAAAAAAAAAATTATAGCATCAACAATAATTAGTTTGCTCCATATAATTGAATAGTACAGTTTTTTATGCATGTAAATTTGTCAGAAGAAAAGCTTGAGAGAGACGGTCTTCACTATGTTAGGGAAAGACTACTCTTACCCTTTTATGTGTTTTTCATGACTTTTTTTAATGTTGATCGTTGCTTGAATTGAATCTTAACCTTATACATATTTCTATAATAAGTGTATCTAATTTACCTTCAAGTCTCATTCAAATCTATTTTATTACTCGTGGTGCCAATTTTACTCTAAATTGTAAAACAATCGCACAATAAAGTTTTTCAAAATATTTACTCATTTGTCATAATATGATATTTCGATTCGCAAATTAGCAGCAACTTTCTTTATCTTTTAATACTCCTTGAAAAATAGATATCAAACTTTGTACTTATCAATAATTTGTGAATATCTTATTTAAATTTTGATTAATATACTTTTATATAATGACAAATGAATGTAAATAATGTAATAATAAATTATCAATAGAAGTTAAAGTGTATTGTGAGGGAAATAACTTTAAAATTAGTAGGAAAAATACTTATGACATTTGAAAAATAAACTTCGTATTATGTATAATTAAATATGACATTAGCAATAACAAAAGACGTAGGGGCATATTTCAGCGTTCATTTTACTCTTTACATGAGTAAATTCCATGTAGTACGTATTATGCATGCACATTTGTCACAACCCAGTTCGGCCTAGGGCCTTTTAGCCTTATAATACCTCGTTTTTTTAATCGGAAGTTATAAAATTGAATATTATAAATATATCAAAGATTTTTTTTCCTTCTAATTTAATAAAAAGTGAACAAATACTAATGAATAATTTTTTAATATTAATAAATTGTAGATAATTAATTTATTTCTTGTTTCTAATAATAAAATTGTAAAAAAAATTAATTAATTCTCATTTCTAATAGGAAAATCATATTCCTAATTATAATAGAAAAAATTTAAATAATTATTATCTCCTAATCTTATATATATATATATATATATATATATATATATATATATATATAGAGAGAGAGAGAAGGGTTCTTATAAGGTCCTTATACCATATAAGGTCCTAAGTCCTTATAAGAGCCCTTGGATAGAAGGGATGGAGGGATGGGATTGTCTCTCAATGAGTGGCCACAAATTAATCCCATCTAATTACCTCCCTTAATCCTTCTAACTTCTTAAACATTCAGCCTCTCCTAATCTCCTCTCATTATCCCACCACCCTCCTCTCTCTCTATCTCATTTCTCTCTCAAATTCCCAACAAAAAAAAACCAAAAAAAAAAAAAAACTCTTTCTCTCTTCCTCACCGGTTCACCAACCCAACCACCCCACACATCTCCGGCAGAACACCCTTCTTCCTCTCCTCTTTCTCAACCACAAATGTCCCTACCTTCGACCACGCCACCACCTTTCTACCGCCCTCCACCGACTGCTCTTTCTCCCTCGCGCCTCCACCCCGCCGGCGAGAGTCAGATCTCCACAACAAAAAATATAAAACCCAAAAAAAAAAAAAAAAACCAAGCTTCCTTCCAGGCCCACGCCGCCACACTCCTGCACAACCGCATCACCCACCATCGTTCTCCCCTCCTGAAGCCATCACGCCGACCACCAAGCAACACCCTACCATCGTTCTCCCCTCCTAAAGCCATCACGCCACCACCACCTCCACTCCCTCGTCCTTATTCCGCCTCCCTACTCCTTGCCGCGACGGCCGCCCCTCCCTACCATCGTTCTCCCCTTTTTGTTTTTTTAGTTTAAATTACAGATTTGATTTTTATTGTTTAAATTTCATATTTGCTTTGTTTGGTTTTTTTTTTTTTTTTTTTTTTGTTATTTGGTGGAGGCTGCGACGGGTGAAGGAAAGGAAAAAAATGGATGGTGGGTTGTGAAGGATATGTCGTGGTTATTGTTTTTTGATTTTTGTTTTTGTTCTTTGTTTTTTGTTTTTATTTTTTATTTTTTTATTTGGTTGTTATTGTTATTTGATTTTTTGGACCAAAGTTATACCTCTTGTCTATTAAAGTTATACACTATGTGCATTAGAGTTATACACACGATATTTGTTGGTTTTTGTTTATTTGTTTTTTGTTTTATTTTTATTTTTGTTTTTTTGTTTTATTTACGGTTTTTGTTAGATTTACGGGTTTTTTGTTAGATTTATGCATATAATTTGTTATTCTCATGAGTTATTTGGTATTAATTTTGTGTGGTGTTTTTTTAGATCTATTTTTTTTATTTTTTTTCTGATTTGGTATTTTAATGTTATTTATTATTGTTGGTATTTTTTTTGTTAGTGTTACATATTTGGTTTTATTTGGTTGTTATTTTTTTATTTGGTTGTTATTGTTATTTGATTTTTTGGACTAAAGTTATACATCTTGTCTATTAAAGTTATACACTATGTGCATTAGAGTTATACACAAGATATTTAATTTTGGTTTTGTTATTTGGTTTTTTTTATTGTTATTTGGTTTATTTCAGATTTCGGGTTGGGTTGAGTTGTTGTTTTTTTTTTTTTTTTTTTTTTTGTTATTTACTTATTATGTTGTTATTTATTTAGATCTAGTTTTTAGATTTTTAGATTTGTTTTAGATTTTTCATATTATTTTTTTTGTTTTTTTGTTGTTATTTTTTTTTTTGACTAGAGTTATACATCAAATGCCTAGAGTTATACATTGTATGTCTAGAGTTATACAGATTGTGACTAGAGTTTTACATCTTTTGACTAGAATTATAAATACTGTGACTAGAGTTATACATTAAATGCCTAGAGTTATACATTATATGCCTAGAGTTATACATCATATGCATAGAGTTATACATTATATGACTAAAGTTATACAATTTTGGACTAAAGTTTTACAAATATGGACTAAAGTTATACATATGAAGGACTAGAGTTATACAAAAATGGACTAAAGTTATACAATTATGGACTAAAGTTATACAACTATGGACTAAAGTTATACAAAAATTGGACTAAAGTTATACAAAAATTGGACTAAAGTTATACAAAAATGAACCAAAGTGACTAGAGTTATACATTGTATGACTAGGGTTATACAAACTGTGACTAGAGTTATACATTATATGCCTAGAGTTATACATCATATGCATAGAGTTATACATTATATGACTAAAGTTATACAATTTTGGACTAAAGTTTTACAAATATGGACTAAAGTTATACATATGAAGGACTAGAGTTATACAAAAATGGACTAAAGTTATACAATTATGGACTAAAGTTATACAACTATGGACTAAAGTTATACAAAAATTGGACTAAAGTTATACAAAAATGAACCAAAGTGACTAGAGTTATACATTGTATGACTAGGGTTATACAAATTGTGACTAGAGTTATACATTGTATGACTAGAGTTATACATTTTATGACTGAAGTTATACTCTTATGGATTAAAGTTATACAATTTTGGACTAAAATTACACAAATTTGGACTAAAGTTATACAATTTTGGACTGAAGTTATACAAAAATAGACCAGAGTTATACAAAAATGAACCAAAGTTATACAAAAATGAACCAAAGTTATACAAAAATAGACCATTTTTGTATAACTTTAGTCCATTTTTTGTAGAACTTTGGTCCATTTTTGTATAACTCTGGTGCATTTTTGTATAACTTTAGTCCATTTTTTGTATAACTTTGGTGCATTTTTTGTATAACTCTGGTGCATTTTTGTATAACTCTGGTGCATTTTTGTATAACTTTGGTTCATTTTTGTATAACTTTGGTCCATTTTTGTTTAACTTTAGTCCTTATTTGTATAACTTTAGCCCATATTTGTATAACTTTAATCCATATTTGTATAACTTTTGTCCATTTTTGTATAACTTTGGTTCATTTTGGTTCATTTTTGTATAACTTTACTCCATTTTTGTCTTAGATGAAAAAAAGTATCTCACAAAAAAAAAACGAGATTTAAAACACGAAATCTTAAAAAAAAAAGAATAACAAGAAGAGATTTAAGAAAATGACTAAAAAATGATAACTAACAAAATAAAAGACAACTAAAATAAAATAAAAGACAAAAAAAATAATAAATGGAAAAAACAACTAAAAACATACAAATTAATACAAAACGAAAAAAAAAAAAAAAAAAAAAAAAGAGTTGAAAAAAAAAAAAAAAAAAAAAAAAAAAAAAGTCCGCGGCGGTGGGCGGCGCGGTGGGGGTGGCGGCGGGGGGGTGGTGGGTGGTTATTTGGTGTCGGGTGGGGTGGTGGTGGGTGGTGGTGAATGAGGAAGAGAGGAATGAATGATTTATTTGATTTTTTTGATTTATTTGGATTTTTTGGGTTTTTTATTTATTTGGATTTTTGGGTTTTTTTTATTTATTTGGGTTTTTTTTTTTTAGAGTTTGAGAGAAGAGAGAAATGAAATGTGTAAGATGAAAGAGAAATGGATGAGTGGAAAAGAAATATAAAGTAAATTAGTGATTAATTAGAGTGGATTAGTGAATGAGGAGAGAGATGGTGAGATTAGCTTTATAAACACACTTTTTGGGGTTGATCTCATCCCTCCATTTCCCTCCATCCAAAGGCTCATAATAGAACTTATGGACTCAAAATAAGTGTGGACCTTAGTTGATCTCTTCTCTATATATATATATATATATATATATATATATATATATATATATATATATATATATATATATATATATATATATATATATATATATATATATATATAACTGGTTGAAACGTTGTGGATGCGCCACGTGTCAATTCAGCCTTAATTCCGGTCATTAATTACAGCTAATCATTAAGTATAAACATAATAAATACTGCATAAATCTTAGCAAAATATTAATTATAGATTAATAAATGTAACGGTATTTATTAAATTACATTAAAGAAATACGGTTATTTAATTCTAAATTTGTTAAAAAAATTGATAAAAATTCTAAAATGTAAATCCTTACGTTTATTTCGAAAATTGCTTCTAATCGAGTATAATTCCCATTATATTAATTGAAATATTTTGATACGTATTGGTGATTTAGGTGAGTGTCTCACAATTTTTTACGTTTAAGTAAGATAACATTTTGAGAAATACTGTAAAACTTAAACCATTAGATCCATCAATCAAAACATATTCGTAAGAGTCATTGGGTTTAATAAAAAAATTAAAGAGATAAATTTTATAATGTGCGAATGAGCAAATTATATTGCGACAAAATAAATACTTATATGCTTTTAAGAGGATTTAAATGGTGTGATAGTGACCATGTATGTACGCACTGATAGTGAGTGCATTTTAATTAATATTTTATATGTTGTATTTTAAAGTACTTTGAAGTTAAAACTTCAAAAAATTATATTTGAGAAAGTTCATTCTATTTTATTTATAAGTCAAATCTTAAACATCAGTATTTATAGTTGTGTCGAAAAACACGCAAGTTTATTATAAATATCTTTAATACATGACACATGTAAGACAGAACTAAAACAGTTGAATAAGTTGAGTTTTGACCCTATATATTCGATATATAAACATCGAGTAAGAATCCTCTCCATTTTTTCAAAAGAAATGGAGGTCCATTATCTTTTAATGGTCTAGATATAATTCTGGATAAATCAGGTGGTTGTAAATACACTTGAGTAGGAAAAAGTTAAATGAATAAAAATGAGATATATAATAGGAGTATAACATTACTGTATTATAGAGGAAATGAAGAGAAAGAAATGGAGATGATCGAATCTAATTCTGGATAAATCAAGTGGTTGTAAATACACATGAGTAGAAAAGTTAAATGAATGAAAATGAGATATATAATATAATATGAGTGTATTAGAGGGCAAATTTAGAGGATCCAAACTGCATAAACATCATACATTATTCATAAAATTAATGAGTAAAAAATGCATAAAACTATATTCACATCCTTTTGAACAAATATTAATTGATTTGAAAAATAGCGTATCGCGAAATGATCTAATTTAATTACTTAATATTAATTGATTGTTACATTATTCCAATACATTTATTTTAATTAATACTCGCTTCCATCCAAACCAAAGATAAAAGTTATCTTATTCAAACCATCTCAACCAAACTACCCATTCCTTTTTGGTAAAAACATTACTTAAGATACATGAGAAAAAAAATACTTCTTTTTTTAATTATTATCCTCAAATAGTTATTATATACTTATTTATAAAATATCAATCATACGTAACTAACTATGACCTATTACTTATAATTAAAATTATATGTATTTTATTTTAAAACTTTGAAATTAAACCTATAAAACTAAAATTTGAAAAAGATTAATCTATTTCTATTTATAACAAAAAAATATTAGCTGATGTATACACAGTATCAATTATATTATTTTTCTACAATTATAATAATAAAATATTTAATCAGGCCGCGCGAATCGCGGGATACTACCTAGTTCTAATAGTATAATTAGGGAAAAAAAGCCTTAATAAATTGTTAATTTATTTCCTATTTCTAATAGGAAAATTGTAAAATAATTAAAATTAAAATCAACAACAATGAAGGGCGCCACGGCATAAACCAGTACACAGCTAACTGTGATATCGAGAGCAAGACAGCGATGTAGAAGAATACGAATGCCATGTTAGTCTCATCTATTCTCACTAATAGTTCAGCATTTGTACAACATAATCTATAGTCTACTAATCTGCAACACAAGATTCAGCCACCGCTCAATTAATTCCAATACACTAGAGGACACAAGGTTACCTAGCAACCTAGATTACTCCACTTGTATTCTATCAACAATGTGTAGTTTTCTTCCCTTTATATTCTTCAAAGCCCATGAAATAAACACAAGGGAACAACGTACTCTCCAACTCAATTCGATGCCCATATGCAAGGGATGAATAAAATCCAATCAGCACAAGCATGCAAAGCTCCCAACTTAACTCTTACCTTGCATAGCGGCAAGGTAATCCTTATCAGCATTCGCAAGTCGCTTTTGGAATTGAGCCCACTCATTCTTGCATCTCTCACGCACCTGGATGTTCAACAAAACAAAAACACATATCCAAACAGAAACATCAGCTCAAAAGTTGCAAAAAAAAAAAAAAGCATAGATCTTATTTGGAAAGAAGGTGCTTAATCTGAGCAAATCACACTCACATTAAAAACTGTAACCGATCCCTCTATAAAATAACATTATTTAAAATGCTGAAATAAATAATCATACCCCTTGCCATGGAGCCTTGCCATTCTCGGCCTGACCCTGTTAAGAGAAAGGGAGATTGGTTAATTGATCATTGATCAATTTTTCAAATTATTGGGAATAACCAGCTAACGACCTACTATGGATAAAACCAGATCTAAGGATGGGGGGATGTTCAATTTAAGACTGCAATCAAAACTAAGGGCAAGATTATTGGTAGTCTTAAGACAAGACTTATTCAAGAATACCAATAATTTACCCTAGTTTTGACAAGTTGAGTCTTGAAAATCCAAGACTCTAACTTAAGACTTTGGGTGAGTCTTGACCCCACTTTCAAGGGAAATTATCCAATGAAGTGAATCCCAAGTGTCATTTCTTTTTGTTTTTTTTTTTTTGAAGTTTGTAAGAAAAAATAGAAGTGAAATGGAAAAGTAGAGTCTGGATGAATCTGACGGATAATGTATAAAGTCTGAGGTGGGTCTGAACAATAAAGAAATAATAAAAGTTAGTAAAAAGTTGATGTGGCAGAGTCTTGACTTGGGAGAGTCTTACTGATAATCTTACCTTTATAACCGTCTTTTGAGAATACTTAATTTTAAAGAGATGAGGGGGAACACTCATTCTAGTTGGGTCTCTCTTGTGATGGTCACAAATTGGGACGGACCCAAATGTGACCACTTTAAATAAAAAATAACCATTCATAAAATGTTACCTATCAAATAATGGTCACATTTTCACATTAAAATGGTCACATTTGGGTCCGTCACAATTTGTGATGAAAAAGAGCCTGTCACAAATAAGAATTTGTGCATTCTAAATCATTGTCCATTTATCCTCGGTACAAATACTGTCCTCTCATTCAAGCCTTCCAATTTACTTCCTTTGAATAAGAGTGTTACGAGAGTTATCATTTTAACTCTATTGAAGCAATGAACCATTTTGGGACAGACAAGAATGGGAAGCAATCTATTGGGATGAAGTTATTTTATCAACCATGCACCAAACAATTTCAGATGTACGGCAAACTGAAGAAGGGGTTTTTTGACAATCAGGTATAAAACATGTTGCATACTGTTAGGCAGTTGATAAGTGGGCAAGGAGATATCAATTGCTACAATGAAAAAGCAAATTTATGAGAACATTCATTCTGATGAAGAAAACAGATATGGACAATAGCTTTATTTTCCCAACAATGTCCTCTATACTGTTTATTTTTTCGGGTAAATTAACAATTACTACCTTTTATAGATAATTTATGAGAACATTAATTCTGATGAAAAAAATGCAAATGGACCGTTTTACCCCTTATATTATATACTAATCACAATCTCCCGTGTCTTTTCCTTCATTTTGATTGCCTCCATTAACATATTTAATTCCTCTCTTTCTTCGAATTTTAAAATCCTAATTTCAATTCCATACTCACAATGGATATAAATTACATAGATTTCAGTTATTTAGAAAGAAACAATTTGTGTTACTAATTTCAATTCTTGAGGGGCCATGCTGGTGCATAAGAGGTGGTTCATGGTGGAACATTGAGGAGCTGATTGGGGTTCTTTTCTAGGTGTTGAGAGAGGAGAGCTCTAGAGAATTGCAAGTGAGGAAGAAGAAGGTGCTTTAGAAATTGAAGAATCAAGAAGTCCAAAAATGGAAGAAATATTTCTGAAATTTGGGGGACAAAAGTGCCGAGGCGATTTGGGTAGTGCCTCACCGAGGCTTAAGCGTAAGCGCATCTGAGGCGTGATTTTTTAACTAAGTAGCCAAATTTAAGAAAGATGGTGATATGGTTAGCAGGACTTGTGTAATGATCTGTATATTTTACATGTTTCAAAATATCTCTGATCTTATATCTTAAAAAATTATTCAAAAAATAAAGAACATTAAGAGTTTATTCCATATAATAATTTGTACCTGGCTCCCGAGAGAAGGAATCACTTTGTGGATTATCCATTGTGAATCAACCACACCAATTTTCTCATGAGCAGGCTGCAGAATGAAAATTTAGAATACATATCAATCACAATTTATCCTAATCTGTAAAAGAGGAACGAAAAATAAACGAGATGACATTGCGTTAAACCACAGTACCAAATGAGCATACATTCACCTCCTCATGGCATCTTAAATGATTAAAAGAAAATATACCATCACAATTCTCTGAAACTAAAAAGGACTTGCCGATTTCAATAAACCAAAAAATTCCCTTCGATCCATGTGTTGTTAATTGTTTTTTCAATTTCCAATTTTGAGGAAACTCAATCAAGGCTTTGACACAAGAAAAAGCTGCTTGCAGTTTTAATTGCCAGTTATTCATTGACCATATAGCCATATAGAAAGTGTATGGACAACTAAGAAATTGCCGGAAATAAAAACTTACACAAGAATCAAACCAAAGAACATAGCAAAAGCGGAGCGACAAGGAAGAATGATAAATTGTGATTTAACATGTATTCTAAATAAACAACGTTTTGCAAAAGACAAGCTACAACTCTTCCTCAATTACAGCTGGTAACTAGGAACAGAGTGTGACAAGTGATAGAAAGTGTTTATTCACACATTTGTGAGCTGAATATGCTTCTTACTTGAAACTTGAAAGCACAAATTAGACCAGCAAGTACTCAGCTTTTAATACCAGTGACATCGGCGACACTGGCCCTCACAAATACAAGTCACAGAGTACATGCCAACTCAAAGGGAATGAAAAAGGTAACAAAATACAACATCATTATTCCAGTGCATCAATGGATCCCGCAAATCGTGGGCTAAGGGAGGGTCAGATGTACGCAGCCTTGCCCTTGTGTTAGCAACACAAAGAGACTGTTTCCAAATGACCCAAGATGAAAATTGCGTCAAGAACTGGACCAAAGGACTACTACTTCACAATCGAAAGAAGAGCAGAAACATCAACCAATATGAATAGAAAATTTCAAGGAAATTGCATGAATAACTTACTTCAACACATCTTCTCAGAGCAAAATCCAGCCCCCAACCATGAACCAAATCATTCTGGATTACAATACAAACGACACATGAGTGACTTGGATATCTAGGTGCATCAAACCACTTCAGAATCAAAGATCAACAATAAGGCAACGTGATACTAAAAATAATCTTACAACGAAATATGTACCTGAATCATATGCCACACACAACGCCACACACCTCGGGAAAACACGGGGGCCATAATTTCTACAAATCTGAAGTCCAACAGCAACATCACAGTAAGAATAAAGAGATATGTCTAATGCAAGGACTTTTCTAGTCTCTAGTAAGTGACATCAATTAGACTTCGAGTAACAAGCTAACTTGCCACTTTAGCATAACACAAGAATCAATCACAAAAATGACACAACAGTCTCATGATTGAGCTCATCATAAAGTTGTTCAAAGATGAGATCCCCCATTGTTTCCAATAACACAGAGTCCTTGAGGCATTCGAAATGGTAGGAGATCCTTGACTATTCGTATCATTGCCACATCACTCCACTCATCAAATGAAAACCAATCTTGCTAAAACCTATATCCCAACAGTAAAAAATCTATAATAGATTTTAAAATGGGATTCACCATTGTCTAACTTTTCTCATTGGCAAAAAATTATGAAGCAATTTCTTCAAGGACGTACATGTACTCTGACATATAGAATGGTCATCACCAGAAGCTTCTTGGGAAGAAGCTCTCTATCAAGGACCAATAGAGCTAAGAAAAAACAATTTTAAATGCCGTTAGGCCTTAGGGTGAAAAAAAACAAGAAAATGATATTTCAAGAAACAGCAGAATTTCATTAAAAGATCACTCATATTTTAGCACAGTTACAACTGCTCAATTATATGCAGTTGAACAATGTGGGAAAAAACAATTGTTTTGCTTTGCAGTAGTTTAGAATTCGATTGACACCGGGACTGAAGTCTGATAATAATACGTAGAGAAATTATGTTACACAACTTTTACTGCATGGCTAAGGGTAGTTTCACAGGATCAGAAAGAAAAACATACGCAGCACAAGGAGGAAGCTTTGGATCAGAGCACCATCCTGGTTTCTCTTTAGTTTCCCTGAATATAAGCCAGATAACTATAATTATGTAGCAGATAAAGCAAGAGTCACGTAAACCTATATCGACAACTAATGAATAACAAGCAATATATATGAGTAAAAAATGAAAGGCATACTTGTGCACTTCTTTATCACCTCTCCTCTTAGTCATCTCCCATGTCAAGCCATTATTAGGCTCAAGACCTGGTTGAGAAATCTCTAGGCCATGCTTCTTCACTAACTGTATATAACTGAGGAGCAATAAAATGTATGAAGATGTGAGTATGTGACAGCTTATACATTCAATCAGTGCTCTTACCAGAAGTTAAACTCACCGATCTGCATTAAAATGTTCGACCCCCAAATCTTCATCCCAGATGAAGATGTAATCATAGGCGGCAACAACATCAGGGTGCAAAAACCTTTTTGCATACCACCTGCAGAGACACAAGTGAGAACTGAAAACGGTAAATATATGGAGTATATTTCAAGGCATAACAGCAAGTTAAGAGGCAAAACTTCCATATCTAAAAATTACCTTACATTGACATACTCCGACTACTTTAAACTAACAAAATAGAATATATATATATATATATATAGGATCACATGAGTCCACCTTATCTTTTTGAGTCCGTGAGTCCATGATACAATATCACACGTTATATTAAACAATATCACAGCTTATACTCCAAAAAAAAAAATTCGTGATATTGTTTTGTAATATAATATCACCCATTATGCTACACAATATCACAGCTTACAGTATCACACGTTATACTAAACAATATCACAGCTGAAAAAAAAAATCGTGATATTGTTTTGTAATACAATATCACACGTTATACTAAACAATATCACAGCTTACACAAAAAAAAAAAATTCGGAAAAAAAAAATTTTAAAAAGAAAATTTGAAAAAAAAAAAAAAAATTGAAAAAAAAATTTGGAAAAAAAAAATTTTGCAAAAAAGAAAATTGAAAAAAAAAATTCGTGATATTATTTTGTATAGTGCGTGATATTGTTTTATGGACTCATGGACTCAAATATATAGGTGGACTCACCGGATCTTGCCTCCCATGAGTCATAATCTAAACCATTAGATTAGAACAAAATCAATGGTTAAGATTAATTCTGAAAATAAATGGCCTATATAAAACTCAAAAAACCCTAATTCCATTCATTTTACTACCTCTCACTTCTCTCTCTTCCTCCCTTTCTCCCTCCATCCATCTCTCTCTACCTCACACAACCGCCATCCGCCCACTTCCTCCTTCCACACCCCTCTGCCTCGCCGCCCCCACGCCTCCACTCTGCTCCTGCCATACCCCTCTGCCTCGCCGCCCCCACGCCTTCACTGCCGCCTTCCTCCTCTGCCGGCCGCCCACTTCCTCCTCATTTTTTTTTAAAAGATCTCAGATCTGGTGTTTGTGGTGGGGTCGTGGTGAGTGTTGGGGTGTTGTCGTTGCCGGCTGTGCGCGGCCTCCTTGTTTCTCCTTTTTTTTTTTTTTTAATTCACATTCGATGGGTGGTGGACCATGGTGGTAGTGGGGGTGGTCGCTTTTTTCAGATTTAGTTGTACTTTTTTTTTTTTCTTTCTGATTTTTCTTCATTTGCGGTGGTTGTGGGTGTGGTGGCCGTGTGTAGAGCCGGCAAATAATGACACGACACGAAAACACGACACGAACCCGACACGAAATTAACGGGTTTGGGTTGAGGCTCAATGACTCATTTATGTAAGGGGGTCGACGCGAACACGACTCGATATTTAATTGGGTCGGGTTTGGGTTGTGCTATCTAAACACGAACCCGACACGAATGACCTGTTTACTAAATTAATCCTATTTTTTTTTTTATCTTTCATCGCAAAAATATACTTAAACTTTCCAAATATTGACATGACACGAAAACACGACACGAACCCGACACGAAATTAGCGGGTTAGGGTTGAGGCTTGATGACCCATTTATGTAAGTGGGTCGACACGAACACGACACGAGATTTAAATGGGTCGGGTTTGGGTTGAAGGGTTTCTGACCCGTTTACATGTGACACGAACACGAACCCGACACGAACCGATCTGTTTGCCAGGTCTAGCCGTGGGTGTGGTTTAGATGGGTGGCGGCAGAGGTGGGCTTCCTCGTTTTTTTTTTTCTTTTTCAGATTTGGTGGGTGGTGGACCGTGGTGGTGGCGGCCGTGGGTTATGGGTAAAATTAAATAAATTCAAATTTTTATATTAAAAATTGTTTAAGAAAATTAAAGTTTCAATTTTTAGCATTAAAGTTTCACTCGTAAAATATTAAAGTTATACTCAAAAAACGATCTTAGATATTTAAAATAAAATTTTATAACATAAATTTAAATTTTTATTTATAAAATAACCTTAAATATTAAAGTTATAATTGTAAAGAATTAAAGTTACACTCATAAATTAAAGTTTCATTTATAAAACATTAAAGTTTTCATCTTAAAATTTTAAAATCTCAACCATCCATCTTAGTCGATCAATGGCTAGGAGTAGGACTTAGTGGACTCTCTCTCTCTCTCTCTCTCTCTCTCTCTTATATATATATATATATATATATATATATATAGATAGAGAGGGAGCGAAGTTCTTATAAGTCCCTCATATATTTTGAGTCCCTAAATCCTCACTACATCTCTTTGATCTTCCAATATTGATGGTTGAGATTGAAAGCTAGAAATACACTTAACACTAATTAGTTTCCTATACACTAATTAATTCTACTTTCTCTCTCTAGCTTTAATTATACATTCACTAATTGATTATTATACACAATTAAAACTATCTTTTGCCTTCTTATGCTTTCAAGTTTATACAATTTTTTTTCTGAGAGAGTTTATACAAATTTTATGACACTTTTACTGTTTTACAAGTGTAACTTTAGCAAAAAAAAGTGTAACTTTAACAAAAAAAAAAAGCGGTTTTGACGAATATTATTTTGAAATTTGAAATTTGAAATTTTGAAGCAAGTTTACGATAAATTTTGCGTTTTACGAGTATAACTTTAGTTTTTTCGAGTGATTTTGAGAAATGTTATTTTGAATTTTTCAAATTTTAACACAACTCATTGTAAATTGAGTGACTTATAAGTGTAACTTTAGTCTTTTAAAAGTGTAACTTTAGTCTATTAAAGTGTAATTTTAGTCCATTAAATTGTAATTTTAGTCCATTGAGAATGTATCTTTAGTCCATATTAAAAGTGTAACTTTAGTCCACTAAGAGTGTATCTTTAGTCCATATTAAAAGTGTAACTTTAGTCCATTGAGAGTGTAACTTTAGTCCTTTGAGAGCGTAACTTTAGTCCTTTGAGAGTATAACTTTAGTCATTAAGAGGGTAACCTTAATGGAGATAAGTGTAACTTTAATGGATAAAAGTATAATTTTAATGGCGAAAAGTGTAACTTTAATAATAGAGAAAAATGTAACTTTAACAGAAAAAATGTAATTTTAATAAAAAAAAAGTGTAACTTTAATAGAAAAAAGTGTAATTTTAATGGGAAAAGTGTAATTTTAATGGAGAAAAGTGTAACTTTAATGGAGAAAAATGTAACTTTAACAGAGAAAAATGTAACTTTAATAAAAATAAGTGTAACTTTAATAGAGAAAAATGTAACTTTAATAGAGAAAACTGTAATTTTAATAGAGATAAGTGTAACTTTAATAGAGAAAACTTTAACTTTAATACATGTAAGTTTAATAGAGAAAAATGTAACTTTAATAAAGACAAGTGTAACTCTAATAGAGAAACATGTAACTTTAATAGAGATAAGTATAATTCTGATAGGGAAAAATGTAATTTTAACTTAAAAAATCAAGAAATTTTTTTATAAAAAAAAAAAGAATTTTATTAAAAAAAAAAGAATTTGAGTAGATCTAGGATTTGAGTCTTTGAATACAACCATCCCCTAATTTTTTTATTAAAAAAAAATCTGAAACTTTAAAAAAAAAACAATACGGAGTAGATGTTAGTACATAGTAGTACAATTAAAACAAAAAAACATTAGTACCCAACCACCGTCCCCACCACACTCCACCTCCTTCTTTGTTTCCTGTAAAACAAACCCAAAAATACAAACACTACAAACAACTCAGTTTTGAAACAAAACCCAGTTTTGAAATTTTGTTTAAAAAAATCAAGCACTACAAACAACCCACCAACCGCACGACCTTCACGACACTAATAGCTCCAGATCAAGAGGAGAAGTGCTAGCCGAGTCGAGGTCTAATAGCAGAGGTGACGGCCGCAAGTGGCGTGGCGGCAGTGACGAGACGAAGACGAAAAAAAAGGGAGAAGAGAAGGAAGATGGCGGCTGATGATGGTAGCGTGAGGGGCGGGAACGACGGTGCGGTGGAAATCTGAAAAGGTGGGATGTCGGGTGGTCAGTGGAGACGGCCGACGGAGAGAAAGGATGACGGCTGCGCGAGTAGGGAGGGTGGTCGTGGGAGTGATGTCGGTGTCGAGGGATATTTTGGCGTTGGTGGTGGTGGCCGTGGTAATGGTGGTGGCAGGTGGATGGTGAGTGAGGGAGGGAGATTTGAAATTTTTATTTTGGCGTTGTTGGTGTGGTGGTTGTAGGTGGCGGTATTGGAGGAGGCGAGAAGGGCGGCAGTGGAGGATGTGGTGGTACCATCGGTTGGAGGTCGTGGTGGTGGGTTGTGGTGGTAGGAGAGGAGGTGCGGGAGTGGGTAGCGGTGGTCGTGGGGGTAGGTGGTGCCCGGTGGGGGTGGGTTAGTGAGGATGAGAGGGGAATAATTTTTTGATTTTTTAGGTTTTGAATTTTTTGGTTTTTGAGAGAGGAGAGGTTTTTGAGAGATAAAATGAGTGAAATTGTGTGAGATGAGAGAGAAATGATTGTTTGGAAAAGTATATATGTTAATTTAGTAGTTAATTAGGATGAGTTAGTCCATAATTAGTGTAGGTAGAGAGAGAGTGGTAAATTAGCTTATTAATGACCATTTTGGGTGTTTAATCTCAACCCTCCATCTTCATGATCCAAAGGCTCACAATGAGACTTATGGACTCACACTTAGAAGGTGGACTTAGTTGATCCCAATACTATGTGTATAGAGTGAAGTTCAAATGAGTCCCTTATATATTTTGAGTCCCTAACTCCTCACTACATCTCTTGGATCTTCCAATATTGATGGTTGAGATTGAAAGCAAGAAACACACTTAACACTAATTAGTTTCCTATACACTAATTAATTCTACTTTCTCTCTCTAGCTTTAATTATACATTCACTAATTAATTAATCTACCCAATTAACACTATCTTTTGCCTTCCAAGTTTTTACAATTTTTTTTTGAGAAAGTTTATACACATTTTATAAGACTTATACTGTTTTAAAAGTGTAATTCTAACAAAAAAAAAAAGTGTAATTTTAACAAAAAGAAAGCGGTTTTGACGGATATTATTTTGAAATTTCAAATTTTGAAGCAAGTTTATGACAAATTTTGCGTTTTACGACAAATTTGAAATTTTGAAGCAATTTTACGTCAATTTTTGAGAAATATTTTTTTTTTTCAAATTTTAACACAACTCATTCTAAATTGAGTGATTTATAAGTGTAACTTTAGTCTTTTAGAAGTGTAACTTTAGTCCATTAAAGTGTAATTTTAGTCCATTAAATTGTAATATTAGTCAAGAAATGTAACTTTCGTCCATTAAATTGTAATTTTAGTCCAGAAGTGTAACTTTAGTCAACTAAAGTGTAATTTTAGGCCATTAAATTGTAATTTTAGGCCATTGCGAGTATATATCTCTAATCCATATTCAATGTGTAACTTTAATCCAATGAGAGTGTAACTTTAGTCCTTTGATAGTGTAACTTTAGTCTATTGAGAGTATAACTTTAGTTCTTGAGAGGGTACCCTTAATAGAGATAAGTGTAACTTTAACAAAAAAAAGTGTAATTTTAATGGAGAAAAATGTAATTTTAACAGAAAAAAGTGTAATTTTAACAGAAAAAAATGTAATTTTAATAGATAAAAGTGTAATTTTAATGGAAAAAAGTGTAACTTTAATAATGGAGAAAAGTGTAACTTTAATAAAAAAAGGGTTAATTGATGGGAATAATCCAAACTATTGCTCGTCTTCTCGTAATAATCCAAACTTTACTTTAACTCAAAATAAACCATGTTATTATCGTCCTTAACTCATACCGCACCTAGGTCATTTTTTATTATCCAAGATGCTTCCTCAGAACCATCAATACAATCTACATCATCAGCTTTTCACTATGAATACTATAAAGATACGAACAGGACCAGGAGTTTAAAACGGAACCCAACTTCTGAAATCCAGAAAGTAAAACCAGCCAGATACTTAATAAATATAAAATTTACAATGTACAAAAAATCAAAGCTGAAGTTCAACTGTAGATCCTACAATCAATAAACGAACACAGGTCATTTCAGCGAGACATGTAGCAAATTATTAGAGTTCTAATTCTAAAACATAGACTTTTCATGTGCAGAACGCCATATAAGGAACCAGTTAACCAATTGATTGATCGTTGTAGGCAAAATGTTTACCTATAACATATTAACATCTCATGTCTTTTATATACATATCAGTGAATGGCCATAGAGTAGTGAGATGGTTCAGAATAGGGAGTTCTTTTGAGCAGAACGTTCACTATGATGGAAGCTCTAATTTATTTACCTCCATAACCTTCTATTTATCTAGCTTTTTCACCGTGTCTTACATCAATTATCCTGGCCTTCACTCAGCATTTCATTTTCCCTTCGGAAAGAAAGGATCAACCTATTGAAAATTGGGCTAATCTTTTAAGATGCTAAACAGGATTGAGTTATGAGATTTTCTTGCTAATGCCACTAGTCATTATGATTGCAGCATTTGAAATAATTTTCTAGTCACAAACAAGAACTTTAGAAAATAACAAAACAAATGGCCTGTTCCTCAAATCAAATTAAAATAACAGCATATCAGCATTAAGTGTGGCACTGCTTGTTGCACAATATTTACTTCCTAAACTTCTCCAGATATTACCAAGGACCTAAACTTCCAAAATCTTTATCGTAAAAATTGCATCATTTTGCATAAGACATAATCCCACAAGAATAAGGGAAGGATTCAAACCATTTTGTTTGCTTCGGTACGCTAACATGGATAGCTTTTCTAGACCACTCAAACTGCTCCCATTCACTAGTCCGACCGTCGTAGTGGAAAAGAAGAATCTGGAAGTCATCAGAAAACTGCAACACAATCTCAAATTAATCATATTTCCCTAATGCAAAGTTCCAGTGACAGAGTAGAAAAGCGTACTAAATTTGATACCTTCTTTAAGGCTGTATTAATGTTGTCTTTCTGGTTAAATCCAACAGTGAATGTTACCAAATATTTGGGCTTCTTTTTTAAATCCTGAAAGTTACATAAAAAAAAAAAAGGATGAGAAGGATTGATTTCTAAGATAATTGGGGATATTTATTCCGCACATATGGGCCAAGGAACTCTTCTGTGCGACAATAATACTACAGAGTGTCAAAGTAAAAAAAAAAAAAAAAAAAAAAAAAAAAAAAAAAAAAAGAGATAATTTAGCAAAACTATTTGGATACAAATCCCGGTAGTAAGCTTTCTAGAATTCCTGTCGGTGCAATTTATTATTGAAAGCCAAAGCTTCACAACACTATGAAAGAAGAACATAAATACAAATAAAGAGCGATGAATAACATAATGTAACACCAAAATAGCTGTTCTTGGAAGATTACAAATTTAGCTTTAGTCCCAAAATTATTTGGCGTTGACTAACATCAATCGTCATAAAGAACCCTTATTTTGACAAGTCTGATTAGACCTATGTTACTCCGACACTTCACTTAACTGCCGTGTCGGATGTCCGACACGACACGACACAACACAACACTTCGACACTTCAATTTAGACCACAAAATAGGAAAATTCACCCAAAATAGCCGTGTCCGACACTCCGACACTTGTCAGACACGACACCGTGTCGAAGAGTCGGAGAAACACAGGATTAGACACAAGATAGAATCGTAAGAAAAATACCCGTCTTCAGTCCAAAAGCATAATTGAAAAGAAAAAAAAAACCTCCATTCTCTATACATTGTTTCCATTTTTCAAAAAAAAAAATAGAACTTTTTCCATTTTAGTTGGCAACTTTGCATGGACGTTAATAAATTCAGTTACAGAAGTAAAGGCTATTTGCTGTGAGTAAGTTCATGTGTTATATGTTTCCTGATACTTGCACAATACCACCCACGCAAGCCATGTCTAAGAACTACGCGTATATACAAGCATACAGAGATACGCACAGTCGCACATTATTTATATAGTTCTAGTTCTACGCATAAAACAATTACTTATATCACATTCCATGATCTAGGAACTCTAATTCCTGATTTCAGATACTTATCGTAATGGTTTATCTATCAAGAAGAACTGTTTATAACCAAAAGGAACTTTTCTCAACACATTAGTCACTGGTTTTGCAAATGAGTGGCCACAGCTGCAACATGATAAAAAGCAAGGTATACGTCATCTACCAAAAAGAAACCTTTAACAAATTTCACATGGCTATGAAGAAAAACAGTGGTTGATACTTGAGATCATTTATAGAGCATAGGATCCTACATCTCTCTAGGAAGGGGTTGTGAATTATGTCTGAAAAAAATGAAATGCACAGACAAAAGCAAATAACTACTGAGGAAATATACCTCATTTGGTTCTCCCCACAATCTTCGAAGATAGAAATCGGATTCTGGAACTACAATTCCTGGAGGTAGCATCTCTGCACCACGAGGGTTTGTTGGAACATATATCTAGAAACACACAAAGAAATCACTCGAACAGTAAGAACCAAAACAGAGAATGAAACAGAGCATCAGAATAAGCGTCTACATATGAAGCTGCTTAAGGCGCAAAGGCGCACTGAGGCGATGAGGATTCGTGACGAGGCGCAAAACTCACGCCTTATAGACACTAGGCACATTCTATTAAAACAAATCTACATTTTCAAAGTAAATATTTCTACAATAACACCTTTTTTGGACTTTGAAGAGGGCTAACATGTTAAGGGGTGAAAAGTAGGAATAAAGTGATAAAGAGAAGGGCATAATATAAAAACTACAAGAACAAAAATAAAATGGAAATTTCCTAGTATTGTCCCTCCTAACCACGCCTTGTCTAAAAGGCGCACTGATGGCACAAGGAGGCGCTTTGGCCAGTGCCGCCTCATGCACGCCCGAGGTATGCTTTTTTAAACTAAGACGGGGCATGGGGGCATTGTGTGACGTTCTAACCCTTTGGTCATTACTTTCAAGCATATATGTTGCAATTTTAACATTCATGTAGCTCATACTTGTTCCACACTTCCTTCGTGTTGATCATCGGACCGAAACCCCTGCTGTTACTTTCATTTCATTATCGGGCTTCTTAGATTTCAATGTGTATCTAGCACATTCCATGTTTCCAATACATAGTTGTGTACAATCAAATTTCCATCTTAAGAGGTGCTACAACAACAACAACAACATCAGAGCCTTAATCCCAAAATGATTTGGGGTCGGCTGACATGAATCATCTTTTTGAACCGTCCATAGGTGAACGCAGGCCTCAAAATGCGAATAAAAAAAAGGAAAGATGAAAAACAAAAAGGAATAACGAAAATGTAATGGAAAGTCAAGGTGAACTTAGGGGTTTTTAAAATCGAATTCCGTCTTTCTTTTATAAAAACTTAAAATTTAAATCGAGAGAAAAGATTAAAACGATTTTTAAAAACCGAAATAGAGTTAAAGATCCGGAATGAACCAGGTAAAATCTATAAGAAAGTGGTTGGTAAAAAAGTGTAATAAAGGGGAGAAAAATAAATAAATTAATTTCTTTAAATTAAATAAAAAAAAAAACACTAAATCTGTCAAAAAAACATCAAATACTAAAAATCCACATGTATCCTTTCCCTCCATTGTGCCCTCACCGTCACCATACTCTCCTCAAGCCCCAGAACTCTCATATCGTGCTCTATCACTCTCAACCATGTCTGTCTCGGTCTTCCTCTGCCTCTAGGGACCTTTTCTGTTCTCCAAGTCTCCGGCCTCCTAACTGGTGCGTCCATAGGTCTCCTTCTCACATGGCCAAACCATCTTAGTCGGTTTTCTATCATCTTGTCCTCTATTGGCGCCACTTTTACCTTTTTCCTAATCACCTCATTCCTTAACCGATCTTTCCTTGTATGTCCGCACATCCACCTCAACATGCGCATCTCCGCCACACTCATCTTTTGAATGTGACAATGCTTCACGGCCCAACACTCGGAGCCGTAAAGTAGGGCAGGCCTACTCATCTTAAGAGGTGCTAACTACTCAAATTCCCTTCCTACAAAACTAATAGCTTTCTTGTGATCACTAATCTTTTTTTTATTGAATGTGTATGTAGATTTGAATGTGACATTTATTGTGTGCCCCCTGACCCAGACGAATTTGTGTCTAGTGGATGATCCCTCAGTAGCACATGTCCACAAAGCCTGTATTTTTGTTGTGAGATAAGACAAGGGTGTACATCACATTCCGGCTAACATGACAGATCAATGTCGGGTGAAATTTAAACAAATAAAAAAGACCTCAATTATATTGAAAAGCTAGACATAAAAGAGATTCATTACGGCAAAATTGTAAAAAGGCGCTCAAATGAAACTGTGCTATCCCAACACTTCAAATCTTCAAACAGAAGTTCATTCTAGTTGAGTCTAGATCATACAATATATTAATGTATTTTACAATAGACCAAAAATAATATTGATTTGCTTGTTTCTCTTCTTCCTTGACCAAACATCAGTATCACATACCTTTCTGCCTTTTCTATTTCTCAAGAAACCTTGTTCATAAAATGAGTAAAAGTACAAAGAGACTGGTAGCCTGGTAGGATCAGCACCAGAAAATTACTATTAACATGTCGTATAATAATGATACATCACCGCTTGAGAAACTGGATGACACTTCATTAAAGATTTCTAGGAATTTTAACCATGGAAGTTGAACAAAGTATTAGGATATTAGCATGGTGAGTCTACCACTGCCACTACTCCAGGCAGTGAAGATGCCCATGTCCAAATGTTGCTACTAGACAAAAGCCAAAAGCGGACCACTTAAAACACCTTAGTCAGCCCTCGGCACACAACCACAAAAAAAGGGAAAAAAAAATCCTTTAGTTTAGCCCAAATCCATGATTAACACTATTCTTTTGCTAAACTTAAAGACAAGGTCACGTGCACTTTAAATCTCAGGATATATAAATAGCAACATAGGAAATGTTTAGATTTATAGATGACCTACAAGTTAAAAGAAAACCAATGTATGCTAGGAAATATTGGGAGGAAGCAAGCATCTGCGCACAATAAAAAGCATAATGTTTGGATTTAAAGATGATCTATTATGCAACCTATACATACAAACCCTTCGAACTGCTGAGTACACCCTAGGTCGCACCGAAACGGATACGGACCCGGACATGGACAGGAAACGAACACGTCACACGACATCCCATGAAATGTAGGACGCAGGACACATCTTTTAAATATAGTATTTATAGTTATAGAAGTACAATTTTATTTTTGTAAAGGTATTTTATATTAAATTTTAAATAAAATTCAAACTACTCACTCCGACCCACACCAAAGGTAACACTTACTATAAACCATGGTTACCGAATTCGCTCACTGCCCTAAGAATCGCTAATTGTTAAAAGCGAATTCTATTATTTTGCTTACCGGAAATACATATAACACACATTCTGTAAGAGCGAATCACGAATTGGTAAGGACGTATTCAAAGCGAATTCGGTAACCATGCATAAACGGACAATCCACACCAAAGGTAACATTCCTTATTTAGCCCAGAACATTACTAAGTTATCCTTGTACCCATTTGATATTTACACAAAAAGCATTACATACCACCCCCCCCCAACCAACCCACAATTACATGGCCCACCTATGTTTTTTCCTCTTTACCCTTACTTTTTCCACCGTTTCTTAAATGCTCCATTTTTCCCTATGTTACATTTGGACTGGGTCGGAAGGAGTATATACTATATAGTATATGCTAATTAAATAAAACCTAATGGTTAAATTAATAATAACCCATATTCCAGAAAATATGTCATGTATGCAAAACATATCCATGGTTTTATCATGAAAGGTCTTCATAATATTACATCATATGGCATATATATTATGCTAAGTTGAAATGTCCTCGAGCGTCTAGGGAGTGGCCAAACATTAAAAATATTAATAAAAAATTAGAGACGGTTTGTTAAGTGTCTGGCTCGTATTTCCGTGTGTCATGCAAGTGTCGGTAACACGATGTCGGACACGAACAAGCTAGATGTTATGGTAGAAGTGTTTGCTTCCTAAACTAAACCCAACTCATCTATGTTTTAGCAGTTTGTTACTTTGTTTTATTGGTAAAGCAGAGCACTTACACCAGCCAATATGTCTAAATTTTGCCTGGCTTTATATTTTAGGTGACATAATTTGCAATGCATTTCTTTGGCAGGGAAACTTATTGCTCGATGATCTAATAACACAGATTTCTTAGCAAAACTCGCACACATCTAAACAATCAAATTATGAAATATGAAGTACAAACCTTTGGAACTACTAGTGATCCGAGATCTTCAAGAGATTTTCCAGATCTGCTACGGTCAGTAAATGCTCCGTCAAACGAGATAAGCCTTGAGGATAGTTTAATCTGCAAAGAACCATATGGATCATGGGCTTTCAATAAAATTGAAAAGGAAGCGAAACTTTTTAAATAGAATGAAATACCTTATTAGAAACTGAAGGAAATGACACTCCGATGAAAAATCCAAAAACAATCCCCATAATGGTGGTCGTAATGAGTCTTGCGCTATCATTTGTTCGCTTCTGGACTCCACTGCATAATAGAGAAAAAAAAAATCTCATTCACACATGAGAAGCAGAACGGATGCTCATAAGCAACATCACAGATGATTTACAAATACCAGAACTAGCTACAAATGCATAATGATATTGATTAATACCATAGAGAAGACAGCTACAAACCTGCGATGTGAAGTCCCCATCTTATTATGCATATCTTTACCACACTTAGACAAAACCAATAAATAAAGCGAGCCTCACATCAACCAAAGAGTACTTCAAGTTTGATCAGCAACAGAAAATCATGAACAGCACACAACTTGTTCCTTAGGAATTAGAATTTCCTACAAGCAGCAATTAAATGAATTATTGATGGTACGACATGTAAACAGCTTATATACCACGTGGCACAGACAGTCAGACATAACATAATGCAAAAAAAAAAAAAAAAAAAAAAAAAAAAAAAAAAAAAAAAAAAAAAAAAAAAGTGTGCAGTTGAGTTCTGCAGCAGCCTCTGAATGATATTTGCTGACCTCAATCTCTACAGAGACAGTTGTGCAATGAAGGGTTCCCACTTCAATAAAATACTTGGATTTCAGCCCCAAAGTATCTTATTATAAAATTTACCTCCAGAAAAATGCTGGTTCTTAGCTTCGAGTACATTCCAAACTAGAAGATAGTGCTATGGTGGGATTACCTAATTTGTTAAGAATACGTTATGCCCAACACACACATAAAACAGCAAACAAAGCATAGGTCTTAACCACACGCCATGACACGAACTCACAAGAACCAGCGAGCCCTTTCCCGGAGTCTAAGACCTGTTTTGCGTTTTGCTAGGGGTTGAGTGAATTCCATTATTCCAAGTCAATGGCCCTGAACAGCCTCCTTACTACTGAAAGCCCTAGAATCCTGAAGTTATTATCTAAGTTATTTCAGCATTGCCAATAGCTTAAGTTATAGGCCAAGAAATCTTGAACAAGTTATAACCCAAGGATCACATCAGCAACATCGGAACAACTAAACACACAGAACCAAGTCTGGAATTAATATGTAAATTGGGAAATAAGAGGCCGGATGTAGGCACCCTTACAGTAGCAGAACAAGACGTCTAATAACAGTTGTAAAACAATGAATAAGATGAGAAACTTTGGAGTTACGAGTCATTTTGCAATCAAATACATCCTTTGTTCATTTAGATTCCATAAGTTTATTTTAATGAAACTTAAAACAAGGGTTGAAATTGAAAGAAAACAAAACCTCTAACAACAGTTAAATGAAGCAAATGGTGATGACTTACCTAACTACCTACCATCAAAGAGAATCAACAACAAATAACCAAACATCCTAAAATTAAAATTAAAATAATAAAACTTACTTAAGGTAGGAAGACCGATTTTGGAACAAGATATACACGAAAATGAAAATTGTCTATGAAGAAGAAGCAGCATTAATTTGTTGAATTTAATCAAGCAATCACAAAACTGTCGTTTTACAAAATATACTCCGGCTTTAATTTCTTAGTATTTCAGTCTGGGTTCATGGAAGTTACCTTTTTAATTCGCGGTTCGTAAATATCTTTAGTAAACATCAACGACGTTTTTATTTCGAAAGATAATTTTGCCCTCACATCTCACTAACTCTACTCTTTTCTAAGTCCAAAAATCCCCAAATGTTCCCAACATCAAACACACCACCTCCTACCACCACGCCGCCACCACATACAGCCACTGCCAGGCCGCCAATGCCGTTTACCGCCACCACCGTCTACCACCACCTATCCGATTAGTATTTTTTTAAAAAAAATTAGCTTTGTAATTGAAATTAAATCGTTTATTGTTGTTAATAGATTATATGACTTTATTTGTTAGTTTTAAGGGTACCCTAGTTTTAATTGATTATATGCTTCGATTTGGATAGTTAATTGAATTTGTTTTGATTATTTTAGGTTTTATTAAACTTTATTGAATTAATTTTGAAAGATAGATTGTTGTTTGTATTATTGTAATTGTATTGTTGTTTTTGTTGTCAATCTTTTGCTAATTAGTTGTAATTGTATAGTTCTTTGCGTAAAATAGGTCAATTATATGTCGAATAATGTTGTTGTTGGTGTCGAATTTGAGTCGAAAAAATGGGGAAGGGGACACCATGGATGAAACGTGGGAATTGGTCGTTTCATCCATGATGAAACGTGTGCTTTGGACGTTTGTCCATGGTCAAACGTGGGTAATGGCCGTTTGGCCATGGTGAAACGAGATAATTGGCCGTTTGCCCATGGTCAAACGAGGGAATTGGACGTTTGTCCATGGTCAAACGAGGGAATTGGCCGTTTGAGCCATGGTGAACGTTGGAATTGGAAGTTTGGCCATGGTTCAAACGTTGGTTCTATTCGTTTGGCCATGGTCGATTGTTGAATTTCGACTTTCTTCCATGGTCAAACGTTAAGATTCAACTTTCGTCTATGGTCAAACGTTAAGAATCAACTTTTGACCGTGGTACGATTAACTTTTGACCAAAGTGTGGACAACGCCCGCGGGATCCACAGGGGCATTATCGACTCGAGGTTCTTTCGAATCAAATTAAGACAAATTAGAGTCGCCATCAAGTTTTATGGGAACTTGGAACCGTTCAAGTCAACTTTACACCTTTCATCGAAAAGTATAAAGCCGATCGACTACGAGTGATTAAAGATAAAGACTTGTACCCTATATCACTCGATTTGAATGACTCTCGTAATCCAATGGTATTTAGACGGATCCACAAACCATAGATCTTGAGTAAGTGGTGAGGGTACGTGTTAGGAAGCCCATAAGGACACCTAACCCCGCCCGTCGATGACGGCCTCTACTAAGTCAAGTATTGGATTTCAAACAAGGTCGTAGCTACTACGATATATGATATGCAAACACTGTTTTAAAACCCTAACATGTGACAACAATTTCTATGTCGTTTAATGTATGAATACTAACTTTGTCAAAGTTGTTTTAGCATGTTGGTTGATTTGAAATAAAAGATGTGCAAACACGGCTTAGGAGGAATGGGGGAGCCATTGGGATCTATCCTATTACAACCCAGGCATTTCATGCCGACACAACGAGAAATAAATTACAACTCGATCTAATTACAACAACTATCGTAATTACTTTGACTCAGATTGAAATAAAAACTATATACATGATAAAAATTACAATACAAACTAACAAAATACAACTTAAACTGTTATAACTTAACAAATAAAACAAATGTAAACAAAAAAGCTAAAGCTAAGTTAGATTGATTAATGATGTTAGTCGAATTATTAGTGTTAATGAACAAATTAGATTAGAAATAAACTAATTAAGTTAAACTAAATAAATACAAAGGCTTGAAATAAATTAGGTACAACTTATTAATTAAATTGAACCCAACTTATTAAAATTATTCACCAATCCATATTTATTAAAATACGATTAGTAAACAATTAAAGAAACAAAAGAAGAAAAGAAACTAAAACTGGCAGACCCGTGCAGTGCACAGATCAGAAGTCAGACAGACCCGTGCAGGGCATGGTTTTTTTTTAGAAAAGCAAAGTTAATTATGTTTTAATTTCGAAATCAGTAAAATAAATTACGGAAAAATTCACTAAATTAAATTTACAGATTTTGAACCATAAAAAATAATAAAAACAAATTTTCGAAAACTAGAAATAAATAAAACAAATTAAAGGTTAATTAATTACAAATTGAATAAAATAATTACGAACTAGGTTAAATGCAATTATAATTTGTCAGCGAGTGCAAATGGAAAGGTGTTAAGCACACACTTCCATGCTAGCGAGAAAATTAGTGAGAGTGAAGGTGAATTCAATTAAAAATTAGAAGGTTGCAAATTTCATTTACAATAATGTTATTTTAATCCTACGATGCCTAATGAATTAACGAACTAATGTGAGGCGTTAATTTAGTCTAAGGAATTGTGTAAAGCGTGGCCTACTATTACGATGAATGAAAAGTTTAAAGTTAAAACAGTGATACAAACGACATACTACGTCAATTAGATCGATTTAATTCTGTCCAATTCCAAATACGAGGATATGTAAATGAGAAGGGGATACGACCGACCAATCTGGCGGATTTCTTTCCCAACTCAAGTCAACGCGGGTATTCGGAATGACACTTTAACTCATACTCATACTATACTAATGTTTCATAGTTAACGATGTTAGACAATATATAATATATAAAATAAGCGATAGAAAAACAAATAAAAAACGAAATAAAAAGGGAAAGAAGGAGGATTTGATGCACCATTAACCTACATGTATCGTTGACACCGTCTTGGGTCGTATTCGATCGTAGATTTTATCTCGAGGGGCCGTCGTCGACGAAGACAATTGAAATTGAATTTTGAAATCAAGAAATAACACGTTCAAAAGGCAGACTTGAGCAGCGATTTTCAATCACTCATCACGACTTCGTTTCTCAACGATTTTTCAATCCGAAAGATGTTTTGGAAACTAGAAAGACTGAATTTTGTGAATATGGAAAGAAACCAGAAGCTTTAATAGGATTTAAGCACGAGAATCAAGGCCAATAACCACGACAGAAACTCGAAAACAAGATTTGTGTCCCTGTTTTAAAGCGGCTGTCACGGCTTTAGTTTAGGGTTTTTTAGACGATTGATGGTTTTTATTTGCAGTATGATGTCAGGATAAGTTAGAGGAATGGATGTATGGTCGAGGGGAGGTATTTATAGGGAGTTAAACTAGGGTTTAAGAGGGCAACAAGCAGTCGAACTGCTCTGTTTCGCTGCTGCTAACCAGCAGCTTTCGTGAGCTGGTGTAGGGTTTATGAGGGGTGTTTCTTGGTGTTTAAGCTAGGTTAATATGGGTAGGATACTAGTGTATGGTTTAGGGTTGATGGGTGCGGGTTTAAGTGGTGTTTGGAGCGGGTTTGGGGTTGTTTAGTGGACTCAGGTTGAAGGGTGACGGGCTGGTTTGTGCTGCTGTTTTGGATGGGTTATTAGCTGGATTGGAGGGAGTTTGGATGTGTTTTGTTAGTGGGCTAGATGACCATGAGTTTGGGGTTGAAGGAGGGGTTGAATGACGGGTTTTGGAGCTGTTTTGGGGCACGCAACACAGAGTACAAAGGAAGGTATTGGGCTGCTAGTATGTCGTGTTTGCGGCTCGAAAATAAGGAGGTATATACGTGGGTTTTCATGGGGTTAGGGCCTGGTTATGAGGGTGAGTGATGGGTTGGGTTATGGGTCAGGAGTTGGTTCAAGTTTGCTTCGAAAATCATGCCCAAATATCTATTTTATTTTCAATAAAATAAACTTAAGAAAATAAATTCAAATTAAAACAATAAAATGAATTCACTTTAATAAAACATTAATTTAAATATCATTTAAATTAATAAAATACATCATCGACTACGCCCATTCTACGCCGTAAAATGAGCTCCAAATAATGACAATGCCAACTAGCAAATACATGTCGTCCTATCATCATCGGGTGTTTGTCGGGTTCTCTATAAATTCCAATATCGACGGATACGGGTATATCTACAGAGCCCCCACTTTGACTGAGGCTTGGACAAGGCGAAAGTCAAAGTATACCCCAAGTCTATCGACCTGAGGATTCCGCGGGTCGTTTATAGTCCATTAGACTTGCGTAGGTAAGCTCGCCAGCCATAAGAAGAGATCATACCTGAAACTTCGTTGGGGATTAACTCTTGCTTCTGTTGCGTCAAATTATCATCATTGGTCGTCGACCCATAAAATTGCATATATGGTGGGTTGAGCTTTATCCTTAGGCGCCTACGTATCCGTTTCTGACGATATCAAACCCGCGTTGTAGTTCGGCAATTGCTGACACTTGCCCAAAGTTTATCATTTGCTGACATTTGTCCGAAATTCATATCTGCTGACACTTGCCCAAAGTTTATCATCTGCTGGCACATGTCCAAAATTCATCATCTGTTGACACTTGCCCAAAGTTTATCATCTGCTGGCAGGTGCCAAAATGGGACGGGACTTTCCGAGGAGGTTGCCGCTGCTGTCATCATTTGCTTTCAGCTACGGAATTCTTCCATTTCATACTCTTGTATTGAATTGAATTCTGACTGGATGTCATCCATTTCATCTTGATAATGGTCTCTGAAGCCAACACCTTCAGAGCCCCCAGTTTGTGATGTCTCTAAAGTCGAAGAGTTTAGAGCCCCCAGTTGAAGCATATCCTGCTACATTTGAAACACAAAAACGTACTAGCAATAATCATCACATAAGCACATTTGGATCATCAATCTTACAATTGGATCATTTGAAAGATTGGGTCATCGACCCGAAAATTGAACACGTTGACAATCTTGAATAATTGGGTGATCGACCCGAATTTTGAATCACTTAGAATATTGGGCCATCGACCCGAGGTTTGAAGTTGAAGTGTTGGAATGTTGGGTCGTCGACCTAAAATCAAATTTGAAAGACTGGGTCATCGACCCGAAATTTGAACATGTTGAAAATTTTGAGTAATTGGGCCATCGACCCGAAATTTGAATTTGAAACGGATCATTTGGATGTTGGGTTGTCGACCCAAAATTTGATTTTGAACTTTGAGATTTGAACCTTGACTTGAAATGTACCACCACATAGATCATCTATCCATAATTCGCAAAAAAAAGTTTTTTTTTTGAAATTTCGGAATTCTGAATGAAATTTCGGAATTCTAAAATCTTTGGCACATACCTTGATGGGTGAGCACGAAATACGACTCAGACATTCTGTATGACCCGTAAATAACGTGGGCGTAGCCCGCTACCGTAAAACAAAAAAATAAAATAAAACCGTAAGTGTGCACTGGTTTTAATTCAACTATTGACTTGTTGGGGGTAGAAATGTAAATTGGCCATTCTGGCGCCAAAAGATGGCAAATGGGAATCACAAGGTCGTTGGACTTGGGACGGAGATATCGTATGGCATGGGCTTACTCCCGAGGGCACATGGGAATCAAGATCACTTGGCATTGACATGGTGGATTAAACTCACGGAGCAACAACGTTGGCTTCGCCCAGACACTAAACACAGGTTGATTTTATGAGAATACTTAGACATCACACATCACTCTTGTTGGGAACATTCTGTCACTCTTCTCCTCGCCTCCTTTCTTTTCAGCGAGTTTTCATCATTTCTTGCCACCGCCTTCTTTCTTTTCAGCGAGTTTTTACTATTTTTCTTCCACGCCTTCTTTCTTTTCAGCGGGTTTTTCATATTTTCTGTTCCGAACAAAAACCCACACCTATCTGACTGAGCATCTTTGCCTACACCGTTAGATAAAGCTCATTCCGAGACTTGACACTACTCATCTGAACCTATATCCTTATCCTAGCCTACATCGAGTGCTAAGACCGACCCAAACAAAGGCGGCTTCATTTGGACTTGGTTAAGACCCATAATAAACCGACAAGACGACAACTTGATTGATGAGTGGATTGAATCCCTTATTCTGAAGGACTGCCTACGTATTCGCGTGGAGCGAAATCAAATCCGACGTAGTTCGATGAAGGTGCATTAAATTGGCATTTTGATTGTATGTACACACTCGAAGGTTTCACCTAAGGTATCATGTCGTATCCCATTCTAGCCTGTAAAGTACTGTTAAATCCCATGTCTAGGGTTGGTACAAAAGGTTGTGGTTCTTTGGGATGTGGAGCGTGGTAAAAATAGGTTCGCAAGGTAAACCATCGTTCTGAAGGTTCGTTTTGTGGTGCTAAGGCCAAGGGCTACGGGTTATAACGTGGTTGGAAATGGTGTCTCAGGTTTGACGAAACCCGAGTAAAAATGGGTCGGGAAATCGATGTAGGATCAAATTTTCATGTCTCGACCCTAAAGGCTCAGGTGTACTAACACAAGCTGACTGATTCTCAGAATCTCTAACTATTCCCTCGTAAATGCCTCGGGAAGAATTAGGGGTATGGATGACTGCTGATGGCGCTACCTGACCATTTTGGCTTCGCCTTTGAACTTCGATCAACATTTTGACATTTCTTTTTCTTTGCTTCTGCTTCTTCTTTTTTTTCCTTCTTTTTTTCCTTTTTTTTTCTTTTTTCTTTTTTCTTTTTTTTTTTTTTGAAAAATGGTCTTCCACTCCTTCTCCTAGTCACCAATGGATACACCTTGAAAACTTGGCTTCGCCAACTAATTTGGGTCAGAACTAACAATTCCTTGTTAGAACGGCTTGGTTTCGTCTCTCTTTGAGAGGGGATGATTCTATGGGGAAAAGGCTTGCCTTCCATCATCGATAGAGGAAACAAGGAGCTAGTCCGGGTTCGTCATAGAATCATCTAAAAGCTTGGCATAAGACTGGTTTTGATGGATGTTTTCTACCGCCAGACATGGAATAGGTAAAGGAATCAAACACGGGATCCTAATGTACCTTACATTTTGAAAAAAGACATATTTCTACCCAGGGATGCCTTTGACTGTGTTGTGCATTTTGTCATGCTTTCGGAATGATTGAGGATTGAAAACAAGACAAATTTAGAAACAAAACTGCAACTTTTTTATTGGAATGACAAATGCTTAACAGACTCGAAGGAACGATTCCTAGGACACATCCTAGGTCATCGCGGAACAAATGACTCAAATTCAAGAAAAGAAAGTCCTAGACTCGACTCAACTAAGATAAGAAAACAGATCCCGACTCATAATTTTCAAATCTGGTCTTGAGCTTTCTCTTGTTCAGCTGTCAGCTTAGATGCTCGGCTCTGGTCCTTGATCCCTATGATGGTCTGCCTCCATCCCAAGGTAGTCCTCTGAGGATCTACGCCAGTGATGAAGGTTGGTGAATCGAATTGTCTTTTATTAACTTCGTTAATAAGAGGAGTACATTCTAGAGCAAGACTCCCGACTTGAATTTCATTCTTCGGGTTTGGCAAGAATTCAGAGCAACACAAAAATATTTTCCCGATAAACACTCCTTTAAAGTGACATGGGCGGATAAGATGGGAGTAATCGACATTGTCTTCAATAGAAACAAAGTTAGCGTGATTGCCAAATGGATTGGTGATGTTATTGGGTTTAAAAGTTGGGATCGGGAGTGTTCCACTCTCAATCATGTCTTGAATTTCGTTCTTCAATCGATAACACCTTTCAGTATCATGGTCTTTCCCTTGATGAAAGGCACAATAGGCATTTGGTTTATACCATTTACCTTGTTGCTCAGCGGGTGGGTCCGGAGTTGGACCAATAGGCTTCAGCTTTCCTTAGTCTATGAGCCTTTGGAGAGCGTATGTATAAGTGAATCCGATATCAGTGAATGCCCTCGGAGCTTGGCGCTGCGGCTTCTTTGATTGCCCTTCTAAGAGATTGATTGCTTCATCAAAATGGGTCATTGCTGGGGCCTTGGCCTTAGACGATGACGCCCCTTGGTACCCTTTCGGCTTTTCAGCCTCTGCCCTTATGACATCATCTTCTACCTTTATCCCGATTCTTATCAATTCTTTGAAAGAGCCAAAATTCTGGTATTTCAGAGCATTGCGGTAAATAGGCCGTAGATTCTTTACGAACTTATCTACCATTTCAACTTCGTCAGGCTTCTTGGCTAACTTCACGCTTTCAGCGCGCCATCTTGCAAGGAATTCAGTAAAGCCTTCTTTATCTTTCTGGGTCATAACCTCTAACGTCCTTATATTGGTCTGAATCTCGACATTATCAGCATAGTTCTTACAGAACTCCACCGTAATATCTTCGAAAGTGGGGAAGTTCTTGAGGTCCAGATTATAGAACCATGCCTTTGGGTGTTCATCCAGAGAGTGGGCGAAAATTTCAGAGAGCATGTTAGCAGGTACTCCCTTCAGTGCTAAGTATCCCTTATAGGCCTTGACATGGTGGACTAGATCTTCTGTGCCCTTAAATTTTGGGATATCAGTGAGTACCATGTTTGTGGGCAACTTATCCTGAACTGGGGCATAAGCTCTAGCGTTTTCATAGTGGATGTTCTTTCCCTGGGAGAGTTTTAGACGGTCCTCGATGAATTTGAACCGTTTCTCTAGATCAGTCAGAGGTAGGGTAGATGAAGAGGAATCTTCACCAAGCTTTAATTTGATCACATCCATTCTGGCTCTCATGAGGTTCACAGCCTCAGTGAGTTTGTTAACAACATCTTCCATTGCTTGAAGTCGGGTTTTTGGCGGCCTTTCTACAAGAAAACCCCGAACTGAGTCAATATTCAAATGTAAGAGCCCTTGTACACTTAAGGACACGACACCAACTTGACTCAAACCAAGATTCGACTTAAGACTGAGCTAACTAAATGGTTCGACTCACGGTTGGATTTAGAGATCGATTCATTTTAGACTCAACAAAACGACATGACTCAAGACATCATAGCTCGATTCTAAACTGGACTCAGTTTTGACTTAGACTTAGACTTTGACATGGACTGAACCCGTGAATGGACAAACATGTAGATACCTCATTTATGCACCTCTCGCAAATCACCCGGTGATGATTGGGCCGCATGTTTGGTACGCGGAACGATTTGTGACAGTTCGTAAGTTTATCGTCAAGTGATTTCTCAAATATTAATGTCTACCTCTTAGTTGTCATCTACGTGCCGATACGGTCGTTTTGACAGTAATTAGAGTACATTTGGAGTCCGGGCCTAAGACCGTCTTCATTTTCTGATAACCGTTAAATCCCGAGTAAGAATGTTCCGGAATGTTCCGGATATTTCTATTCCATATTTTTATAAATATTTCACAATCTTTATCCTTTGGTAAACAATTTCCCGTAATATTCATATAAGATATTAAGGAAAACCAAAATATTACGTCCTACCATAACTTAAACACGGAAATTTTTCTTCCGCAGGAGGAAACCCCTTGGGAACAGACGCAGCAGGTGCTGCGCCTCTTCCAAGAGACGCAGTGACTGCTGCGCCTCTTCCCAGGTCCTTTTCTACGTATTTTTCGTATTTTTTTCATATCTTTCCGAGATTCACTTCCAAAGACTCTCCGAAACCCTAATTCCTTCACGTGATTAGTATAAATAGAAGCCTTCGCTCCTCATATTTCTCACGCGAGTGTCCGCCCTTCGCTTCTTCCTTTGCATTCTAGACCTTTGTTCTTACTTTTTGGCGTCTACGTGCTTGAACTTTCGACCACGTAAGCTCGGATCCTTCTGAGTACCAGCCTCGTTTGCATGACTGACCAATTTGACCAACTCCACATCAATCAACTTAATTAATCTAATAGTTTTCCTCTTACGAGGGCACTTTCATATTTGCATTATAGTTCGAGTCGAGCATTGCTAATCGATAACTTAGTCCTTCTCATTTCGTCAAACATGTAAGTCTGAGGGCGTATAATCTCTTTTTTCTTGTTCTTTACTTTTGTATCATCATTAATGTAAGGTTTATGTCGAAAATACTTATTAAAACCGATTTCTAAAACTGTGCTTTAAAACCCTTTTTACGGATTTCCAGACGACAGACCGTCGAGAAAGGACGCAGCAACTGCTGTGCCTCTTCGAAGGAGCGCAGTTCCTGCTGCGCCTCTTCGTGAGGCTGCCGCAGTTCCTGCTTCCTTTCTTCTTCCTTCGTCCTCTGTAATTCGTTCGTCAAAATTTGTTTCGTTTTTTTCCTGTTAATTCTTTGACATAATAGCTTATCATCTCACATGTATATTATTCATCATTCATTCACATGTTTAATTCGTCATTAAATTCGACTTAAATCCCTTATGATCCGATATTTGCGGGTTTTCGTCATTAAATTCAAATCCGGGTTGTAGGAATTCGATTTGTTCATATCGGGTTTCTGGAATTCGATCCTTGATATATTTTCCATCTGTTATTCATGATATTCTTCATTAATTTGTCATTAATTCATCATGTTTAGTCTATTTTATTCACTCATGTCACTAATCAATCATTCTTTCATGTAATTAATCTGTCTTAATTCCGTACCATCCATGTTTGTTGCTTTTATGACTATTAATCACATGTAAACAACCTGATAATCACTTCCATCCGAGTAAATATCGTAATCAACCCTTAAAATCATCAATTAACATTAACGATTTGCAGTTCCGACTTCACAGCCAGAACTCACCCTTGGAACAGACGCAACAACTGCTGCGCCTCTTCCAAAGGGCGCAGTCCTGCTGCGCCTGTTCCAGGTTGAGTTCTGTATCTGAACTCCGTTGTTGCTTGACTTAGTTTAATTAGCTTATGTATTAATGGACTATTATCCGTATTATCGCCTAATTCCTGTTCGTTAATTCTTTCTTCTTTCTTTTCCCAAATTATCCGTTTTGAAGGTATTTTCGACATAAGTCGCTAATCCCGATGTAATTATTGTAATTTCTTATTATTGTAATTTTATTCCTTGTATTTTGTATCATTTGTGTGTTTTCACATGTAATTGAGCATTAAATCCTACTTCGACTCAATTGATTGTTAAACTATGTGTCAACCGACTTAGTTAAATTGACATGCTAGGATTAAAACTTGGATGTTGCATTGCATGCATATAATCGACGATATATCAAGTATAGACGATTTTCCCTAATCATTAGTAGAGGCCGCTATCGAGGCGGGCGGGATTAGGTGTTCGATCAAAAGAGCTTCCTAATACGTACCCTCACCCCTTACTCCAGATCTATGTGAACACCCGTGTTCATTGGCATCCACGAGAGTCATTCTAGACATAGAATGCTAAGGGTAACGATTGCTTAGTGTTCATGTCACTACTTTGTGTCTTGACATGACACGAGGTATTCGAACGGTTCCAATTTCCCATAAAAATTGGTGGCGACTCCAACAAATGCAAACGCTTGTTCTCTTCCTCCCAAGCGCCCCCGTGGGCCCCCGCTGTCCACAGTTTGGCGACTCCGCTAGTGATAATACACTTACGTGTAGCCAAGGGTGAAACTTGAACAAGGTTAGGGAATAGTTTGTACAAGACAATTGTCGGTTTTCATAACTAGGTCTTCCTAGACCGTTTCATTCGGCCTTCCTAGGCCCAATCCAACCCATTCGACCAATCGTCCCGTCTAAACGGTCCTAATTCTTATTTGGGCCTAAGGATGGATAGCGATTGACATCATCCATACCATGATGCTTACTCTTGTTTGTATCAAGGGCCTTCACTACTTGAGGAAATGGACTAGGAATCGGCCTTACTCTTGTTTGGTACGAGCCTCTCCACAGACTTCGGGTTTGATGGTTCGGTATGGCAACCCACCCTTTAACCAAAACCCTTTTAAAAAGCACTCAGCATCCCGTTATAATGCTTGTATAAATGTTTGTACCTTACGTGATCACCATTTCTAAACGAAACCATGACGTTTTTTGCAAAAATCAAAGACCTTTTTTTAATCAAAATTTTGAAAAAGGCCATTCGATTAGCGCAAAACCCAGTCGAAACTCTGTCCGTTTGTCGAGTCAAAATTCGGGCCACAAGCCCATTTCAAAACCTCACTTTGAGTCCACTCCTACGACTACACTATAGTTGACTAGGATACACATTTTCCAAAACTTTGTCCTTTCTTCAAAGCTCACTCAACACAAGTGGCACACACCTACTTCACGAGTCAAAACATTTCTTCTTTTAGCAAGTGTGTTAGAATAGTCGATCGTGTTTTGATTCGTCATCGATCTCTTATCCAGTTTTCAAGATGCCTGGAACCAACGACACGAACCTCAACCAACTTCAAGATGGTAATGATCGAATCCTAGCCGCGCTAGGCCAAATCCAAGTTACTCAAGACCAAGTGTATGATCGCCTTGACACCATCGAGGGTCGGATCTACGCCGTAGAGGGGAGATTGCCTCCTCACGAAAGTGAAGTAGTAGGGGACTTCGTAAGTGAATCCAAGGACGAAAATCCTCCCTTGGGACTAACTGTAGCTGAGAAAAGACTCCAATACTTAGAGGAGCAATTGATGTACCTTAAAGGGGATGACATTTATAGGGAGAATAATCGCAAGTATGAGGCCGTCAACTCCAAATTGCCAACGAACTTCAATATGACGGATATCCCTAAATTCAAGGGGCACGAAAACCCTTTAAACCACATCCGTGCCTTCAAGGATTACATGTCTATCAAAGGCATCAAACCCGAGATGTTCTTAAGGATCTTTCCTTCATCTCTTGACACCATCCCAAAACAATGGTTCTACTCTTTAGAACACAAGAAGATCGCTACTTGGGAAGATGCCGCGATCGAATTTGCTAAGCAATACGCGGATAATGCTGAGATCCAAGTTAACATGCGCACTCTAGAGGTTCTTACCCAAAATGACAAAGAAGGATTCACCGACTTCCTAAGTAGGTAGAGGAAGACTAGTACCCAACTAGTTGAACGCCCGGATGAGGCTACCCTTGTGGAGAAGTTCGTGGATAATCTCAAACCCATCTATGCCAATCATTTGAGATACCAAAACATCAAGACTTTCAAAGACTTAACCGTACTAGGGACAAGGATTGAAGATGACATCCGTAAAGGGCTCTTGTCCAAAACGGTAGGTCGAGGATACCAAGGCTCAACAAGTCGTTCTTACGGCTCCACTAGCAAGACTGATGAAGTTAACCTTCTCGAATCATCCAAGAAAAGTATCCCACCAAGGAAATTCACAAATCTTGGGGACACTTACTCCAACGCTCTAAAAAGGTTAATGAAACAAGGCAAACTCCAACCCATTGGACCTACTCCCGAACCCGAAAAGAAATCCAAATTCTGGGACGAGAACTCGTACTGTGAGTACCATAGGGGCAAGGGGCATGACACAGAAAAATGCTACAAATTGAAAAATATGCTTCAAGACATGATTGAAGATAGTCGACTACTAATACCGCCGAGAGGTAAACCCAACAACACTCAGAACCCTCTTGGGATTCTAGTGATTACAAGTGACGAATCTACCTTAGATTGTTCACACCTCATTTCTCCAATTGAAGATGAGATCCATGCAATTGAGAGTGAGGGATTCTACTCTACTATCTCCCCTACCTTTTCCAACTTCATCACATGGACAAGGAGTGTGGATAGACAAGTTTGGGAATTAGAAAATGTGGTGACAACTTTACATGATCCCAACGCAACATCCAAGGAGCATGTGCCACTAATCTTCTCTCAAAACGCTACTATACAAGAAATAATCACCGTGGTTGATAAACTAGTCGACCAAATCACACGACTAGAAGACGAAATCATGAGAATGAGAGAACTAGCTACGATCAATGGAGTATGGGTCGATGATGATGAGGACGAGTACCTCATTGAAAACTCCCTAGTCAAGGAAATAGTCCAAAATGGTGAAGACCAAGATGTGGACCACCTAACTCGTTCAGGGCGTCCATATCAAAGTACTACTCAAAATGGTCCAACCAACGTTGTCACACCAAATGATAACGAAGATGACTCCACTGACCATTTGCTCAAGCAATTACAGAAGACAAAGGCTGATCTTTCAGTCTGGCAATTAGTGGCAAGCTCATTCCCACATCGCCAAGCTTTACTGCAAGCTTTGGCCAAGCTAAATGTAGCACATAACTCGACACCCGAAGATGTAGTCAACTTGGTCTTCCAAGAATCACCGAAGCTAAGTAATCCTATTACTTTCTCAGACGAAGATTTGCCACCTTTTGGCGCTAGTCACAACTTAGCTCTTTACATCACTGTCATTTGTCTAAAGAAGAATGTGCCAATGACCTTGGTAGATGATGGCTCTGCGGTCAACGTCATACCCCTCAAAACGGTATACAAATTTGGCATGAAAGAGTCGGATTGGACCCCTACCAATCAAGGAGTTCGCGCATATGATGGTACACGACGAAAGGTAGTAGGATTTGCTAACCTAACCATAGCCACAGGGCCAATTGAGCGAAAGGTTAACTTCCAAATAGTGGACATTGAAGCTTCCTTCAACATACTTCTAGGAAGACCTTGGATTCACGCTTCCAAAGCGGTAACATCCACCCTTCATCAGAAGATCAAGATCCCACTAAATGGCAAAGTGGTGACGATCACTTCGTCACCCATCAAGGCAATAATCGAAAAGAAATCAAACAATCAAGTCCTTGCAGACCCAGTATATGAACTTGGGGGCTTCCAAAGCATAAGTGTCATAGAAAGCGAATTGGCACCCTTATACTATGATCCCTACTCCAACTTGGTGGTCAACCACATACTCAAATCCTAGGGATACTTCCCTGGAATGCCTTTTAACCCTATTCGAATAAACACCTTCGCACCATACAAGGAAGGCAACTCAAAGAGGATACCACTCGGACTAGGGTACAAACCCACTAAAGAAGAGGTCCTCGAGATGCTCGCTCAAGTTCAAAACCGTAAGTATGTAGGAGTCCAAATGCGACCCTATCTGTAACACCCCAGTTTATGAGGGAGCCTTTAGCAAGACATTCCCTAATAAACCGGACTGTTACCATCTCGGTTTCCCGAGGTAGTGAATAACAAATTAAACTCCAAGGCAAAAATTATATAATGTCTTTAACTTAATTATTACAAAACCTCTTTTACGTCAAATTACAAAGAACTAACATAAATAAAAGTGAAAGTCTTCTAGATGATGATCTAGCTACTAAGTCTTCTGATCCAGTGTCTCACGCCCACCAAGCTCCCGTTCTATCTCTTAAACCTGTCAAGTCTGCTCGCCAATATTTGGGTCATCACAGGTGTTCACGAATACACAGGGTCAACCACGAGGTTGAGTAGGGAAAACAATGAAACAACAAAATATGATATGCATGCTCCTCCGTCACCTCCATCTCCATCTCAACTCATATCTCATAACTCATATCTCATAACTCATATCTCATAACTCATAACCCGAACAACCCACCATACCGATCCCCAGACTATATATATCGACCGTAGTCGATCTGCCGACTTCGCAATTGAGGACACCAGGGCAAGTCTGCGAACCCGCCCGGGCCTTATCACAACATCATCATCACCACACCACATCACCACAACATCCTCCATCTCCAATGCATATGAATGCTCAACAATGAACAATGCAATACAATATGTATATCAATGAATGAAATCATGCCAAACTAACAAATGTTGTGATAACACACTCAACACGAACAATTCAATCAACCATATCATAGCGTAATCAACAACCACGAATCAAGTCACGCTCACAATTTGGTCATATAAAACACAAACAAGTCAACACAATTCAACAACACGATAAGAAGTCAAGTGTATTTCCCTACCTTTTCGCAATCCAAGCTCACACAAGCAATCAATTATGAACCTTCACATATCCATCACCTACATAACATAATTATATATAATTACCACCTACTCAATCAAATAATCATGCACATAACCTAGGCTCATCATAACTTAATAGGAATATCAACTTAAAGAACAAACACGATTTTTCCCGATTTTCCAGCACATGACAGACTCGGAATAAAATACATAACTAATTCCAGAAAAATCAAATTGATACAAAGCCAATTGAATTGGAACCCCATGAGTCTTAGCTACAAATTATATCTAACGTGTTTTTCCCAAATTCCATACTTATCAAGGGTTTTCAGACTGATTTCCAAAAACTGACAGAAACCGTCGCATAAAAAGTATTGATTCATAAAACGAGTTTAAAACATTATTTTTCAGAAATTCCAAATTCTATTATCATCTAGACTATACAAAGATTATGTATGAAGAAGCCTCATAACTGAATCGACATAAAAATTAAGGTTTCAAATCATTTTCCACAACCAAATCAGATTCGCGGACTTTTCAGCGACATGTTCATAAATAAATCACCTAGGACAAACCACAAAGAATTTGACTATGAGATTTTATATGCATAAACTAGACATCAAATAAACAGGTCTCTCTTTTCAAACTTTTCGAAAAAAACGACATTAAAACAGTATAAACAATGGAATTAAATCGACTTACAAACAGGGAATCGAATTAGGTTGGAATCGATGAGCAATCTTCAATCAAATGAAAGGATCGTGTGTGTGTGTGTTGGTGTAAACCATAAAAATTCGTACATGCGATAATCAATAAAGAGGAACACAATAATACGGAAAACAAGAGTTTATTTTATTATTGAAAGATTTAGGGTTACAATTTCCGTAACTCTCTTGATTCCATCTCTAAGGCATTTAGGGTTTTGATACCATCTCTAAGGTATTTAGGGTTTTGATAGTGACTACGGGGTCTTATCGACTTAATTCCGTAGGGAGATGATGGGGTTTTTTTGTGACTTATTCCATCCTACCTACAATTTGGTAGTAGGAAGACGAAGTCGTTTGTTTGACTTAATCCATCTCTGCTCTCCTCTAAACCCTAAATATGGAGTTGTATTTATAGTAGAGTGGCTTGGAGGGAAAGACGGCATATTCTAGAATATCCTAAGATATTATCACAATATTTTTTGATAAATATCTCTAAAATACTGAAGATATAATAAAATAAATAGATACCAAAATATAAAATTTTGGTGTCTACAACAAAAGCGTCAAAAGGAGGGAGGAGGGTGATATGAGGGTTGTGTAGTGTTAGGGTAACATTAGGTTAAGAATTAGGTTAAAACATGATGGTGGGTGTTGGGTTAAACATGTTATTGGGTAAACTCCAATGGGTCGAGGGTAAATGGGTTAGCTCACATCTCGAATTCCATGTAAACCCGTCTCAAATAACTTAGAGATGGTATCAAAACCCTAAATGCCTTAGAGATGGAATCAAGAGAGTTACGGAAATTGTAACCCTAAATCTTTCAATAATAAAATAAACTCTTGTTTTCCGTATTATTGTGTTCCTCTTTATTGATTATCGCATGTACGAATTTTTATGGTTTACACCAACACACACACACACGATCCTTTCATTTGATTGAAGATTGCTCATCGATTCCAACCTAATACGAAACAACTCGATCTTACGATACAACACGAGTCAAGTAAAATAACATAACGTAATTATCGACTAAACAATTAACCCGACTTAAATAGTAATATAAAATACGGAGTATTACAGTCTTCCCCCCTTAAAATGAACTTCGTCCCGAAGTTCGCTCATCTATCAAACCTCCAAGCATCACCGTGGGTACCAAAACAGATTTTCTAGTATAAGAACTCAAGAACTTAGGCCCATAAAACAAAATGTTACATTCTACCCTCCTAAAAAGAAAGTTACGTCCCGGAACTTACTTCATGCAGACATATCACCACGAATCATTCCATCATCCTACTACCGTCGTTCACCTCAAACTATCAGAGCGCCATACCAGTAGTTTAACTACACGTTTTTCTTACACATCAACCAACTAACAGAAGTAAGAACACAACATAGAGAACTCATTTGCATGGGTGCCACACAACGAAACATCAACTTGATCAAAACCACAATCTATAAACAAGTGCAACATAACATTAAGATTTTACAATCCTACCCAACTAAAAACATGGTTACGTCCTCGTAACCTCTTCTCAACTTTCATATACGTATGCAACAAAATCACTGTCAACAACATGTAACAGAGAAGAACACATGGTAAGAAATTTCGCATTAACATTAAGGTCGAAAACAAGGTTTCATTATGGAGTTAGCTGATTGTCAACAAGCAACACTTATTACTTAGCTCATTCTTAACTTAAAACACAACATTAACTAAAAGAACAACAAGAAAAGAACCAAAGGTTTACACGGTTTCATAACGAACCGATCATGGTGTTACTAGTTCTAACATAACAATCCTTAGGTCGCGTTTACTCGATTCCGTGACTTCTATGTCATTCCCTACCTGGTTCACCTCTTCCCCAAAGTCCGGTTTGGGCGGTTCGATCGTTTTCGGCATCGGTACATTAGCATAAAATTCGTATCTCAGGTCGCCCGATATAAAGTCAAAGGTATGCTCGGGCGGGTAATCGGCCCCGCCGCAAAGAATTGGGGTCACGGCATAACCTCATGCAATGGGTGGACAACTCTCTCATATAAAAGTGTTTGTTGTCCTTTAGTATGCCGTAGTCGGGATAGTATCGATAAGGGTATACGCTCTTAACTGAGTATTAGTTAAGTACTCAGGGTTCCCATTATGGCCATACTTGTCCATGGCAGCACAAAGTTTCTCACAATGCTCATTGAAGTCAGCATCAAGTGACATGCAACAGTCTCGCGGGTGTACATTATAGGGATCCATCCTACAGAGTGGAAAGTTAAACAAATTATGACACAAGGGTGCTACCGTAGAAGGGTGTTAATATAAAGGATTCATTCACGAGGTTTAAGGGTGCGGAAGTTATATAACAAGTTTTCAGAGTAGCTGTTGTAATACCAGGGTTTTGGTCAACTCAAGATTATCACAATTCGCATTATCTACCGAGAAACAACAACCTTAGAAAGATCAACCACAAGGATACACGTATATCAGCATACAATCTAACGTTGACCCCACCAAATTCCTCTCCCAAGTCAAAATTATTACTAATTCCGAACAATTGAACCATATGCGCATTCATTCCGCCCTACTACTAAACAATCACCAGGAGTATTAAAACATGCTGCACATATGCACTACTTAAACACTTTGAAACCACAGAAAACATAACATGTAATCAAAACCATTTGACTCATTAGACACGCAACATGAGTTAGTCAGTTTGTATGATATAAATTCTGAAAACGTATTTCTCAATAACGTAACAACATATGGCCCATGACAACAACAACATTACTTCCATATCACACATGTGTTTAACATTTTAGCAACCATATCGTTCAGTTGTGTCCAAAGAACTTAGTATAACTCATTTTCAAAAAACAAGAGATATCGCATAAATAGCTTAACATATACATTTGCCATCATATACCTTGTAGAATATTATCTATGATAAAAGTTTAGCAACTTGAACAACTTCTCTGGTTTGCACGGTTTGAACAAATAGGCAACTCGCGGTTCGATTAAACGTAACTATAACGACTATCATTTAAACGTACGCATGACATGTGAATCATCAAAGGGTTATCTCATTGTAATTCGACGGTTCGAGAATATATTTCAAATATCGTGACAATTGCAACAATCACCTTAGCATTTCATGACAATACAACTATGAACATATCCAATAAGGAACAACAACACTATTTTATTATCATATCATAAGTTTAGGTTGGACTGAAATAAATTAATGCAATGAAAGTAATAAGTATAATTATAGGCACACAGACTCACATAAAAGACATGAGAACTCGGATGACATCCTACATGTGTGAACATTTAGACATACTCATTACTACCATCCATGTGTAAACATTTTAACATAATTATTATAATTATTCACGCGAGTATATTAGAACAATCAAGTTAACGTTTAACACCATCAACTTTACCAAGATATGACAATATAGTTTTATATTTATATATATCCGACCACTATACAAGTATGATGAACACACCAGAGATACTACAACATGCCAAACATATATAAAATATGTAACAACTGGACTCGTATAAAATATTTCACCCTCGAATAAGGATCAGATTAAGCTATTCAATTTCACACATACTATCATGCCAAAGAATGTTATAAACTAAACTTTATTTTTTTTTTTATTTTTTTTTTCACTTGTTAAGATACATAACTACTGAACATGCGTGCTACGATCATCATATAAAAACATTATAAGGTCGCATTAATAAGGCTCATGAATTAACCAAACAATTGTATGAAAACTCAACATAGAACACACATTTTAAAAGTTATGATTCACGTTGTAACTTCCAAAAATCACGAATAAATAACCGTTCAACGAAACTTGAGTTATATTACTTTTTGTAACATACAGAGAGTTAATAATTCGTGAGAAAAAGAGTGAGGTCCAAAGCTCAAGAATTCAATTTTTAAAGGATTTTGCAACTCGGTTGGTCCAAACAAGTATGTGACAGCAATTGGTCCGAAACTTGGGTCAGTTTGCAAAACTTACCATTTAATATAGAGACATCAAGAATTTTCGTGGCTTATCAATTTGAAAACATAGGCGAATCTTCTGATCGATGGAGTTGGAATTATGCAAAAATTATTAATACAATTTAAATGAGGATTTTTACAAAATCGTTGGTCAAAACATCACTGCACATGAACTTCCTGACCACAGCCCACCAAAATATTTATTACTCCTAATCCCTATATCCTATAAGCATGAAACCAACGCCAAATGAACACTAATTCCCTAGGCTACCTTCCATAAAATTTTCATCCATAGGCAATAAACAGAAAAGAAATGGCGGTAAGGTCAATTAAAGAGTAAAATCAAACAAAACGAGTTTCAGCACTAGGTTATTCTTTACTATGTTACAAGCTCTTATGAACATACTATGTATACTAACCCATCCCAACTTAAATCTCACACTTTGTGCTTACGTAAAAATCTATCCCATAGAATCCCTTCGTATCTCGATCTACTCCTTACATCTAAATCACGATTGCTATGACTAGAAACATGCAATTCAATAGTGTTTCAGATTACTATCAAAATACTATACTAGCATGGCTTCGGGATCACATAACCGCATATCGCTAGACATATTAACTCTATCAACACGTCATTCAACATCCATCCAAATAAATATCATCAATTCGCAATCATTTTCACACTCACGATTACCACAATCCAACAATTATCAACCTGAACACGAAAATTTTAATTCTCATCTCCACAACATCACATGATCACGCCATCATTCATACAAAATACTTACCGTAACGTTGTCCTGCAGCATGGTTAGAATATATGGGTCTCAAGGTGTACATTCACTCGATTATATCCAAGGTTTTCCTTCTAACTACCCCATTCACTCAATTTCTCTCGGGTTACCTGGTTCAAAACTGAGAGGGCAAAAGAGCACGTATTAAGGGCGCCTTCTTAACCGTCATCGTGAGCTCCTAACAGTTTATTCCCAGGGGTTCATTTTATTTAGACACCTCCTATGTTCATTGGGTTCATTGGTTTAGGCCTCGAGGATCGTTCACTCGATACCACTTTGTAACACCCCGATTTATGAGGGAGCCTTTAGCAAGACATTCCCTAATAAACCGGATCATTACCATCTCGGTTTCCCGAGGTAGTGAATAACAAATTAAACTCCAAGGCAAAAATTATATAATGTCTTTAACTTAATTATTACAAAACCTCTTTTACGTCAAATTACAAAGAACTAACATAAATAAAAGTGAAAGTCTTCTAGATGATGATCTAGCTACTAAGTCTTCTGATCCAGTGTCTCACGCCCACCAAGCTCCCGTTCTATCTCTTAAACCCGTCAAGTCCGCCGCCAATATTTGGGTCATCACAGGTGTTCACGAATACACAGGGTCAACCACGAGGTTGAGTAGGGAAAACAATGAAACAACAAAATATGATATGCATGCTCCTCCGTCACCTCCATCTCCATCTCAACTCATATCTCATAACTCATATCTCATAACTCATATCTCATAACTCATAACCCGAACAACCCAGCCATACCGATCCCCGGTAGACTATATATATCGACCGTAGTCGATCCGCCACTTGAACGAGGACACCAGGGCAAGTCCTGCAGAACCCGCCTGGGCCTTATCACAACATCATCATCACCACACCACATCACCACAACATCCTCCATCTCCAATGCATATGAATGCTCAACAGTGAACAATGCAATACAATATGTATATCAATGAATGAAATCATGCCAGCTAACAAATGTTGTGATAACACACTCAACACGAACAATTCAGTCAACCATATCATAGCGTAATCAACAACCACGAATCAAGTCACGCTCACAATTTGGTCATATAAAACACAAACAAGTCAACACAATTCAACAACACGATAAGAAGTCAAGTGTATTTCCCTACCTTTTCGCAATCCAAGCTCACACAAGCAATCAATTATGAACCTTCACATATCCATCACCTACATAACATAATTATATATAATTACCACCTACTCAATCAAATAATCATGCACATAACCTAGGCTCATCATAACTTAATAGGAATATCAACTTAAAGAACAAACACGATTTTTTCCTGATTTTCCAGCACATGACAGACTCGGAATAAAATACATAACTAATTCCAGAAAAATCAAATTGATACAAAGCCAATTGAATTGGAACCCCATGAGTCTTAGCTACAAATTATATCTAACGTGTTTTTCCCAAATTCCATACTTATCAAGGGTTTTCAGACTGATTTCCAAAAACTGACAGAAACCGTCGCATAAAAAGTATTGATTCATAAAACGAGTTTAAAACATTATTTTTCAGAAATTCCAAATTCTATTATCATCTAGACTATACAAAGATTATGTATGAAGAAGCCTCATAACTGAATCGACATAAAAATTAAGGTTTCAAATCATTTTCCACAACCAAATCAGATTCGCGGACTTTTCAGCGACATGTTCATAAATAAATCACCTAGGACAAACCACAAAGAATTTGACTATGAGATTTTATATGCATAAACTAGACATCAAATAAACAGGTCTCTCTTTTCAAACTTTTCGAAAAAAACGACATTAAAACAGTATAAACAATGGAATTAAATCGACTTACAAACAGGGAATCGAATTAGGTTGGAATCGATGAGCAATCTTCAATCAAATGAAAGGATCGTGTGTGTGTGTGTTGGTGTAAACCATAAAAATTCGTACATGCGATAATCAATAAAGAGGAACACAATAATACGGAAAACAAGAGTTTATTTTATTATTGAAAGATTTAGGGTTACAATTTCCGTAACTCTCTTGATTCCATCTCTAAGGCATTTAGGGTTTTGATACCATCTCTAAGGTATTTAGGGTTTTGATAGTGACTACGGGGTCTTATCGACTTAATTCCGTAGGGAGATGATGGGGTTTTTTTGTGACTTATTCCATCCTACCTACAATTTGGTAGTAGGAAGACGAAGTCGTTTGTTTGACTTAATCCATCTCTGCTCTCCTCTAAACCCTAAATATGGAGTTGTATTTATAGTAGAGTGGCTTGGAGGGCAAGACGGCATATTCTAGAATATCCTAAGATATTATCACAATATTTTTTGATAAATATCTCTAAAATACTGAAGATATAATAAAATAAATAGATACCAAAATATAAAATTTTGGTGTCTACAGTTGGTGTGCGTCAAAAGGAGGGAGGAGGGTGATATGAGGGTTGTGTAGTGTTAGGGTAACATTAGGTTAAGAATTAGGTTAAAACATGATGGTGGGTGTTGGGTTAAACATGTTATTGGGTAAACTCCAATGGGTCGAGGGTAAATGGGTTAGCTCACATCTCGAATTCCATGTAAACCCGTCTCAAATAACTTACGAAACAACTCGATCTTACGATACAACACGAGTCAAGTAAAATAACATAACGTAATTATCGACTAAACAATTAACCCGACTTAAATAGTAATATAAAATACGGAGTATTACACTATCTCCCTACCCTAAATGGTACTTTGTTAAGGAAGGAAGTCTAGAACTCTTTCACGGATTTCCCGAGCTTTGGCATTATCTCGAGAGGAAGCTAGCCGGAATCGAGATCTTTCACGATTGCTACTTCATCCCTCTAGAAACGGTTCCTACCGTCAAAACCCGTCAAGAACCTTGCTTAGACGAACAAGCTGTTAGTCTGTTGTTCGGAGAAGATCGATTTGTTAGAGCCGCGCAGGATGAGATCATTACCATGATACTTCAGGACGATCACTTCAACCCTACCGCGTTAATCACAGAAACCAACGCGTGTCAGCAGAAAGGATGGAGAAAATCAATCAAGTGGACCAACAATCAAGGAAGACTCTTCAAGCTCACCACTGGAGAAGGAGAGATGTTCAAAGGAGAACCAGAAGACGATGAATTCGAGTCGGAGTCGGAGTTAGAGTCGGAGTCTAGAGAAGTCACTAAGGAGTCACCTCATGTCGTCATCCCCACTCCCTTTGTTTCTCCTTATTTAGCCTCGAGTAGTAACGGTAGTTCGGGAAATGTCCCAACCACTGTCCCTTTGCCGCCACTGACCACAGATCAGATGGCTTCTTTGTTTCAACTTTTCTCAAACTTTAATATGAATAAATCAGGTTCTGCTTACTCTTTGTGTTATCTTGAGTGCAATTCTGTTTACGATGATACTGAGGATGACCAATACCCAGGCTCAATCGAAATACCTCCCTACGTAGCCAAAGAAATACTACAGGAAGGGGAAGGGGGACCAGTAATAGAGGACACCGAACCCATCAAGGTAGGAACCGAACTAGAACCCCAAGAACTTAGGATAGGGACTACCCTGAGCTCTACCGAAAGGGCTGATTTCATAGACCTCCTAAACGAGTTCAAAGACGTTTTCGCTTGGTCCTACAAAGACATGCCAAGGATCGACAGGGATATCGCCGAACATAGAATCCCGATTAAGCCAGGTTTCAAACCTGTAAAACAGAAGCTTCGACGAATGAGAACGGAATGGGCTCTCAAGATTAAGGAAGAAGTTGATAAGCAATTCAAAGCCGGGTTCATTAAAGTTTCCGAGTATTCTGACTAGGTAGCCAACATAGTACCTGTACCCAAAAAGGATGGGAGAATCCGTGTTTGTGTTGATTTTAGGGACTTAAACAAAGCAAGTCCTAAAGATGACTTCCCTCTACCACACATCGACATATTGGTGGACAATACTGCAGACCACGCATTACTATCCTTCATGGATGGATATGCAGGCTATAACCAAATCAAAATGGCCATAGAAGACATGCATAAGACCGCCTTCGTCACTCAATGGGGAACCTATTGCTATACGGTCATGCCGTTTGGGTTGATCAACGCCGGAGCTACATATCAACGCACCGCTACTACACTCTTACATGACATGATGCACAAAGAAGTTGAGGTATACGTAGACGACATGATTGTCAAGTCCAAGGATAGAGAGGGGCATATTGCGAACCTTCGCAAATTTTTCGCAAGACTACGAAAGTACAACATGAGACTCAATCCTCAGAAGTGCGCATTCGGAGTAACGTCTGGCAAACTCCTGGGATACGTCGTTAGCCAACGAGGTATAGAGATAGACCCTTCCAAGATCAAGGCTCTGATCGAAATGCCGCAACCTCAAACAGAAAAAGAAGTCAGAGGATTCCTAGGGAAAGTGCAATATATAAGTCGATTCATATCGAAACTCACCATGATTTGCGAGCCTATCTTCAAGAAGCTCAAGAAAACAGACCACACCATGTGGGATGATGATTGTTAAAAGGCGTTTGACCGAATCAAAGAGATATTGGCTAAACCACCAGTGCTCATGCCACCTCAACGAGATCAACCTCTTGGTTTATATCTCACAGTAACCGAAACAGCCATGGGTGCCATGCTAGCTCAAACTGTAGGAAGTGAAGAAAGGGCTATCTACTACCTTAGTAAGAAGTTCTTGGAGTACGAGTGTAAATACTCACAACTTGAAAAGACATGCCTCGCTCTTGTGTGGGCAACAAAGAAGCTACGCCATTACATGCTTAGCTACTCCATCAAAATATACTCCAAAATGGATCCAGTCAAATACCTCTTCGAGAAAGCCGTCCTCAATGGATGCCTAGTAAGATGGACTTTAATGCTCTCAGAATTCGACCTCAAATACGTGCCTCTGAAAGTTATAAAAGGTCGCGCCGTCGCCGAATTCTTTGCAGAAAATCCCATCAATGACGCACAAACGATAGACACTTGGTCATTTTCGGACGAGGATATACTCCAAACTGATGTAGACTCCTGGCACCTTTACTTTGATGGAGCATCAAACTTAAGAGGATTTGGAATAGGAGTGTTGCTCATTTCTCCTGAAGGCGAGCATACACCAATCGCTGTCAAACTCGACTTCGAGGTGACAAATAACGCTGCAGAATACGAAGCTTGTCTCATTGGACTACAAGCGGCAGTGAGCTTGGGCATTAAAAACCTCCGAGTACATGGGGACTCATCCCTAATCATCAACCAAGTTACGGGATCTTGGAAAATCCGAAGCGAAAGCCTAGCGCCATATCAAGCTAGAATAGACCATGTTGCCCAATTCTTTGATCACGTGACATATCTACACCTACCTCGGGAAGAAAATCAATTTGCAGATGCTCTTTCAAAACTCGCATCTTTGATTAATATGCCAGATGACATGGTGGAAATGCCTTTGTGCATCGAACGACGGTCAGAGCCAGCTTATGTCCACCAAATCACCGATGAAGAGGAAATCGCGCAGAACCCCGGTTCCAAGCAATCCCGAATTTCAAGCTCAATGGTACCTATCCACCTGATATGGACAAAAGGGGACAACGTGCTATACGCCTACTAGCTTCCCAATACGTTCTCATGCAAGGAGAGTTATACAAAAGAACACCTCTTGGTGTAATCCTACGTTGCCTTGATCATTCACAGGCACGAAAAGTGATGGAAGAAGTCCACGATAGAGAATGCGGTCCTCACATGAGTGGGCCCATGATGGCAAAGAAAATCACACGTTTGGGGTATTATTGGACCACAATGGAATCCGATTGCATCAAATACGTGAGACATTGCCACAATTGCCAAATCTTCGGGAATGTACAACACGTCCCTCCTTCATTGCTCTATACGATGACATCTCCTTGGCCATTTTCTGCCTGGGGAATCGACATAATCGGGAAGATAACTCCAGCCGGAACAGGAGGTCACTGTTTCATCCTAGTGGCAATCAACTACTTCACAAAATGGGTAGAAGCGGCTTCCTACACTAGTCTCACGGCTAAAAACGTGGCAAAGTTCATACAAAACAACATCATCTGTCGATACGGTTGCCCACATGAGATCATTAGTGATAATGGATCACATTTTCAAGCTGAGTCTGAGCAACTTCTAGCCAAGTACAAAATTAGACATCACCACTCTTCGCCCTATAGACCACAGACTAATGGCGCGGTAGAGGCGGCAAACAAAAACGTTGTCACAATTCTCAAGAAAATGATTGACAACTATCGAGATTGGCCGAGCAAGATACCCTTTGCTTTGTGGGGATATCGCACATCTGTTAGGACGCCCACTGGGGCTACTTCTTTCTATTTGACCTACGGCATGGAAGCTGTACAACCAGTCGAGCTAGAGATACATCCTTGCGTATTTTACTCGAAAGTCAAATCCCAGAAGCCGATTGGAAGAGAGATAGATATGAAGAACTCATCCTCCTGGATAAACGTAGGCTACGCGCCTTGCATAATGTCCAAACATATCAAGCACGTATCAAACGAGCTTTCAACAAAAGGGTTAGGCCAAGAAACATCAAAGAAGGAGACTTACTACTCAAATCGGTGAGAGCTCTTTTACCTGTCGACCCACGAGGAAAATTCAAACCTAATTGGGCCGGGCCATTCCTAGTCAAGTCCATACTTCCAGGGGGCGCGGTTAGGATCATAGACTTAGATGGGAATGTGTTTTCCAACCCGACAAACCTCGACCAACTAAAACGGTACTATGCCTAGAATAGGAACAAAAACGCGCCTCGCGTAACCTCACGTGTCGCTCTTGTGGCACTAAATAAACGGCCCCTGGCCAAGCTGAAATAAGCTAATGTCACCTTGCTCTTGCATTTTGACAATTTTGTCATCCTCATATCATCAAATAAACTAAACTGCACCTTCAGAGTAAGCAAAAGCTCATGCTTATTTTCTAAGTTCATTACAAGCTCTTGCTTAGAACAATTATTCTTTTACATTTACTCGAACTACGCGCAAGGGTTTGATTTCATTTTCTAAATGAATACGTAGGCAATCCTTCACGGGATACAACCCACCATTTTAAAATGTAAATAGAAGGACATTTGCATTGCATTTGGAATTCGACAAGAATAATAAATAGAAAATCGCAACGGTTTCATAACCATTTAACCTTTTTATTTCATTCATTTTCTAATAATAATACGTTACATAATAAAAGAAATAAAAATAGGCTAGGATTCTAAAAACCCCACCTTTTTATTACAACAATAATAATAATAATAATAATAAATAATAGCAAAGACTTGGGCTATTCTTCCATCTTCCCTTTTCCCTTGTCATTCTTATCATATTTCTTGTCACGACCTCGAGCCGGACGCTCTTGCGCCACTTCGGACCTAATCACCAACGGTCTTTCTCGAGGCCTAGACTTCCCATTCTTGTCTATCACTTTATCCACGACAGGAGAGGTCTTCGGTTTCTTCGAAGGATGAACAACTCGAAACCCGGCTTCCTCCTCTCCCTCAGTCAAATGCTTCTCTTTCTCCTTTTCCACCTCGCGCACCTTGTAGTCAACGGGCTCGCGCTTCCTCAATCTCTCGCGCTCTTCCGAAGTAGTAGCTTTCCTCCATCGCAAATAAGAATCCGACACCCATAAGGCATTAGCAGAAGAGTTCAAGAACCACACGTTTCTTTGGGCCCACTTAATGGCCCACTCCCTTCGGCTCTCTGTAGTAAGCGCCACGGCAGTCTGCGGGACGGTATCGAGCTTCGGGATCGTCTGCTTTAGTCCAACCTGTCTCATCAGCCTTTCCGGGAAGATGCACACCATGAATTCCAAGCCAGGAATGCGCACAGACCGAGTAGGATCCAAAGAAGACACTCTAGTGACAGATTTGAGGTGCCACCACGGTACAATCCACCTAATCAAAGGGCCATCATCACTCTTCAGTTTGTTCTCCCAATAATTGCAGACCCGGGTGAAGTCCACCATGTAAAGCCTGGTCCTCATTGCAATTGAACGAGCATGATAAGAAGGAACATGAACTGGGGGCTCGATCAATCGAAGCTGTTCCATAAGCCAAACCTACCAAAAGCGGGTATAAGACATCAAAAAAAAAAGGAAATGTTCTTTTACCTGCAGAATGACGGGACTTCCCAAATACGGTAGGTCGCGGTTGACTTTCCTATTATCCAAGCCCAACATGATCTCTCCTAAGCATAAACAAGCTGGGCTCCTACGCAGCTCCATTTGCTCAACAAGGCCCAGAAGACGGGGATCACCTCTCAAGTCTTCATCAACATGCCCTTGGAAGACATATACATGCAACAAGCAAAATCCAAAGGCCCTTCGCCTAGCAACATAAGAAACGGTGGGGTCGGCCCTGTTAATGAATCGGTCAATAAAGTCCAACATTCGCACTCCCTTCGAGGTCACTAGACGGTCCACCTCAAGTCTAGTCAACCCAAGCAAGTCTCTAAATTTGCTCTTATACCCTTGCAAAGTAGAAGGAATGGCAGACAAGTGTTCAGGGTCCCACCCACCAATCGCGGCAATTTCTTCAGGGAATGGGCAAATATCGCCTCCAGGGAACGCAAAAACATGGTAATTCGGGTCCCAATAATCAAGACAAGCATCCAAGAATGGTTTGACGACCTTGATAAGCTTCAAACTCAACAATGATCCAAGATTATAGGCGCCCATATCATATTTCTCCACGTTTGAAAATTCGTTGGTCCATTCTTTTACGCGAATCTCCAAAGTACTCATGATGAGGAATTATTTTGAGAATTTTATGTAATAAGACGAAGAAGCGACGGAAGAATTGTGTGAATAAGAGCTCTATCGACGTCTCTATTTATACTAATTTTTGTTTCCAAAAATCTGCCAGAACAGAACCACCTGGGAACAGGCGCAGCACCTGCTGCGCCTCTTCAAAGGGACGCAGCTCATGCTGCGCCTCTTCCTCTGCTTGATTTATGTGATTTTCCGCGTTGGATCTTTCCTAATTCCGTGACGAATAATTTCCTATTCCTACGGGTTATTATTTTGGTAAATACGTGGAAGTTACCATATTTCGTGTTTCCTAATTCCGCGGGCACACATTTCGAGACGACATCGACAATTTCGCCATTCTTGCACACTTTCATTTTAGGAAATAATTTTCTTTATAATTCATTTTAGGAAATAAGTTTCATACTAATTTAATTCCTTTTTTTCATTTCATTTCTAAACTTATAGGTTTCTATTTTTTTATTTTTTTGGGGGTAACCCTCCCTACCATCCGGTCATTTCCGGAAAATTTTTTGCATTTTTTTTGCGTGCTTTTGAATCATTCGTTTTGCGCAAATTCAGGCCATGTGTATATACAAATGTATGTTTTGCGTGGTTTCTATGTAAATTTCGGCAGCATGACGGCATAAACCGTCATCTACCAAACCTGTTCAAGGCTAACCTGCAGATACAAGCAACACAACCCAGCAGCAAAGGCACTCAGGCCATCTTATATACAACCAAAAAGGAAATGTACAACAAACTGGGGGCTCGAGCCCCAAACAAAGTCCAAAATGTTCAAAATGAAGGTCCAAAATGTACAAATGTGCAAAACACGGCCAACAAACAAACAAAAAACTAAACAAAACTACTGCTAGTCGCCCTCCAGCTCCGCAACTCTTCCCGCGAGAGCAGCAATCTCGGCGTCCCGAACCTCGAGCTCCCTTAACAAGCGAGCTGTCTCCTCCCGAGACTGAGCCAACTCTCGCTCCATCTCGCGGTCCCCCTGCAAAATAACGAAATTGGCTCATGTCAATCATTTCCAGCAATTACAAGAAAAGTTGGAAAATCAAAATTCAAAAAAAAAAAATGAAGTAGGCACAAGGTTCATACCTGATGACCTCGACCGCCGACAAGTGCCTCGACGGCAGTAGCTCGCAGCCGGTTGGCCACCCTCCACAACGCCACGAACCGAGACGGCACAACCTGCATTTTCAAAAGAAATTCTCAATAATTGAACAAGTTCAACCAAGTGTGTTCTTACACAAAAATTAGGCAAATTAGAGGCTCACCGTCCGAATCAGATGCTGCCAATCGTCCAGGACAGCATCCGTCACATCCACGTCAAAGTCACGCAGCTCGGAGATCGTCGTCCTCCCAGTCGCGTCAGTGTACTCGAGGGTCTCGGGGTACTCTGGGGGCTCGATGCCCGCCGCCTCAACCTCCTGCAAAGTCAAATGTTTCTCATTAATCGATGATCCTTCATTGTAGTTTTAAAATCAAAAATCAAGAAGAATAAAAATGCTCACCACAACCGGCCAGTACGCCAACCTCCCGTAGAGGAACGCCGAGTAGTCCTCGCCAGGAAGAAGGAGGGCATCACCACCAATGCCAGCCAAGTCGGCCTCCCTCTCAGCCTCAGAAGGCTCCCTCAACATTGTCCTAGGAGGATCGATGGGAACCGTCATTCGTCAACACATCCCGAAAGCACTGACGAGCCAAGCGCTCGCCCAAGCGCTCGCCCAAGTACCACACATGACCCATCGACATCCTCAACAGCAGCCGGCTCGAACTCCTAGGCCGAAGAACCTCAGCCATAAAAGGAGGCGCTCCAGCGTACTCCGTCCAAGGCCTGGGCACCCACTGGGACAAGACAAATAAGGAATCATTCTTATGATCGAGTTAAAAAAGCAATATAGAAGCAAATGAATATAAGTGAGATGTTTACGCTGTCTAGCTGAAAAGCGTTCACGTCCCGCCGGTAGACACCGTGAGAAGAACGCTTGCTCCTCGTCCTGCACATCACCCAATCCCTCACGACGAGATAGGCCCTCTCCAGCGGCTCCGTCCTCTTGGGTGAGAGGCCCGGAAAATAGGAGTACACCCACGCCTGTAAAGCAAGATAGTCAATAACGATCTTTCGTAATTTGATATAGAAGAGAATTGATTTAAAGTCTCAATGAAGGTTCATACCTCCGACAGGAGTCCAGGACCGACATCACAAGGAGAAGTCCCCTTCTCCATCAACTCCGGACGAACCATGGCCCTCATGAAGCAGATGAGGACCGCGAAACCAGCAGTGACCCAGTCCCAATGCCCTAGGGAGCTCAGGTCAGAAAGGAAGGGAAGAAGCTTCGTCGACAGCCTCTCTCGCTTGTCTCCGAGGTAAATCGAAGACAGAAACCACCAGAGCCACAAACGAGCCCTCTGCTCAGCTGTACAGGGAGGATAAGCCGTCTCCCTCCCATCAATCGTCACCAGCGCCGTGATCTTTCCCGCGAAGTAGTCTCGAACGTAGGAGCTGGGTACCAAACCAGGCACTGTGACAGCCTTCGGCGATAAGTTCCAGCCGATCAACCTCCTAGCCTCGGCCGAGTCCACCCTCATGGCGCCTCCGCCACTCCACCGCCTCGACCCACACTTACGTGAGACCGTAAATCATGCCGTAGTCCTCCAGAGTGACTCCCACCTCACCAAAAGGCATGTGAAAGGTGGAATTCGTATCCCAGAATCGGTCCAAGAAAGCGCGGACCAGGCTAAGGTTAGCCCGCAACTTCCTCCTCGCGATATCCCTCCAGGCCTGCACCAAGGCACCGAACGCTCCGCGCTCGATCATGGCGCTCTCCTCCGCCGACAGCCGCTCGTAGCACTCCATCGCTGTCGTGTAACCCGAGAACGACCTAATGTTCCCGGCCTCCTATTGTGATTTGAAACAAAATCTATCTTTAGTTTTGAATGAAAATTGGAAGAGATATGAACGAAATGAATGAAAGAAGATGAGTGGTGAGTAATGAATTCCTATTTACCAAGCTCTTCACCGTCCTGTAGGACAAGTGACCCTCTGCAGCCCACAGCAAGTGCCTACTCTCCCAGGTCTCAGCCCACGCGGGAGCTCCCCTCAGCTGACGACCTCCTCGTCCGACGTTGGCCCATCTCGGGGCCTCCTCCTCCTCAACAGCCTCCTCCTCGTGGACCTCGTCCCCGGCAGCCATCACTGCAGCGGTAAAAGCCTGCTCCAAAGCCTTCTCGATCATGGCAGAGTCTATCTCCATGGGACCTCTCCCAGAGGTAGAAGCCTCATCACCTGCAGCATTAAAAGCAAATTTAGGCCGCGTCACGTGACGACGAGCCTTAGTTAAGGCATTTTCGAGCCTTTGGAAGCCCTGAAATTGCTCTTTTCTCGCCATCTTTGGCCATATTCTCACAAACCCAATCATTCATGTGGTAATTAGGGTCAAGTCAAGCCTAATTTGAAGCCTAATTCTGGGTTCGAGTCGAAATTTCGGCATCATTTCGTTATAACGACGATTATGCCCTAAAAAGTGTCCTAAAAAAGCTGTCACAAACCAAAATTCCGAGATGATAGGAAGTTTACCCATCACCCAAGGATCCCAAATATCAAGTTTCATCGCAAATGGACAATCCTAAGGCTATTTTTGAAGCAATTTACGGTTTAGCTGTGAAACCGTCTCAAATTCACTCAAATGCTCAAAACTCAACGAAAATTCAAAACAAATACATGGTTATGTTCCTTATACTACCAATTATCCATTTCTAATGTCAATTTCACAAGGCAAATCCATTTGGGAGAAAAGCCCCAAATTTTCGAAATAATTGGGTTGAAAACCCTAATTTTTTCGATCCAAATTGAGCGAATATAGAAGATTAATGCAAGAATCGTACACATACCTCGATTAGTCATGATGAATGCAAGCTTTTGGATCAAACCTTGGCGGAAATGATTAAGATTTGAGAGAGAATTTGAAGAAATTGTGTTTCGAACAAATGATCCTAAACCCTCTGTTTATCGCGTTTTTATGCAGAAAATACACTTTCAGGAACAGACGCAGCAGGTGCTGCGCCTCTTCCAAGAGACGCAACTCTTGCTGCGCCTCTTCCTGGTGTTCCCTCCATACGAGTTTTCAAAAATTCGTTATGAGTTCGTTATTTGTGGGCCCATCTTTGGTGCGCCTCTTCCTCGTTGCCATTTTGCGTTTTTATATCTTTTTGGTCCATTTGACGATTATCTTTCGTTTCGGCCAGCATTTGTAAGCCAACAACAGGCTATTACACGTTATTTATTGCTTCCAAGACCTTGCTTATTACAATGAGCATTTATTCCTTCACAGGTGTTTCGACACGCCTTCATTATATTTCCCCAACGAGAGTAATCGGATAGACTTTCCCTCTCGAGACACGGAGATTAATTCCCGATTATGTTCCCCAACGAGAGTAAGCAGATAGACTTTCCCTCTCGAGACATGGAGATCAACATCAGCCCTTTTTTTCTTCCGAAGTTTGTTTGAAGCTGAACACAAACATATATCTCCCAGCAGTTCCCGCCTGTGTCCTGCTACTCACAATATTTCTTGTTTCCCCTCGGAGTGCGATAAAGATGTCGTTCTCCACAAGTTCCCAGACCGGTAGAGTTCCTACATTCGAGCCTTATTTACCCTTTAGTTTAAACTTATATTCGGGCCTCCTTCCCGCCGATGCTTTCCTTTAGGGCCCCATACCCTAGCACCAACCCTTATATATCTTTTAGGTCTTACCCTTAGCTCCTACGCTTACCCTTAGCTCCTATGCTCACCCTTAGCTCCTATGCACCTCCGGAAACATCTCGAGAAAGAAGTCTCAGGTATGGTCTCTTCTTATGGCTGGCGAGCCTCCTTACGTAGTCTAATGGACTTTTAACGACCCTCCCCGATAGTCGATAAACTCTAAAATGTTCCCGACGACAGGTCCTTGGCTCAGACCCCTTGAGCCGCCTCGCGTCGCCATAGTCGTCAGGTTGTAATCTTCGATTGACCTGATGGCTATACTTTGACTTTCGCCTTGTCCAAGCCTCAGTCAAAGTGGGGACTCTGTAGATACCTCATTTCTGCACCTCTCGCAAACCACCCGGTGATGATTGGGCCGCATGTTTGGTACGCGGAATGATTTGTGACAGTTCGTAAGTTTATCGTCAAGTGATTGCTCAAATATTAACGTCTACCTCTTAGTTGTCATCTACGTGCCGATACGGTCGTTTTAACAGTAATTAGAGTACATTTGGAGTCCGGGCCTAAGACCGTCTTCATTTTCTGATAACCGTTAAATCCCGAGTCAGAATGTTCTGCAATGTTCCGGATATTTCTATTCCATATTTTAATATATATTTCACAATCTTTATCCTTTGGTAAACAATTTCCCGTAATATTCATACAAGATATTAAGGAAAACCAAAATATTCCGTCCTACCATAACTTAAACACGGAAATTTTTCTTCCGCAGGAGGAAACCCCTTGGGAACAGACGAAGCAGGTGCTGCGCCTCTTCCAAGAGACGCAGTCACTGCTGCGCCTCTTCCCAAGTCCTTTTCTGCGTATTTTTCGTATCTTTTTCATATCTTTCCGAGATTCACTTCCAAAGACTCTCCGAAACCCTAATTCCTTCACGTGATTAGTATAAATAGGAGCCTTCGCTCCTCATATTTCTCACGCGAGTGTCCGCCCTTCTCTTCTCCCTTTGCATTCTAGACCTTTGTTCTTACTTTTTGGCGTCTACGTGCTTGAACTTTCGACCACGTACGCTCGGATCCTTCTGAGTACCAGCCTCGTTTGCATGACCGACCAATTTGACCAACTCCACATCAATCAACTTAATTAATCTAATCGTTTTCCTCTTACGAGGGCACTTTCATATTTGCATTATAGTTCGAGTCGAGCATCGCTAATCGATAACTTAGTCCTTCTCGTTTCGTCAAACATGTAAGTCTGAGGGTGTATCATCTCTTTTTTATTGTTCTTTACTTTTGTATCATCATTAATGTAAGATTTATGTCGAAAATACTTATTAAAACCGATTTCTAAAACCGTGCTTTAAAACCTTTTTTACAGATTTCCAGAAGACAAACCGTCGAGAAAGGACGCAGCAACTGCTGCGCCTCTTCGAAGGAGCGCAGCGTTCTCTGCGCCTCTTCGTGAGGCCGCCAGCCCTCGCTTCCTTTCTTCTTCCTTCGTCCTCTGTAATTCGTTCGTCAAAATTTGTTTCGTTTGTTTCCTGTTAATTCTTTGACATAATAGCTTATCATCTCACATGTATATTATTTATCATTCATTCACATGTTTAATTCATCATTAAATTCGACTTAAATCCCTTATGATCCGATATTTGCGGGTTTTCGTCATTAAATTCAAATCCGGGTTGTAGGAATTCGATTTGTTCATATCGGGTTTCTGGAATTCGATCCTTGATATATTTTCCATCTGTTATTCATGATATTCTTCATTAATTTGTCATTAATTCATCATGTTTAGTCTATTTTGTTCACTCATGTCACTAATCAATCATTCTTTCATGTAATTAATCCGTCTTAATTCCGTACCATCCATGTTTGTTGCTTTTATGACTATTAATCACATGTAAACAACCTGATAATCACTTCCATCCGAGTAAATATCGTAATCAACCCTTAAAATCATCAATTAACATTAACGATTTGCAGTTCCGGCTTCACAGCCAGAACTCACCCTTGGAACAGACGCAGCAACTGCTGCGCCTCTTCCAAAGGGTGCAGTCCTGCTGCGCCTATTCCAGGTTGAGTTCTGTCTCTGAACTCCGTTGTTGCTTGACTTAGTTTAATTAGCTTATGTATTAATGGACTATTATCGCCTAATTCCTGTTCGTTAATTCTTTCTTCTTTCTTTTCCCAAATTATCCGTTTTGAAGGTATTTTCGACATAAATCGCTAATCCCGATGTAATTATTGTAATTTCTTATTATTGTAATTTTATTCCTTGTATTTTGCATCATTTATGTGTTTTCACATGTAATTGAGCATTAAATCCTACTTCGACCCAATTGATTGTTAAACTATGTGTCAACCGACTTAGTTAAATTCACATGCTAGGATTAAAACTTGGATGTTGCATTGCATGCATATAATCGACGATATATCAAGTATAGACGATTTTCCCTAATCATTAGTAGAGGCCGCTATCGAGGCGGGCGGGATTAGGTGTTCGATCAAAAGAGCTTCCTAATACGTACCCTCACCCCTTACTCCAGATCTCTGTGAACATCCGTGTTCATTGGCATCCACGAGAGTTATTCTCGACATAGAATGCTAAGGGTAACGAGTTCTTGGTGTTCATGTCATTACTTTGTGTCTTGACATGACACGAGGTATTCGAACGGTTTCCAATTTTCCACAATAAATTGGTGGCGACTCCACAAATGCAAACACTTGTTCTCTTCCTCCCAAGCGCCCCCGCTGTCCACAAAACATGATCCCTTAGGTTCAAGTGAAACGTCCAAAATGGCCTAGCTTGGACGTTTCTGTGGACTATCTTGGACCAATTGGTCGACCAACATGACTCGAATCTCAAGAGGTGAGCTTGGATGACCCAACAAGGTCGTGTTCTAGACATGTGGGACAAAACACGCCTAGCCCAATACGGTCAGGACTTGGACACGACTCGACCGCACTTCATGCTCGGTCAAGGTTCGAGAAACATTTTGGATTGATTTTGAAAAACGAAGAATTGATTTGAAAATGAGATTTGAAATGGGCAGCATGCCAGCTATAAAAACTCATTTTGGGCCAAAAAAATCTAGTACTATTTGGGCAGAACTCCGGGTTTTTAAAACCATACTATTTTGAAAGTGAGTTGTTCAAAAGTTCAGCTTTGAAATTGACATGGAAACTTTGAAAAAGACTCGGGAAATTCACATGGCACATTGTCATTCTCATGTTATAAGGATGTATGCTCCTAGACATTTCTAAGTCTCGGCAAGTCTTCTATAAGAAGGTCTATACCCTCCATCCTTTTGGGTCTAGTAGGGCAAGGGCCTTTAGGTAGAGTACCTAGAAGAGGACACTCACCCCCAAGAACCACGAAGAGGCGGAGTGGAAGCAAGCAATGTGCAAGCACCTGGCATAGTGGGACGGCGCCCCCACGCGTCACAAAGAAGCGCTGGGACGGCCCGGAAAAAGTCCTTAAGGGTTTACGCATGAATCGTAGCACTACGAGTAATGTTTTACTTTCCAATACTTTCTTTTCAAGTTTCACCTCGGAGGAAAAGACCCTAGAAACAAAGTGTAACTAGTCCTCTTTTCTCCAGCAGAGTCGCCAAACTGTGGACAACGCCCGCGGGAGCTGCTTCCGCGGGATCCATAGGGGCATTATCGACTCGAGGTTCTTTCGAATCAAATTAACACAAATTAGAGTCGCCACCAAGTTTTATGGGAACTTAGAACCGTTCAAGTCAACTTTACACCTTTCATTGAAAAGCATAAAGCCAATCGACTACGAGTGATTAAAGATAAAGACTTGTACCCTATATCACTCGATTTGAATGACTCTCGTAATCCAATGGTATTTAGACGGATCCACAAACCATAGATCTTGAGTAAGGGGTGAGGGTACGTGTTAGGAAGCCCATAAGGACACCTAACCCCGCCCGTCGATAACGGCCTCTACTAAGTCAAGTATTGGATTTCAAACAAGGTCGTAGCTACTACGATATATGATATGCAAACATCGTTTTAAAACCCTAACATGTGACAACAATTTCTATGTCGTTTAATGCATGAATACTAACTTTGTCAAAGTTGTTTTAGCATGTTGGTTGATTTGAAATAAAACATGCGCAAACACGGCTTAGGAGGAATGGGGGAGCCATTGGGATCTATCCTATTACAACCCAGGCATTTCATGCCGACACAACGAGAAATAAATTACAACTCGATCTAATTACAACAACTATCGTAACTACTTTGACTCAGATTGAAATAAAAACTATATACATGATAAAAATTACAATACATACTAACAAAATACAACTTAAACTGTTATAACTTAACAAATAAAACAAATGTAAACAAAAAAGCTAAAGCTAAGTTAGATTGATTAATGATGTTAGTCGAATTATTAGTGTTAATGAACAAATTAGATTAGAAATAAACTAATTAAGTTAAACTAAATAAGTACAAAGGCTTGAAATAAATTAGGTACAACTTATTAATTAAATTGAACCCAACTTATTAAAATTATTCACCAATCCATATTTATTAAAATAGGATTAGTAAACAATTAAAGAAACAAAAGAAGAAAAGAAACTAAAACTGGCAGACCCGTGCAGTGCACGGATCAGAAGTCAGACAGACCCGTGCAGGGCACGGTTTTTGTAGAAAAGCAAAGTTAATTATGTTTTAATTTCGAAATCAGTAAAATAAATTACGGAAAAATTAACTAAATTAAATTTACAGATTTTGAACTATAAAAATTAATAAAAACAAATTTTCGAAAAATAGAAATAAATAAAACAAATTAAAGGTTAATTAATTACAAATTGAATAAAATAATTACGAACTAGGTTAAATGCAATTATAATTTGTCAGCGAGTGCAAATAGAAAGGTGTTAAGCATGCACTTCCATGCTAGCGAGAAAATTAGTGAGAGTGAAGGTGAATTCAATTAAAAATTAGAAGGTTCCAAATTTCATTTACAATAATGTTATTTTAATCCTACGATGCCTAATGAATTAATGAACTAAGGTGAGGCGTTAATTTAGTCTAAGGAATTGTGTAAAGCGTGGCCTACTATTACGATGAATGAAAAGGTCAAAGTTAAAACAGTGATACAAACGACATACTACGTCAATTAGATCAATTTAATTCTGTCTAATTCCAAATACGAGAATATGTAAATGATAAGGGGATACGACCGACCAATCTGGCGGATTTCTTTCCCAACTCAAGTCAACGCGGGTATTCGGAATGGCACTCTAACTCATACTCATACTATACTAATGTTTCATAGTTAACGATGTTAGACAATATATAATATATAAAATAAGCGATAGAAAAACAAATAAAAAAACGAAATAAAAAGGGAAAGAAGGAGGATTTGATGCACCCTCAACCTACATATATCGTTGACACCGTCTTGGGTCGTAATCGATCGTATATTTTATCTCGAGGGGCCGTCGTCGACGAAGACAATTGAAATTGAATTTTGAAATCAAGAAATAACACGTTCAAAAGGCAGACTTCAGCAACGATTTTCAATCACTCATCAGGACTTCGTTTCTCAACGATTTTTCAATCCGAAAGATGTTTTGGAAACTAGAAAGACTGAAGTTTGTGAATATGGAAAGAAACCAGAAGCTTTAATAGGATTTAAGCACGAGAAGTAAGTCCAAAAAACACGATAAAAACTCGAAAACAAGATTTGTGTCCCTGTTTTAAAGCGGCTGTCACGGCTTTCGTTTAGGGTTTTTTGGACGATTGATGGTTGTTATTTGCAGTATGATGTCGGGAGAAGTTAGAGGAATGGATGTATGGTTGAGGGGAGTTAATTATAGGGAGTTAAACTAGGGTTTAAGAGGACAACAAGCAGTCGGACTGCTCTGTTTCGCTGCTGCTAACCAGCAGCTTTTGTGAGCTGGTTTAGGGTTTATAAGGGGTTTTTCTTGGTGGTTAAGCTAGGGTAATATGGGTAGGATACTAGGGTATGGTTTAGGGTTGATGGGTGCGGGTTTAAGTGGTGTTTGGAGCGGGTTTGGAGTTGTTTAGTGGACTCAGGTTGAAGGGTGACGGGCTGGTTTGTGCTGCTGTTTTGGATGGGTTATTAGCTGGATTGGAGGGAGTTTGGACGTGGTTTGTTAGTGGGCTAGATGACCATGAGTTTGGGGTTGAAGGAGGGGTTGAATGACGGGTTTTGGCGCTGTTTTGGGCACGCAACACAGAGTACGAAGGAAGGTTTGGGCTGCTAGTATGTCGTGTTTGCGGCTCGAAAATAAGGAGGTATGGACGTGGGTTTTCATAGGGTTAGGGCCTGGTTATGAGGGTGAGTGATGGGTTGGGTTATGGGTCAGGAGTTGGTTCAAGTTTTCTTCAAAAATCGTGCCCAAATATCTATTTTATTTTCAACAAATAAACTTAAGAAAATAAATTCAAATTAAAACAATAAATTGAATTCACTTTAATAAAACATTAATTTAAATATCATTTAAATTAATAAAATACTTCATCGACTACGCCCATTCTACGCCGTAAAACGAGCTCCAAATAATGACAATGCCAACTAGCAAATACATGTCGTCCTATCATCATCGGGTGTTTGTCGGGTTCTTGACAGGGCTGTCGTATACCTATCAAAAATAACTAACTAAACTAATTGTATAGCTAGGGAAGTCAGGCCGATCTCCTCGGGGAGGCAAGATATTTGTAAAGGTCCGTCTATTTGGTCACAAATTGGGGGGGGGGGGGGGGGGGTTGTAATTGGTTTACTAAACTAAAGGTGTAAAAGGAAGAGAAGCAAGTAAAGGAAGAGAAGCAAGTAAAGAGCAATAAAGGCAGAAAATGAGATTAAACTATCAATAGAGAGGGGACATGTCAGGATTTCGGTTCACTACGGTAGTCCAGTGACTCAACTATAAACAACTTAGATAAACTACTGCGAGACGGATATGGAAAGGTCCTTCCGGTCCACTTTCTACCCTAGATTCCCCCTAACTTAACTTCCGTCCTCATCAGGGTAGTCTACTGTTCATAGTAGGTCTATTTAGTCCAATCTTCCGATCTAGGATTAAATTTAACCAGATTAAAAAGGGGACTCAGAAGCGTGCACTCAACTAAGCTGGTAAATACAGTTATATTGCTATGGGGACAGAATCTCATAATTAATTCATCTAACCTATTTACTACATTGTCACATTTCTACCGTAGATCTCCTAATCCCGACATGAAATGATTTAGCTACTCATATCGCTAATGTTGTCAATAATGACAATATCAAGATAACTAATGTAAAGCATGATGGATTAAGGGAGTAATAGACCTAAAATGAACTAATGCGTGAGGAGAGAGATGAGTTAGAGAGAGAAGGCGATTGCGATTAACGTTTCTTCTGCAATGGCGAAGAATAAATCCACTAAACCTAATTCATCCATAGCTCAACAATCTAAACAAATTAATAATAATAATATTCAATCAATTACTAATGAAAAATCCAAAAAAACTGATACTAATACACCAAATACTACTAGTAATAATATGACTTTATCATTTGATCGGGAAATAGAAGTTGCTAAAATCAGAGCGGAAGTTACGTCGCTGTTGCACAGTGCTGGAATTGTGATACCAGAAGCGGCTCCAGTTACTGAGTCTGTGACGACGGAAGTGGTTATGGAATCAGAAGGGGTGATTATTCTGAAGGAGGGAGAAACTTCTTAGGAGATCAACGCTGTGCAGCAACCTCAGACTGAAGTGGCTTTGGAAGGTAATATGCTTAAACTTACTATTGATGATGTTCAGGAGGAAATAGATTACTGGTCCTTTTCGATTTATGGCTATGTAATGGGGGCAAACCCACCATGGAGGGCTTTGGAAGGATACCTTAGGAGGGAATGGAAGGATTATGAGATTGCTAAGGTTGCGTTCTTACCAAATGGACTGTTTGTGGTGCGGTTTGCAACAATGGAACATAGGAAGTTAGTGTTGGAAAAGGGGATGTTTCTATTTGATGGTAAGCCTGTAATTGTTCGCCCTTGGGAGCCTAATACTAAGATTACTAAAGTCTCAGTTAAAATAGTTCCTATATGGGTGAAATTGATGGGATTAGACTTGAAATTCTGGGGAGCTAAGTGTTTGGAAAAGCTGGCAACGATAATTGGGAAATTTGTCAGAGTTGATGACCTTACTCTGGACAAATATCTTCTAGGATTTGCTAGGGTTATGGTAGAGGTAGGTATTTATCAACACTTTCCTGAGAAAATTACGTTTTTGGATGAATTGTGGCAGACTGTGACGGTTCTGGTGGAGTATGATTGGCTACCGGTCACCTGTACTAAGTGCAAAGGGATTGGCCATAAGGACAAATAATGTAGGAGAGGCATTGGATGGGGTAGAAGGCCTAACCAACCCACTCCACATGGGGCCACCAAAACAGGTATGGCAGAGGAGAGAGCCTGTGGTCACCAATGTTGATACATCAACTTTTCCAACATTACAACAGGGTGTAGCAGGTTCCTCACAGACTGGTTTAGCTGGGATTGGGAATATGGTGCAGAATTCTGGTAAGGGGATAATGGTAACTCCTACTGTTACACCTGTGAACAATGCTAGCAATGTTGTACTAACTCCAGCAAGGATTTTAACAAGGATAACTAGGCATGAATTAAGGTTAGCAGGGGTAAAGGAAGGTGCATCTGTGGTAAATTTTAATAAAGAAATGGCTAATACCTCACAAATGGTTGATAAAGGAGGAGGAGGGGAGGCTGTTGCCTCTCATGGGTAGTTTTGGAGTGTGGAACATTAGGGGCCTGAATAGTCTGACTAAACAGAAAGATATTAAGTGGTGTCTACATCAAGCCAATGTGGACCTATTTGGGCTCCTTGAGACTAGGGTAAAACCTGGTTCTCTAAACAAGGTAGTGGACAATTTATGTACTGGTTGGAACTATACTACTAATCATCAGTTTCATGTTGGAGGAAGAATTTGGTTACTTTGGAAGGTGGAGAGGTATGATGTGGATGTCCTTGATATGGATGCCCAATACATTCATATTAAGGTAAAGGATATTATTACCAATTGTTCCTTTTTTGCTACTTATGTTTATGGATTTAATAAAGTTGAAGAGAGAGTGCCTCTTTGGGATGCTTTGATCAGATTGACTGTGAGGGATCCTTGGATTGTATTAGGGGATTTTAACAATGTGTTACATATGGATGAGAAGATTGGTTTACCTGTTAAGGATATTGAGACTATTCCTTTTCAGCATACCATTGATACCTGTGGCCTTCGGGATATGAAAAGTACGGGTTCTTTTTTTACTTGGAATAACAAACAACCCAACTCTACTAGGGTATTTAGTAGGATAGATAGGGTTCTGGTCAATGATGAATGGATCAAAAATTGGCATGATCACTATGCTTATTATGCGCCTAAGGGTGACTATGATCATTTCCCTTGTTTTATTCAGTGTGGTGATACCCATTTGCACAGGAAGAGACCATTTAAATTTTTCAACATGTGGACTGGAGTTCCTGAGTTTAAGAATGTTGTTGAGGCAGGATGGAAGACTAAGATTCAGGGCACTCTGATATATAAAGTGGTGAGAAAATTGAAACTACTCAAGAATAGTTTTAAAGAGTTGAATAAGGAACTGTTCTCTGATGTTGAAAAGAATTCTGAGATTGCATATGAAATTCTGCTGCATGCTCAAAAACAACTTCAAATGGATCCTAATAATAGAACTCTTATGGATAATGAATATAATCTTAGGGGTAGCTTTCAAATGCTACACAAAGCTAAACTGGAGTTCCTGAAGCAAAAAGCTAAATGTAAATGGGCTCAGGAGGGTGATGCTAATACCACTCTGTTTCATAGGGCTATAAAGCAACGTCAGCTTAGCAACAAGGTGATGCACATTCAGGATAAACATGGGGTTATCTGCAATTCTCCTGAGACTATAATGCAGGCTTTTGTTGATTATTATCAGGATCTGCTTGGGAGTAATGGCTGTACTGCTGATATTTATACCAATATTGTGACTAATGGAGTATGCCTGACTAGTGAGGATTGGAATGCCATCAACAGAGAACCATCTAAAGAAGAGATTAAGAGCATAATGACTTCCATTCCTGATGTCAAAAGTCCTGGCCCTGATGGATATTCTAGCTATTTTTTTAAAGCTGGATGGGATATAATAGGTGATGATCGCATGATATATGTGAGGCTGTCATTGATTTTTTTTAAAGATGACCAGATGTTGAAGCAGTTAAATAGCACTACTCTGGTGTTGATTCCAAAAGTCCAGAATCCTTCCTCGGTGAAAGAGTTCAGGCCTATAGCCTGTTGTAACTCCTTGTTCAAAGTCATTTCCAAGGTCCTCTGTGATAGGTTAGCTACTGTCCTTCCAAAGATTATCAGTCCAACCCAGGCTGCTTTTATTAAAGGACGTAGCATATGGGTAATATCCTGATAAGCCAAGACTTGGTTAGACTTTACAAGAGGGCAAGTGCTTCCCCTAGATGTATGTTGAAGGTGGATTTGAGGAAAGCATATGATTCCATTGAATGAAATTTTGTGCTTCAGATGATGGGGGCTCTTAATTTTCCTACCAAATTCACTCACCTGGTGATGCAATGTGTAACAACCACAACCTATACCATTTCTCTCAATGGCAATACTCATGGCTTTTTCAAAGGGCAAAGAGGTTTAAGGCAGGGAGACCCCCTTTCCCCCCCGCTCTTTACCCTTTGCATGGAATATTTGAGCAGACTACTTGCTGCTGGCTGCAACAGTCCTAGATTCACGTACCACCCACTTTGCAGAGGGCTAAAACTTACCCATTTGATGTTTGCTGATGACTTGCTTCTGTTTTGCAAAGGGAACCCTAGCCTCAATTTTCACTCTTGTTAAGGCTTTTGATTGCTTTACTAAAGCTAGTGGGCTGCATATCATTTCTGATAAGACGGATATCATGTTTAATGGAGTGCATTCTGAGGTGGAGGAAATTTGTTTACCGAAGACTGGTTTTAAAAAAGGCAACTTGCCTTTCAAATACTTGGGGGTGAACATCTCTCATAAGAAGTTGTCTAAGGTTGACTGTGCTATGCTGGTGGAGAAGTTGACTCACAGATTTAAAGATTGGAATAAGAAGAGAATTTCTTATACGGGTAGACTGATACTGGTTAAATCAATCCTGGTGACTTTGCATAACTATTGGGCTCAAATATTTTTTCTACCTGTAGGAGTCATGGAGAGGATCCAGGCACTTTGCAGAAACTTCCTTTGGGAAGGGACTGACAGCTATTCCAAGGCTCCTCTTGTTTCTTGGAAAGTTGTTTGTATGCCACTATTAGCAGGGGGTCTGGGTGTGCTTGATAGTAGAGTCTGGAACATTGCTGCAGTGGGAAAATTGGTGTGGTGGATTGTTGCCAAGAAGGATATCTTGTGGATAAAATGGATAGACAAAATTTATCTAAAAGGAAGGGATTGGGCTAATTACCAGCCTAGCTTAAATAGTTCATGGGCCTGGAGACAGGTGTGCTCTGTTAATGATAAGTTGATGGGAGGTTATGTTGATGGCAAGTGGCTGGGCAAAAATGGGAATTACACGATTGTTGCTGGTTATGAATGGCTCAGGCAGGTGCCATGGCCAAAAGTTAATTGGTATACTATAGTTTGGAACAAGATCAATACTCCAAAACATTGTTTTACTGCTTGGCTTATTCAACATGGTAGACTACTTACATTGGATAGGCTATGCAAAATGGGTGTTACAAATCAGAAGGTGTGTTTTTTGTGTGGAGAGCAGAATGAAGATCATGACCATCTGTTTAAATACTGCAGGTATACTTGCCTCTGCTATAACAGAATTCAAAACTGGCTTAATTTGAGAGGAGGTAGCTTTGGCAATGCTGGGGAGATGTTGAAAAGTAGGCATTATTCGGGTTTTATCAGGAAGTTGTTTTGTTCTTTGGTGCTGGCTACACAATATCACGTCTGGTATGCTAGGAACATTTGCAGGCTGGAACACCGGGTTCTCCATCCTAAGGCTATCCTACAAGTTGTTCAAGAGGATGGTAGAATGGCAATCCTCAAGTATAAGTATCATATGATGTCTCAAATAGATAGAAATTGGTGTAGAGTGCGTGGTTTAATGTCTTAGACGTAATGGTGTTGTTTTATTCATCCTTTGGTAGGCTGGAATTGTTTCTTGAATAGGTTGTAATGTGGTGATTTTTCCCATTTTGGGATTGAGCTTAATATTACTTACATTTCCACCAAAAAAAAAATGTAAAGCATGATGAAATAGTAATTAAAATGCATAAAAGTAATTAGGGCAGAAAATTAAAGGAACTAAACAAGTAGTAAAGATGAACAAAAGAAAGATTAATATTGAAAAGGGAGAAAGAGATTACAATCGCAAGAATCCGGCGTAAAGAACAAACAAATCCGAGCAAAATAACCCCGAAAGCTACAGTGAAAAGGGAGAAAGCAACGCCGTCTTAAAAAATGATAGATGAAAAACTGAATAATCAATAGAATAGATGCTAATGACCTAGTTATGCTGCGTTTAAATAGAAAATTAACTAAGTCCAAAATCTAAAACACACTCACGGACTAATTAAAGCCCATGACAGTCAAAACCACTCGATCGAGTAGTCTGAAACACCTCGATCGAGTAGCTCTTCAAGTAATCTACTCGATCGACCAAAATTGTTACTCGATCGAGTAACCCCTAATTCCAGCTCTACTTGATCGAGTATAATACTACTCGATCGACCAACTAATACCATAGAAACCACTCGATCGAGTGATAAAACAGCTCGATCGAGTATTCTTCCTCCAAAACAGCTCAAACTCGTGACCGACTGCTTCATATACCGTTCCTTCACGCATCCCAATGCAAGCTCTCACTCTGAACAATCTCGTCTCCACATAATGCATGCAAAAAGGACGAAAATGGTACGATTCCACTACTTTTACGTTCATTCCTACAAAACGGACAAAACGAACCAAAGTAGCCAATTCGGGGGCAAAATGCAATATAAACAGTACGAAAATACATAAAAATACGTGCTAAAAAAGGGTAAAAAGACTATACAAAATGCACGTATCAAATCTCCCCAAACCGAACCTTTACTCGTCCTCGAGTAAACAAAAATGCAACTAATGGAACGGAAATGAAAACTTAGAACTAACTTAACTTGTCTACTTGAACCAATTTAATGCAACAAAAATTAACAGTTATAGCTAAGCAGTCAATACGCAAACGAGTTATAAGTTGTTTAGAAATATAGCCGACCTATCGACCTTGCAAGACCAACAAAATCGGACTCTCTCGTGGTCACTCTTCTCTCATGAAGTAAAGGGTGAATAATATATGTGAAAGAGAGAAAGAGAAACAGTCACTCACCTAACTGCGACCTACATAGCTGTTTGAAATCTAGATCTCTATACTTAACATATTCTTATATGTTTCAAATTTATTTAGTCATAAAATAAATTCTAGATCTTATGCATGCAAACATCAATAGTTAAGAGAAGAAATCGGTTCCTTACATTGCATGTTTCGGATATTTGGGCACTAGTAAGGTCACCTACCTTACTTAGTTCTTGAGCTTTCCTTATGGATGAACAAGATTCAAGTATAGAATCCCTCCCAAAAGCATATACCCAAGGAACACTCATAATAACCAATATTATTTAGATCTAGTAATAATATTAGTTTTACTTAAAATATGACACAAAATATTAATTTTGCTCTTAAAATTTTGGTTCAAGAGGTAGTGTATTTGTGAGTTTATTTCTCTAGAATTATCATAAATTATAAAGAGTTTTTAGCATTTTCTTACACTAGAAAAATTAGATGAAAAGAATGAATAATATAGAAAACAATGTGGGTTGTTCTCTAGAGAAAACCGGTTGGGTGGGGGGCTTTTTGGGGAGCCTATGCATGCAATAGTTGCTCTTCTCAAAAGTTATAGGGTTGCATGGCTAGTAAGAGGTAGTAATCATAGTGTTTTCCACTTAAAATGAAAACACAATATTAACCCAATTACCCCTCCATTTTCGGCACTTTCATTATAAAATGGATGGTCCATTTTATTTTGTCATTTGTCAATTTTGTCACTTATATGACATGTCACAATGTAATGTATTTTTAACATATTAAAAATCAACATACTCATAAAATATGTCATTTACAAAATCGACTAGTAATTCGTAATTACTTGTGCCAAAAGTGTTTCCGTATTATAAACTACAACATTCTGTATTTATAATAATTTATTCATTCTGTTTCAATTGTTTCTGTAAACAATAATTTCATCTAAGTAATAAAACAATTCGATTACTTAGACCGTGTCTCATTTAATCATACTACAATAAGATACGTTAATTATACTCACAAAATCATCCGTCAATTTTAAGCAATTTAATTAACTCGTATCGGTATACGATTAATTAAATAATCAATTAAGAGTATTTCCCTATAGGTATGACCTAAGGGGATCAACTGATCACCACCGTTGCACGACAGTAATGTCAAACTCTAGTCAGCCAATCATTACCGATATGTGTGGACCAGTTGACTGTAAAATATTACATCCCACATGTATTCTTAAAATGAGATTTAAACATATGATCATCATGATCAACAATTGTGATCGCATTATTGTCGGAGGACACATATTCCAACAATCTCCCACTTGTCCTCGACAAGTGTGCGTCACCAATTCTCTTGTCCTATTACTATCTCTCACTCAATGCAAGGTGTCTTTCAGGTCGTACTTGCAAGTGATCATATCGAGAGTGGTTTCCTCGATCTGGAGAATAACTGTTTGACCGGAATTATCCACCATGGATACCTTCCGAGCGTGGCCACGCATTTCCAGTTCATTGCTCCTCGAGTGGCCCTGAGATATTGTTTTAACCCTGACAAAGGGGTGGACAATTCCTATCGCACTTATTCCCTTCGACTAGCCACAACCATCATAACCCAAAATATGCCCATTTGACCCCATTTACGAAGGTCGTAGTAACATAAATCAAAGCTAATCTGAAACTGTGCCATCTTAGGCGAACAGTCTTTAGTCAAAAGAATCGACTCATTAGAATACTATAGTAGCTCTCGCCACGACCATGCTATATAAATTTTCCAGAACTCTATAAGCGGTCACTGCCCGACAAGGTGTTCCTAACAGTCTGCCTATGTGATCGACTAGTCATCTCACATGACTCTATGTCACTTGAACTTGCCATCAATCGCATCACACTCTAGTCATTTCGAGACGTCACCTCATACAAGTGACTATGGGCGAATACAATGCTAATCCGTGTTCACTTTAACGGGGTTCAATATTGTCTCTACAACCCGTTTGGATGTAACAAAGTATAATAAAAGAGTTTTAAAGTAAAACTCGAACGACAAATGTGATTATCACATATGAATAGTCAATGCCTGATTACTATTTCATGTTCTATAATCTAATTTGATCTTGTATGTAGTTGTTTATTTCAATTCAATTGAAATGACATGACTCATCATGTTTAGTCTATGAGAAGGCTTTGGTTAGTAGGTTTTATCAACTTCTTGTACCTTACTCAACCCTACTACATACTTGTTTTCCTATGTAATGTATACATTTGCATTACAAAACTTTCTGAGTACGTGTCGAGATCCAATCAAGACATAGGTCCTCTAGCCTAAGAATAGCTCCCACTGTTTTCACAGTGTGCGGGACTCATCCTCTTGCACATCTCATGATTGCAAGTGTACTCAATTTCCGTTATAAATATCTCTTATTGTTCTTTATTGTCTAGAACGATTCTATAAAATCTACTTCTTAATTAACATAGCCACAATGGTATCTTAACCATCCTAATGTGTTTTGATTATGGTTTTGTCAGAAACCATATGCAATTTCAATTGTCAATTGTCATTTGTGTAACACCCTTACACAAAATTGCATCATAAACACTTTGCTTTACTTCCTTAATGCTTTTGCAAGCACTTAAGGGTAATCTTTATGGCTTACTTGGTAATTATTTCTTGAATTCGATTTTGAAACAATTCATCATACTCAAAGTATATGAAGTGTTATACATCATTTCCTATTTAATTGATTCGGCAGCGGAAGCAAATGGAATCAATCAAATATGTTCAATTTGATTGAACTAGTCATGAATGTTATAAACATAAGACTTCTTATTTGACGCTAATATCATGTAGATTTATCTTCATAAATCCGAATATTAAAGATGTATTATAATACTCCAAAAGTCTTAAATCATTCTCAATGATCAATATGTCATCCACATATAAGACTAATTAAAAATTCCGTAACTCCCACTAAACTCCATGTATAAACACAACTTCTCGACTTATCGAGAAACGTTTTATAACATGATCAAAACATTGATTCCAACTCACTGATGTCCTACTTAAGATTCTCTCTTAAGTTTCACATTATCTTAGGATTGCAAGAATCTACAAAACTCAAGACATGTATTGAATACATTCCTTCTAATTGAAGAAGTGGGTTTTAGATTCATTTGCTATATGTATATCATCATAATGAAACACAATCCCTAAGAAGATCCAAATAGACTTAAGCATTTCAACTAGTGCAAGCTTTGAAATCTCTCTTTATTAGTGCAAAACCCTTTGTCACTAATCAAGCCTTTTTATTTCGGATTTTTATGGCTCTAAGCCTTGTATTGAGTTGTGACTTTAAACACTCTCATGTAAGTCATATGTTCATTACTTTCTAGAAGTAATCAACTTGAATCAAACGATTTCTTTGGTAAGTTATATGCTCTTTACTTTCATAAAAGTAGCATGAATTCATCATTTTCAACGAGTGATGATGTTAACCTCCTAGGTTTTGAAGAAACAACTTCTTTCACAAAACGTCTCATGTAGCCAAGAAAGACCAGTTGATAGCGACATAACATTCTTTGTGACTCTATAATAATTTCTCCCACTCTGTCTTCTAGAAATAAACTTGTATTTTAGAAAGACAGCTTCACGAGCCACAAACTTGTTGTACTCGTGATAATTGAAAGGGAAAAGTGAGTATTTGTTTCTTGTGTAAGCTTACAAACATGGTACATTAACATTTCATATATCATATGATTCGTTTAGATTTAGTGGAAAATAATTTAGACAAAAATGATATATTCCCCAAAAGGATCAAGTAACTCAAGGTAACTTGATTGAAGTCCAAACCATATCGAATAGCGTTTGAATTCTTTATCCAACCACATATTATCCCATAATGCGTGTTAAGAGAGATTAACCTGTGATACTATGGGGGTCTTTGGTAAACGGCGGATTGGGAAATTTTCAGCATATTCAAGGCTTTTAGCATGTTTGACTTACCAATCTACTATTTTGAGTGTTTGGTAAATGGCATATTGAAAGAGTAGATTTGAGCTCAATCTACTGTTTTCCAATATGCTGCTCTACCCAGCATATTCACATTAGTAGATTGTGAAATATGAATCCGTCAACAATTTATACATAGATACAACAATCTATTAACCAAAATCTGGTAATTACCAAACACTTCTACTAAATCTGCTAATTGAAATATACTAGTCAAACCTGTTAATCCAATCTGTCATTTATAATCTGCTTGACAAATCTGCTTCTGCTAATATCAATCTGCTAATTACCAAACATGGCCTATATCACATTTCGTTTGGCTTATATCAAAGTCTTCACTTTGATAACCCCTATCACGACTAAATCGTGATTCCTTGAACTCTTTGAACTTCTTCAAAGATTTCTCTATTTACCTTATTAAGTGAACACATTAGTATCAACTTAAATCGTTGGTAAAAGAAAATGATCAACCTATTATGGATCAATGATTTACAACCTCGATCTCCTTTTCAACCAAAAGGCACGAGACATCTTGCTTTGAATACAAGATACGCATATACCATTAACAATCTAATGGTTTCAAGAGTACTCGATAACTCTTTGCGTTCATAATTCCAAAATTTAAGGTTTAATCTTGGGTTACCGATTTGAGTCTTACATCATCTACATGATGTGTTATTCTAGTTTGGTTTAGAATATAATCACCTTGATAATGGGCTAGCCATACATCAAATTATGGTGTATAGAGTCACAAAAGTTAAACCTCTTTTGTATCTTTAACAAGTTTATATTCTTATTTAGAGTTTATGCACTTAATAGTCACAATTAAGTACAACTTTAAATCCAAAAACTATATTGAGTACACAATTACTCTATCTCTCGACATTATTGTTTCTAGTCGTCATATTCTAATCATCTTATATGTCGAATACAATGATGAAAACCTCCACTGGTTTCTAATATTGACGAAGTAGTACTAGCAAAATTTATGTTTAATCAAATAAACATTTAAAGAAGAAGGTCCCATTAGATGTCCCACAACTAACTTGTTGATTCTTCAATAATTTGGGGTAGTTTCCTTTCTAGTGTCCAACATTTAAGACAGTGGAAACTTTATCAGTCGGGATTGATAGGTTTAGTATCGCTATTCTCAACAACTTTACTTTTAACATTACCTTGTATCAATTCCATTATAATCTTTACTTCTTGAACCTCATCCTTTTCTTAACGGTTTAAGAGAATGCTCCCACTCATTTCAAAGAGTCTTTACTTAGAGAAGCAAAGTTGAATCTTATGAAGATTACTCTTCAATTCAATCGTTTTAGTCTTAAAACTTTCATTGAAGTGGTTGCTTTATTTTGGTCAATTACGAATTCTGACAAATCTAATTACCAAAACAATTTATCGGTTCAAGGTACTTAATTAAATTAAGTATATGAAAAACAATCCATTGTAAGTAGATGTGTTAGTCAAGAATCAAAAACCTGTTTGATAATGAATAACTTTAATCTATACTCTTTACAAGAGATCCTTAGCAATGGTTCATTTGAGGTTTTAGAAGCAAATTCATATTTGTCTTTAGTTACGATGTTTTAATGGAGATTTGAATAAAAAAAACGAAATGATATCGTATATGAATTGTGGTAAAAAAATAGAACAATATGATAATGGAATAATGAAAACTTAACATTTATCGTTTTATTAATACTTGTAAATAACAAGTAAAGCATTTACATAGTGACCTCTACCCAACTATGATAAATGATTCCAAGATCCAAATTCATATTAACTTAGGCATCGGTAAAGCCGAAAACAAACCTTTATCAATATAACTCGGTGGATTAATACTTTAATCGATTCTACTTTTAGAACTCTTGGTCGATAAATTTACATTAAAATTTATCTTTAGCCCGAAACACATCCGGCAACCGTCGAGAATACTTTCGTTGAGTTCAACCCAAATTTCGAATAAATGTGTCCATGATCCAAACTTACATCAACTTGGGCATCGGTAAAGCCGAAAACAACCCTCATCTTTATAAATTAGGTGGGTAGACATTTATCACCCCACTTCACCAACGTAACAAGGTTTGTCTTACGGTAAAGCCGACTCAACTCCCTTGCGAAACTGGTACTTCATGGGTTTCTAATTTTTGGTAAGGCTATGTCTCAATTGTTTATTTTAGCGAGAGGTCATGTCAATTTATTATCTATCACGTTTTAAGTGAAGTAAAGCGGTGAACTACGATAATTGTAATTGACACGGTCGATAAACTCGATGAAAGATGATGCATGTTTTAGTTATGGCGATTTAGCGATGCATGCGACATATAAATAAAATGCAAAGCATAAAAATAAATCCTAGTATGGCCTTCCTAAAATAGAAAATCTAATTAACTATTACATATTCGGAAACCAACTCCATTGGTCCCTTGAGCTTCGGTTTTGGCACGCATCTCGAGGTAACACCGTCTTTATGTATCGCCATCTTGTGTGACACCGTCTTCAAGGAACTCCGGAATAACTAAATTACATAATAAATTACACAATTTCCTATTATACATTTGTAATTAAAATAAAATAAATCTATTAAATTACAAAACGGTGATACGAGATCACAAAAAATTACAACCGAATCGATATTCCCATACATTTCGGGTAATACCAATTAAAAACTAAGGCCATACTAAGTAAAAATTACATAATTCAAAAATGACATAAATAAAAATTATGACAATCATAAATAAAATGCAGCATTATAATATGTATGAACATGCCCATGCTAAATCGCCTTTAAGGAGCCAATATCGTATATTACACGGTTTTTATGGATTTGCGTGATTCAACGTTTTATAATCACAAAAATTACATAAATTCATATTTATGCACAAGTTAATTACCCTAACTTCTTAGGACTCAAAAATTAGTCTCCACTAGCTATTTGACCATAATTAACTCATATTTCTTAAAATTGTTCATTAGTGGACCTAAAAATACAATAAAAGCTATAAAACTTCAAATAAATCACAAAAATTCCAAATAAATTCAAAATTCAAAATTTAAACTTATGAACATTCTGGAAAAGTACCATGACACTCATAATATTCAAAAAACTTAGGTTAAAATTTCGTAATATTATTGGAAAAACTATGCTGCGGTTTATTGGATTTAGCAATTAAAATCATAAAAACATGAGAAAAAAAAATATTCATCAACTTTTCAATTTTAGATCTGAAAAATATAATAAAATGCAACATGTGACGTTTTTCCTTAGTCATGAAGTATGTTTTAGCAATTTTTCACTAATTAAGTCACTATTTATGCTATTTTTCAACAAAAATTCATAAATCATGCATGAAGACTTCATTATAGCCTATTATTTTACACACATCTTGTAAAATTTCATGTGACAACATACTAAATTTCTATGACCATATTCGAAATTTATCTTAAATTAACTTATTTTTCATTTAAATTCGAATTTTAACATGAAAAATCCATATTTCGAGCATATGAACTCATAAAATTATGAAAATTTCCAGATCATCTAAAAATAATATATGTGAAAACATATCCAAAAACCACTTCAAAATTCGAAGTTTAGCTAATTTTCGTCCAAAAATGACATTTTTATCATAAAAATCACATTTTAATGCCAATATTATTTAAAATGAACAATAAAATCCATAAATCAAACCAAAATATCCTAAAACATTTTAGGACTAGAAACTTTAACATGCATAATAAATTTCGTGATATATCATAATAAACACAAGTTTATAAGTTTTGTATGTTAATCGTATAACTCGGAAAAACTATAACCGATTTGCATGCAAACAACCTTGTGATCTTGATACCGCTTGTTTGAATCTAGATCTCTATACTTAAAATATTCTTATATGTTTCAAATTTATTTAGTCATAAAATAAATTCTAGATCTTATGCATGCAAACACCAATAGTTGAGAGAAGAAATCGGTTCCTTACATTGCATGTTTCGGATATTTGGGCACTAGTAAGGTCACCTACCTTACTTAGTTCTTGAGCTTTCCTTGTGGATGAACAAGATTCAAGTATAGAATTCCTCCCAAAAGCATATACCCAAGGAACACTCATAATAACCAATATTATTTAGATCTAGTAATAATATTAGTTTTATTTAAAATATGACACAAAATATTAATTTTGCTCTTAAAATTTCGGTTCAAGAGGTAGTGTATTTGTGAGTTTATTTCTCTAGAATTATCATAAATTATAAAGAGTTTTTAGCATTATTTTACACTAGAAAAATTAGATGAAAAGAATGAATAATATAGAAAACAATGTGGGTTGATCTCTAGAGAAAACCGGTTGGGTGGGGGGCTTTTTGGGGAGCCTATGCATGCAATAGTTGCTCTTCTCAAAAGTTATAGGGTTGCATGGCTAGTAAGAGGTAGTAATCATAGTGTTTTCCACTTAAAATGAAAACACAATATTAACCCAATTACCCCTCCTTTTTCGGCACTTTCATTATAAAATGGATGGTCCATTTTATTTTGTCATTTGTCAATTTTGTCACATGTAACATGTTACATGACATGTCATAATGTAATGTATTTTTAACATATTAAAAATCAACATACTCATAAAATATGTCATTTACAAAATCGACTAGTAATTCGTAATTACTTGTGCCAAAAGTGTTTCCGTATTATAAACTACAACATTCTGTATTTATAATAATTTATTCATTCTGTTTCAATTGTTTCTGTAAACAATAATTTCATCTAAGTAATAAAACAATTCGATTACTTAGACCGTGTCTCATTTAATCATATTACAATAAGATACGTTAATTATACTCACAAAATCATCCGTCAATTTTAAGCAATTTAATTAACTCGTATCGGTATACGATTAATTAAATAATCAATTAAGAGTATTTGCCTATAGGTATGACCTAAGGGGATCAACTGATCACCACCGTCGCACGACAGTAATGTCAAACTCTAGTCAGCCAATCATTACCGATATGTGTGGACCAGTTGACTTTAAAATATTACATCCCACACGTATTCTTAAAATGAGATTTAAACATATGATCATCATGATCAACAGTTGTGATCGCATTATTGTCGGAGGACACATATTCCAACAATAGCATGCATGCAACAAAAATGAAAGACAATTCAAGTACTAATGCACACACTCCAACCAATAATGTCCGTCACAGCCGAGGGCTTACAAATGATATGGGAATAGTGAGGTTCAGGCGAGAAAAGGCAAAACAAATTATGGTAATGTGGAGGTAAAAGCACCAAGATAGTTCCTAAACAGGACCATATAAGACCGTCTGAATCTCAACTGACTGAAAAATAAAGTACAAGTGCCCTTCATTTGGCACACAACTCACTAATCACATACACAATCTCCTCAAAAATATGGAATAAAACGGAGGAGTGAGACCGTCACAAGATAAAAACGAATACAGACGAACTCAAAATCAAACCAGCTCAAAATTTTTGAAACTTTTCTTTCTGGTTCTTCACTGTAAACGTGATTCAAATTTTTTTTCTTTTTTTCTTCCTTCCCTTTTTTTTCTTTTCACGTTTTTCTCTTTTTTTTTTTCTTTTCAATTTCAACTTTTTTTTCAATTTTTTTTTTCATTCTCATTCTCCCTTCTTTTATTCACACCAACTCCAATCAAAATGATACGGGCCGAACTGCAGACGGAAAATCATACCACCAAAGACATGATAAACTAGCTTGACTAGGCAGGCTCAGTTTGGGATGTAGCTAATGGTTTAAAAAGGCAAGTTTTGGCTTAAGTGGAGCTAAATGGGTGAAAAATATAAGAAAAGGGGAAAATTTGCAAGCACCTCCCTGCATGTGACACCGACCACAAACCCGAATGTGTGCATTTGACAAGAAATCGAATGTCATAAATGTGCAAAAATGATGAACATGCTATGCAAGGAGTACTACTCTCAATTCCTAATGAACTGGTCATGAATGTCACCAGTTATGGGCTCTAAAACTCAGAAATTGTAAAGTAGGTTGCCAATTTATCAGGTCAAGTCTTAACAGTCAGCTATATTTGAACAAAAACTCGTAGATTATGCGTATGACAAAGCTAATAACCATCAACGAAAGTGCAAGGCTCAAGTAAAATGACAAGTTATAGTGAAGTTTCATCACGGAAATCAACCGTTCCGACTCAACCTATATGCAAAAATAAACGTGAATATTTTTGAATTTTTGAAATTTTTCTAATTTTTTTTTGGTATTTTTTTTATTTTAATGAAATAAGTACAAATGCAAGATGAAAATGTAAACGTGAATGCAAAACAAATGCAAATGCAGACTCAAAATGATGCAATACCCTCCCAAACCAAAACGGACAACGTCCTCGTTGTCCTCCAACATACACCAGCAGATATATACAGGGGAACGGGAATATACAACCAATAAAGAATGAAAAACAATAAAATAAAAAGGAGACAAAATAAATAAAAGAGCGAGAATAAACATACAAAACACGAACTTCCCCAAACCAGCCAGAAAACCGGGGAAGTGAGTAGACCAGCAACTACTCGTCAGCCTCCTCGTCACTGTCACGCACGTCCTCCACCGTCACCGTGAAGTCCGGATCTACCTCCTGCTCTCTCCTCCTCCTCTGCTCAGCTCGAGCTCTCTCCGCCGCCGGGTCCTCGTCCTCGTCCTCCTCACTAGCAGACTCCGGGTACCCGTCAGCTGGGTACCGATAAAAGGAAGGGTGTGGCCAACCCTCTGGGATCGGACGGTGTCGCCTCATGTGATTCTCGTATAGAGGGAACAAAGTCAAAGTTATGTCCCGCTCCATACGAGCCCGTCTCTCTGCAATCTCAACTAACAAACCGTTACGGCGCCCTTGGTCCATGACCGAGGACGCCTCAAAGGGTGGAGGAGGTACAAAATTAGCCGGTAGGACCGGCTGTGTCTGTGTCTGGTTAGCAGGCGCGGGAGTAGGAGTAGGAGTAGGGATCGGGGTAGGTGTGGCCGTGGAAGTCTGGCCACCCATGGAAGGTGCGGATCCCTCTCCGGTCTCAAGTCTACGGCGCTTCTTAGCGGCGGGTAAGGTAGTAGGTGGCGGACCTGGAGGTGGTACTGAGGTAGAGGTGGTGGTCGGGCGCCCCGTGCAACAGTGGGCAAAGGGGCTAGACGAGGCAGGGTGTCACAAGGAAGGTCGACGGATAGGGAACCGTCTATCTTCCATGTCCGGTAGTCTGTGGTCAGCCAAGTCTAAGAGTGCATGTCAGCTAGGCTCAGATACCTATCACCGTCAATCTAAGGTAAGTCACGAGGCAAGACGGTGAGGAGAGAACGGGCAAGAAAGGTGGCTATGCCACCGCAGACGATAGTGCCCATGAGCTTCTCTCCCTGAGCCTGGAAGTACCTGGCGGTCAAATAAGCAATGTTGAGGGTAAAGGGACCCTCGCCGTCGATGTTCAGGTAACCGCCTAAGATGGAGAGCTCATTGTTGTTGATGTTGTTTGGCTCCTTTCGGCCAAAAATAGTGCTCTCCATCAGTCTAAGAAAGTAACGGGCGGGGGGTAGGTGGACCTGAGCGAGCTTTCGCTTGTGAAAAGGGGTCTGTGCCAAAACCCGCCAAAGAAGACTAATGACCTTCCTAGGGGCAATAGTGGTGCCCGTAAAGGAAAGGCCAAGACGGGTACCAAACTCCTTAAGTGTCATAGAAAAAGTCCGGTTATATAACTGGGAGGACACAGAAAGACTAGTAGGGACAACGTCATGTGCCCCTGAGGAGAAGGTAAAGGAGCTGAAGAACTCAAGGCTCATCTCCCTGAAAGTGTGGCCACTCATAGTGATGAGTCCTGTCATCCCCGTTCCCAGTAAAAGCTCACAGACTGGCTCGTAGAAGCCGAGCCTCTGAAGTGACATACGGCAAAGAAAGCGCGTAGGGATGAAGTCAGAGTCAACCAAGTTATAAAACCTCTTATGATGAACACCATTAATAAAAGTTACCTGGGGGAACGCACGGTGGGAGTCGAGGGTGTCGTCCACTCGAATCGTGACACGGCCAGTAGCAGGTGTAGCACGACCACGACCGCGGCCTCTAGAACCTGAGGTAGAAGACCGTCCAGTGACGGTACGAGGAACTAGGGCCGCCCGTAAAGCAGCTGCGACTGCGGGTGAGTCCGCCACAGGTGTGCTCACCGTGGCTGAAGTAGAGGTTGTGGCTGCAGCTGTGACCGCCACGAGGAAGAAAGGCTAGCAGCGTGCTAGCGATAGTAGTGGTCGTGGATCGAGTTGGTAGGCAAACAGGCTAGCGGTGCTAAACAAGATACAAAGCAGCGAGACTAAGAACACGGGGGCTGCGGTACTAACAGAAGTGGAGGCGGTGGTGACAGCAGGGACTACCGTCTCAGATAAGGACAGACTAGAAGTCGAGCTAGTGGAGGGCACATAGCTAGAATCCATCCTAAACAAATAGGGCAGGGGAATTTGATAAGCAATTAACGAATTAGCAGCACTGAAAACAGAGAATTCCCAAAGACGGTCGAAAAATTCGACCTATTAGCCCAAAAATTCCCAAATTTTCCTCAAAAATTCAAATGATAGTAGGTAAACAGCAATAGGGGCGGGGTGGCAGATGACAGAAGCAACAAATTAAGCAAGAATTGAGGCCAATGAGGCCTAACCAGCAGTAAAGACCCTATAACAGTCGAAAATTTCGACTGAAATTACCCTTAATCGCAAATTTCACCAAAAATTTGAATTAAACATGTGAATCATCAATGAGGTATGGGATTAAGCATCAAGTAAGACAAGTTAAGCTTTGAATCAAAACAAAAGTCGAAAAATTCGACCCAAAATGAATTTCGAGACCCTAGTTCCTAATTCACTTCAAGAAAGGCAAAATTAATGAAATTAAAATGCAAGGAAGTGTAGGAATTACTTACTTGATGATAAAGAACCTACAAATAGCAATTAATCGACAATCAACAAGCAACAATGGCAGTTTTTGATCGAAAAACCGCAAAACCCTAAAATCCTCAATTGACCGTGTAAAACAACAATAATCAAGGGGAAAATAGAGATTTGGTAAACGGGCAAGAAAAATGGAGGATTTTGGGGGCTTTTGATCGCAAATAATAGGGGGAAGGACAAAATAATGAAGAACAATTGAACAAAGTAAAACAAAGGAAGGAGTTAAAGAGACTCCCTGCGTGTAATTTCCAATTTCACTCGATCGAGTGGTTTAGAACTGCTCGATCGAGAACTTCTTGTATTCATCTACTCGATCGAGTAAAAAGTTACTCGATCAAGAACTCCCCTTTTTAGCTTTTGTCGATCGAGTAACTGGAAACCATTCGATCGAACAAATTCCACTCGATCGAGTACAAAAAGTACTCGATCGAGCTCTTTTCCTCGTGTAAGCTCTTGAATTTGCGTATAATTCCTCAAACTTGCATAAAAACACTCGCAAAAATATCCCAAAATACCAAATACGAAAAGTAACAGTCTATAGTCTTCTAATCTATGCTAAAAATGTCTAAATTCTAATTGTCCTAAATAAAAGCAATAAACAAGTTTGATGGAAATTAAAAATTGTTTATTCAAATTGGTACACGGGGCATTTCCCCGCTCATTTCTCAAAGCAATTAAGTAGCCCCTTGGAGGGCTCCTGACTGGAGGACGTCATCTCAACAACATTAATCGTCCTCTTCAATTTCCACGAGCTCTAACTCGAATCGCTAGGAGAAGAATAGTTGATGTCCACTTTGACTGACATTAATTGCACAATAATTATTGACAGCTCCTGCATTATCTTCATCTGTACCTGCAGTAAGGAAAACAGACGAACTTTCCTCCTTTTTACTCTCAACCTGAAGCGGAGGGGTCACAATAGCAGCACAATATTCCAAATTTTCATTTGGAGTGTCAATAGGAGGGTTAATAGAAGAGAGGGCATTACAAGGCTGAGCTTGCATGGGAGCCCTTTGGAACTTAGACTGATGGAATATCAATTCCTCGTCCCCAACCTGAAAAGTCAATGTCTTGCCCCCGACGTCTATTACTGCACGAGCAGTAAATAAAAATGGTCTCCCTAAAATAATAGGGGTATGGGCATCTTCGGGGATGTCAAGTACAACGAAGTCAACGGGAATAAAGAACCTCCCGATCTTAACAGGTATGTCTTCTATGACACCTAGTGGCCGTGATATGCTACAGTCGGCCATCTGAACAGTCATATTTGTGCAATTAAATTTTATCAAACCAAGTCTCTTAGCCAGAGACAGCGGTAAGACACTCACGCTAGCGCCAAGATCGCATAACGCGTTATCAATTAAGTGGGTACCAATATGACACGGAATCGAAAAACTACCCGGGTCTGACTGTTTGGGAGGTAACTTATTCTGAACTAGGGCTGTCCCTACCTCGGTCAAAGCAACCGTCTCATGGTCATTAATATGTCTCTTACGTGACAAAATTTCTTTCATAAATTTAAGGTAAGAGGGTTCCTGTGTCAGCAGTTCGGCGAATGGCACAGTGACTTGCAAGCTTTTCAGGAGTTCGACAAACTTGCCGAATTGTTGATTAACCTTATTACTCTGCAAACACCTCGGGAAAGGCACCGTGATGGGTATCTCGAGCCCTTTGTTCCTCTCTTCCAATGTATCAGCCGGATCAAGCTCTAAATCCTTCGATCGAGACTTCTTTCCTCTCGAACGTGGTCTTTCAGGTGACTTTTCACTCGATCGAGCACTAGCAGGCTCTCGATCGAGTTGTTCTTTATCAGCACTACTCGATCGACCAAAAATATCATTCGATCGAGCAGATTCTTCAACAAATTCACTCGATCGAGTAGTTTTATTTACTCGACCGAGCACTTCTTTTTCCTGTTCACTCGATCGAGCAGAAATTTCACTCGATCGAGTCCTTTCTTCAGCAGTTTTACTTGATCGACCCCCAGAAATTAGTCGATCGAGTACTTTCTTTGTCGTCAACTCTTTTTCTTCGTCAGAACACTGTTCATCAGCAGTAAGTACCTTCATCGGGTCTGATTTCGGTCCTTCATATGAATAACCACTCCTCAAATTAACTAAATTCACCGTCTCATGTGGATTCTTATCGGCTTGTGACGGTAAATGTCACGATTTCCTTGTGGACTGGTTCGCGGCTAACTAGGCAACTTGAGTTTTAAGTGCCTTGATAGATGCATCTTTTTGTTGATCACTCAGCTGCCAGTGCTTTTTCAAAGACTGCAACATCGTCTTCAAGTCACCTAGTTCACTTACCCCACCAGAGGATGATGCACCCTGATTATGTGTAGGGAAGGAATGAGGCTTCGGAAAACCTTGTTGAGCCTTATGAGGAGGGACATATGGCTGATGCTGCTGCGGAGGAGGGATAGGATTGAGCACATTTTGACTTGTCCACCTTAAATTGTGATGGACTTCCCCTTGGTTATTATAATAGGAACCCCCTCCTTGCCTGTATTATTGAAAAGCAAGGACCTGTTCCTTCTCTGTAAGACAGCCAACAGCAGTGTGACCGTTGTTGCTCCCACACCTCTCACATGTGACAGTCTCCTCTCTAGTGAGCAAATGGACCGTCTGAGGCTCCCCAGCAGAATGCAACTCCAACTTATCAAACCTGGCATTCATTGCTTCCAGCTGAGCCACAACTTGCTTATCGGCTGCATGAACTGTTCTAATACCATCCCTCGGGTTTTCATACTCAGCACAGTGGGTCGCCATCGCTTCATTAAGAGCCCATCCCTTATCATCGTCAGTGTTCTTTTGGAATCTTCCGTTAGATGATGCATCAAGTATGGCTCTGTGATCATTGTATAGCCCATTGTAGAACTGATTGGACAGGAACCACGGATCAAAACCATGGTAAGGAATAGACCTCACCAACCTCTTGAAACGGCACCACGCTTCATAGAAAGTTTCATCAGGTGCCTGCTTAAAACTAGTGATTTTTGCCCTCAGCTGATTAGTGCGCTGCGGAGGGAAATATCTCTTATAAAAAGCAAGAGCAAGGGTCTCCCGATCTGACCCCGCGGCCGTGCGGTCCAAATCGATCGACCACTCCTCCTGGCCGAGTCGATCAAAGAAAAGGAAACAAAACCTCCTTAATCTTGTCTTGAGTTACCCCCTTTGTGGCGGGGATAGTAGAACAGTAGTGCGTAAAGACCTCCATATGCTGCCCCGGGTCTTCACCTGCCACACCTCTAAAGATATTTCTCTCCACCAGATTGATATAGGAAGGACGGATGTCAAATATATTCCCATCCTCAGTCTGGAGATTGAAACCCTATGGAATTGATGATGCTTTAGGCTCCGAATGACTGGCAATGTTCGGCATCTTTACTGGTTGGTTTACAGAACTGAAAGTATCTTCTTCAAAAGATGGATTTTCTGTAAATAGGAAATGCTGAAGCTCTGGTTCGAAAGTACTCAAGTCTTCCTTTCATGATTCTCTTTGCAAACGGAGTCTATGCCTGAACAACCTCTCTGGTTCAGAATCAGTTGAAACTAACTCCAACCTGTGTGACCTGGGCATACACAACACTGAAATAAAATGAATAAGAACTGCCTCAAGGAATAAAAATTCCCTGAGACGGATAAAATAAACGAAACAAAGACAGATAGGGCGATTGCCTCCCCGGCAACGGCGCCAAAATTTGACAGGGCTGTCGTATACCTATCAAAAATAACTAACTAAACTAACTGTATAGCTAGGGAAGTCAGGTCGATCTCCTCAGGGAGGCAAGATATCTGTAAAGATCCGTCTATTTGGTCACAAATGGGAGGGGGGGGGGGGGTTTGTAATTGGTTTCCTAAACTATAGGTGTAAAAGGAAGAGAAGCAAGGAAAGAGCAATAAAGGCAGAAAATGAGATTAAACTATCAATAGAGAGGGGACATGTCAGGATTTCGGTTCACTACGGTAGTCCAGCGACTCAATTGTAAACAACTTAGATAAACTACTGCGAGACGGATATGGAAAGGTCCTTCCGGTCCACTTTCTACCCTAGATTCCCCCTAAATTAACTTTCGTCCTCATCAAGGTAGTCTACTGTTCATAGCAGGTCTATTTAGTCCAATCTTCCGATCTAGGATTAAATTTAACCAGATTAAAAAGGTGACTCAGAAACGTGCACTCAACTAAGCCGGAAAATACAGATTAAAAAGGTGACTCAGAAGCGTGCACTCAACTAAGCTGTTTTATCTACTCGATCGACCAAAATTGTTACTCGATCGAGTAACCCCTAATTCCAGCTCTACTTGATCGAGTATAATACTACTCCATCGACCAACCAATGCCATAGAAACCACTCGATCGAGTAATAAAACAGCTTGATCGAGTATTCTTCCTCCAAAACAGCTCAAACTCGTGACCGACTGCTCCGTATACCGTTATTTCACGCATCCCAATGCAAGATCTCACTCTGAACAATCTCGTCTCCTCAAAATGCATGCAAAAAGGACGAAAATGGTACGATTCCACTACTTTTACGTTCATTCCTACAAAACGAACAAAACAAACCAAAGTAGCCAATTCGGGGGCAAAATGCAATATAAACAGTACGAAAATACATAGAAATACGTGCTAAAATAGGCTAAAAAGACTATACAAAATGTACGTATCAGTTCTCTATAAATTCCAATATCGACGGATACGGGTATCTACATAAAGGTTTATACTTCATATTTCATAATTAGATTGTTTAGATGTGTGCAAGTTCTGCTAAGAAATCTGTGTTATTAGATCATCGAGCAATAAGTTTCCCTGCTAAATAAATGCATTGCAAATTATGTCACCTAAAATATAAAGCTAGGCAAAATTTAGACATATTGGCTGGTGTAAGTGCTCTCCTTTACCAATAAAAAAAAGTAGCAAACTGCTAAAACATAGATGAGTTGGGTTTAGTTTAGGAAGCAAACACTTCTACCATAACATCTAGCTTGTTCGTGTCCGACATCGTGTTACCGACACTTGCATGGCACACGGAAATACGAGCCAGACACTTAACAAACCGTCTCTAATTTTTTATTAATATTTTTAAAGTTTGGCAACTCCCTAGACACTCGAGGACATTTCTACTTAGCATAATCTATATACCATATGATGTAATATTATGAAGACCTTTCGTGATAAAACCATGGATATGTTTTGCATACATGACATATTTTCTGGAATATGGGTTATTATTAATTTAACCATTAGGTTTTATTTAATTAGCATATACTATATAGTATATACTCCCCCCGACCCAGTCTAAAGGTAACATAGGGAAAAATGAAGCATTTAAGAAAAGGTGGAAAAAGTAAGGGTAAAGAGGGAAAAAAATAGGTGGACCATGTAATTGTGGGTTGGTAGGGGGGAGGGGGTATGTAATGCTTTTTGTGTAAATATCAAATGGGTACAAGGATAACTTGGTAATGTTGTGGGCTAAATAAGGAATGTTACCTTTGGTGTGGATTGTCCGTTTATACTTTATAGTAAGTGTTACCTTTGGTGTGGGTCGGAGTGAGTAGTTTGAAATTTTATTTAAAATTTAATATAAAATACCTTTACAAAAATAAAATTGCACTTCTATAACTATAAATACTATATTTAAAAGACGTGTCATGTATCCTACATTTCATGGGATGTCGTGTGACGTGTTCGTTTCCTGTCCATGTCCGGGTCCGTATCCGTTTCGGTGTGACCTAGGGTGTACTCAGCAGTTCGAAGGGTCTGTATGTATAGGTTGCATAATAGATCATCTTTAAATCCAAACATTATGCTTTTAATTGTGCGCAGATGCTTGCTTCCTCCCAATATTTCCTAGCATACATTGGTTTTCTTTTAACTTGTAGGTCATCTATAAATCTAAACATTTCCTATGTTGCTATTTATATATCCTGAGATTTAAAGTGCACGTGACCTTGTCTTTAAGTTTAGCAAAAGAATAGTGTTAATCATGGATTTGGGCTAAACTAAAGGATTTTTTTTCCCTTTTTTTGTGGTTGTGTGCCGAAGGCTAACTAAGGTGTTTTAAGTGGTGCGCTTTTGGCTTTTGTCTAGTAGCAACATTTGGACCTGGGCAATCTTCATTGCCTGGAGTAGTGGCAGTGGTAGACTCACCATGTTAATATCCTAATACTTTGTTCAACTTGCATGGTTAAAATTCCTAGAAATCTTTAATGAAGTGTCATCCAGTTTCTCAAGCGGTGATGTATCATTATTATACGACATGTTAATAGTACTTTTCTATTACTGATCCTACCAGGCTACCAGTCTCTTTGTACTTTTACTCATTTTATGAACAAGGTTTCTTGAGAAATAGAAAAGGCAGAATGGTATGTGATACTGATGTTTGGCCAAGGAAGAAGAGAAACAAGCAAATCAATATTATTTTTGGTCTATTGTAAAATACATTAATATATTGTATGATCTAGACTCAACTAGAATGAACTTCTGTTTGAAGATTTGAAGTGTTGGGATAGCATGGTTTCATTTGAGCGCCTTTTTACAATTTTGCCGTAATGAATCTCTTTTATGTCTAGCTTTTCAATAAAATGGGGGCCTTTTTTATTTGTTTAAATTTCACCCCACATTGATCTGTCATGTTAGCCGGAATGTGATGTACACCCTTGTCTTATCTCACAACAAAAATACAGGCTTTGTGGACATGTGCTACTGAGGGATCATCCACTAGACACAAACTCGTCCGGGTCAGGGGGCACACAATAAATGTCACATTCAAATCTACATACACATTCAATAATAAAAAGATTAGTCATCACAAGAAAGCTATTAGTTTTGTAAGAAGGGAATTTGAGTAGTTAGCACCTCTTAAAGATGGAAATTTGATTGTACACAACTATGTATTGGAAACATGGAATGTTCTAGATACACATTGAAATCTAAGAAGCCCGATAATGAAAAGAAAGTAACAGCAGGGGTTTTGGTCCGATGATCAACACGAAGGAAGTGTGGAACAAGTATGAGCTACATGAATGTTAAAATTGCAACATATATGCTTGAAAGTAATGACCAAAGGGTTAGAACGTCACACAATGCCCCCATGCCACGTCTTAGTTTAAAAAAGCATACCTCGGGCGTGCATGAGGCGGCACTGGCCAAAGCGCCTCCTTGTGCCATCAGTGCGCCTTTTAGACAAGGCGTGGTTAGGAGGGACAATACTATGAAATTTTAATTTTAATTTTGTTCTTGTAGTTTTTATATTATGCCCTTCTCTTTATCACTTTATTCCTAATTTTCACCCCTTAACATGTTAGCCCTCTTCAAAGTCCAAAAAAGGTGTTATTGTAGAAATATTTACTTTGAAAATGTAGATTTGTTTTAATAGAAAGTGCCTAGTGTCTATAAGGCGTGAGTTTTGCGCCTCGTCACGAATCCTCATCGCCTCAGTGCGCCTTGCGCCTTAAGCAGCTTCATATGTAAACGCTTATTTTGATGCTCTGTTTCATTCTCTATTTTGGTTCTTACTGTTCGAGTGATTTCTTCGTGTGTTTCTAGATATATGTTCAAACAAACCCTCGTGTTGCAGAGATGCTACCTCCAGGAATTGTAGTTCCAGAATCCGATTTCTATCTTCGAAGATTGTGGGGAGAACCAAATGAGGTATATTTCCTCAGTAGTTATTTGCTTTTGTCTATGCATTTCATTTTTTTCAGACATAATTCACAACCCCTTCCTAGAGAGACGTAGGATCATATGCTCTATAAATGATCTCAAGTATCAACCACTGTTTTTCTTCATAGCCATATGTGATGAAATTTGTTAAATGTTTCTTTTTGGTAGATGACGTATACCTTGCTTTTTATCATGTTGCAGCTGTGGCCACTCATTTGCAAAACCAGTAACTAATGTGTTGAGAAAAGTTCCTTTTGGTTATAAACAGTTCTTCATGATAGATAAACCATTACGATAAGTATCTGAAATCAGGAATTAGAGTTCCTAGATCATGGAATGTGATATAAGTAATTGTTTTATGCGTAGAACTAGAACTATATACATAATGTGCGACTGTGTGTATCTCCGTATGCTTGTATATACGCGTAGTTCTTAGACATGGCTTGCGTGGGTGGTATTGTGCAAGTATCAGGAAACATATAACACATGAACTTACTCACAGCAAATAGCCTTTACTTCTGTAACTGAATTTATTAACGTCCGTGCAAAGTTGCCAACTAAAATGGAAAAAGTTCTATTTTTTTTTTGAAAAATGGAAACAATGTATAGAGAATGGAGGTTTTTTTTTCTTTTCAATTATGCTTTTGGACTGAAGACGGGTATTTTTCTTACGATTCTATCTTGTCTAATCCTGTGTTACTCCGACCCTTCGACACGGTGTCATGTCTGACACGTGTCGGAGTGTCGGACACGGCTATTTTGGGTGAATTTTCCTATTTTGTGGTCTAAATTGAAGTGTCGAAGTGTTGTGTTGTGTCGTGTCGTGTCCGACACGGCAGTTAAGTGAAGTGTCGGAGTAACATAGGTCTAATCAGACTTGTCAAAATAAGGGTTCTTTATGACGATTGATGTTAGTCAACGCCAAATAATTTTGGGACTAAAGCTAAATTTGTATTCTTCCAAGAACAACTATTTTGGTGTTACTTTATGTTATTCATCGCTCTTTATTTGTATTTATGTTCTTCTTTCATAGTGTTGTGAAGCTTTGGCTTTCAATAATAAATTGCACCGACAGGAATTCTAAAAAGCTTACTACCGGGATTTGTATCCAAATAGTTTTGCTAAATTATCTTTTTTTTTTTTTTTACTTTGACACTCTGTAGTATTATTGTCCCACATAAGAGTTCCTTGGCGAGGATATGTGCGGAATAAGTATCCCCAATTATCTTAGAAATCAATCCTTCTCATCTTTTTTTTTTTTATGTAACTTTCAGGATTTAAAAAAGAAGCCCAAATATTTGGTAACATTCACTGTTGGATTTAACCAGAAAGACAACATTAATACAGCCTTAAAGAAGGTATCAAATTTAGTACGCTTTTCTACTATGTCACTAGAACTTTGCATTAGGGAAATATGATTAATTTGAGATTGTGTTGCAGTTTTCTGATGACTTCCAGATTCTTCTTTTCCACTACGACGGTCGGACTAGTGAATGGGAGCAGTTTGAGTGGTCTAGAAAAGCTATCCATGTTAGCGTACCGAAGCAAACAAAATGGTTTGAATCCTTCCCTTATTCTTATGGGATTATGTCTTATGCAAAATGATGCAATTTTTACGATAAAGATTTTGGAAGTTTAGGTCCTTGGTAATATCCGGAGAAGTTTAGGAAGTAAATATTGTGCAACAAGCAAAGCCACACTTAATCTTTGATATCTTTGTTATTTTAATTTGATTTGAGGAATAGGCCATTTGTTTTGTTATTTTCTAAAGTTCTTGTTTGTGACTAGAAAATTATTTCAAATGATGCAATCGTAATGACTAGTGGCATTAGCAAGAAAATCTCATAACTCAATCCTGTTTAGCATCATAAAAGATCAGCCCAATTTTCAATAGGTTGATCCTTTCTTTCCGAAGGGAAAATGAAATGCTGAGTGAAGGCCAGGATAATTGATGTAAGACACGGTGAAAAAGCTAGATAAATAGAAGGTTATGGAGGTAAATAAATTAGAGCTTCCATCATAGTGAACGTTCTGCTCAAAAGAACTCCCTATTCTGAACCATCTCACTACTCTATGGCCATTCACTGATATGTATATAAAAGACATGAGATGTTAATATGTTATAGGTAAACATTTTGCCTACAACGATCAATCAATTGGTTAACTGATTCCTTATATGGCGTTCTGTACATGAAAAGTCTATGTTTTAGAATTAGAACTCTAATAATTTGCTACATGTCCGCAAATTTGAAATGACTGTGTTCGTTTATTGATTGTAGGATCTACAGTTGAACTTGACTTTGATTTTTTGTACATTGTAAATTTTATATTTATTAAGTATCTGGCTGGTTTTACTTTCTGGATTTCAGAAGTTGGGTTCCGTTTTAAACTCCTGGTCCTGTTCGTATCTTTATAGTATTTATAGTGAAAAGCTGATGATGTAGATTGTATTGATGGTTCTGAGGAAGCATCTTGGATAATAAAAAATCTTGCTTTTCCATTTTCCTTATAAGTTAATTTGTGTGTGTGTATATATATATATATATATATATATATATATATATATATATATATATATATATATATATCGTAATGGGATCATGTGAGTCTACCCTTTAAGAGTGAGTCCATAAATCCTCATCCAAGCCATTGGATGAGGAAGATGGATGGTTGAGATTAAAAACTAAAAATAGTAATTATTAACCTAATTAACACTCTATCTCTCTACTCAACCTAATCAATTACTAACCCACTTAATCAATATCTAATTTAATATATATAGTTTTCTTACAATTATTTCTCTCTCTATCTCCCACAATTTCATACATCCTCTCATCACTCTAAAACTTAAAAACCCAAAAAAATTACTCTCCTCTCTTTCCTCCTCACCACCACCGATATCCACCACCCACGGCGCCTCCCCTCACCCACCCCCACCCCAGATCTGCCACCACTCACGACCCCATCACCGAAACCACCACCCACCCACCACACCATCCACTCACGACCCACACCCTCACCACCACCCCGAAACCACCCCCACCATCTTCCACCTCAACTACCGCCCTCACCAGCCATCCCCTCAACTCCCTCACTCTCACGTACACCACAACCACCACTCACTTTCGCCCTCTGCTCACCACCGCTGCCATCCACCCCCAAACCACCCGACACTACCGCCCCCGTCCAGCACCCGTTTGTGCTTGTCACGTTTTTTTTTTCTTTTTTTTTTGTGTGCTCCATTTTCAGATCTACATTTTTTTATATATAAATCTGTTGTGGGGCCGCCGACACATTTTTTGTTTGTCTTCAAGATACGTTTTTTTTTTTTTTTTTAATTTTTAATTTTGGTAGTGGTGGTGAGTTGGAACGGTGTTGGTGTTAAATCCCGACACCAAACAAACAAAAAAAACGAGATCTTCTCATTCTGTTTTCTTGGTTTAAAGATCTGTTTAGTTAATTTTTTTTCTTGGTTTCAAAAATATTACTCTCCTCTCTTTCCTCCTCACCACCACCGATATCCACCACCCACGGCGCCTCCCCTCACCCACCCCCACCCCAGATCTGCCACCACTCACGACCCCATCACCGAAACCACCACCCACCCACCACACCATCCACTCACGACCCACACCCTCACCACCACCCCGAAACCACCCCCACCATCTTCCACCTCAACTACCGCCCTCACCAGCCATCCCCTCAACTCCCTCACTCTCACGTACACCACAACCACCACTCACTTTCGCCCTCTGCTCACCACCGCTGCCATCCACCCCCAAACCACCCGACACTACCGCCCCCGTCCAGCACCCGTTTGTGCTTGTCACGTTTTTTTTTTCTTTTTTTTTTGTGTGCTCCATTTTCAGATCTACATTTTTTTATATATAAATCTGTTGTGGGGCCGCCGACACATTTTTTGTTTGTCTTCAAGATACGTTTTTTTTTTTTTTTAATTTTTAATTTTGGTAGTGGTGGTGAGTTGGAACGGTGTTGGTGTTAAATCCCGACACCAAACAAACAAAAAAAACGAGATCTTCTCATTCTGTTTTCTTGGTTTCAAGATCTGTTTAGTTAATTTTTTTTCTTTTATTTGAAATGATAGGTGCGTCGTTGATGTTGTATTTTTTTTTTGTTAAGATTTGTTTATTCAAATCTTTTCTCATTATAAATAATTGTTTTGTGTTGTGGTGGGTCGGGGCTGCCTTTTTTTTTTGAGTTAAGTTATGTTGGTTTTGTTTAGATAGTGGAAATTTGAGTTTTTTTTTTAAAAAACAAATGAAAAAGTTAGATCTATTTTTGAAAAGTTAAACCTAGATCTTTTTTTTTTTTCCAGATTTTCTCTTTATTTGTTGATTTTTATGTTCTAGTAAAATTAAGATTATACTTATCTTTATCTTCATTTTTATTAAAATTACACTTTTCACTATTAAAGTTACATTTTTCTCTATTAAAATTACACTTATTAAAATTACAGTTTTCTCTATTAAAATTACTTTTTTCTCTATTAAAGTTAAATTTATTAAAGTTACACTTTTCTTCATTAAAATGACACTTTTTTCTATTAAAGTTACATTTTTTTACGACTATTTAACGAGAATAATCCAAACTATTGCTTGCCTTCTCACATTAATCAAAACTTCACTTTAACTCATACTAATCTCACCTTTGCACTCATTTTTCTTATATTGCTTTTTTGGAAGGGCAACTTGTTTAGCCGGTTAAACTTTACCCTTTCATATTTGGATTATGTTTAACATTTACCTTATCCTCTTCATCCCTTCACTCCTCCATCACCACCCGCCAAACACCAAAAAGATCAACACCTGCACGCTACCAAGCTACTGCCACCACACTACATCACCACCGACACCACCACCTTCTGAAATGCACAAGCAATGTTCATCGATATTGTTCCACGAGAACAAGAATGTTGCTTCAATCGTGGTCTGATTCAAGTTGATATCAACTACTGAGGGATAAGATAACCACCAATAAAAGATGCCATTGATAACACCACGGCTTTACTGCATGAAGAAATCAGTCTTGGATGGTATAAACTCCATAAGAAGTAATGATTGGCTTACAAGTCCAATCTTCACAAAGTTCTAAATTTGTCAACCTGCCTTCCCAATCTTAGCGTCAGTTCTCAATTTGATTTGATAAACTTGTTTTTTTTTTTTTTTCAATTTGTTGTACCCATTATTAAATCATTCAACCTCTCTTTGTAACTTATCTTTCAATCTATCTGGATTCTTCAATTTTGTTCAATATTCATAATCTTTCCTCAAAGTTATTATCTGGGTATGATTTAATTTAGCAAGATTATACTCGTATACAATTAAAGAGGAATTTGGTAACTGGTTAAAATAAGGTTTTTAATTTGGGGATTTTTTTCCTGGGTTGGATGAATTTGATTCAGAGTTCACGAGGATGTTTGGAGTGGTGGACTGATTATCGGTGAAGGAGGTTTAACAAAAAAAATTGGGGATTACCGGTGGTTTACCTGATTTCATAGGTAAAAAATGACCTAGGTGCGGTATGAGTTAAGGACGATAATAACATGGTTTATTTTGAGTTAAAGTGAAGTTTGGATTATTACGAGAAGACGAGCAATAGTTTGGATTATTACCATCAATTAACCTTTTTTTTTTTATTAAAGTTACACTTTTCTCCATTATTAAAGTTACACTTTTTTCCATTAAAATTACACTTTTATCTATTAAAATTACATTTTTTTCTGTTAAAATTACACTTTTTTATGTTAAAATTACACTTTTCTCCATTAAAATTACAATTTTTTTTGTTAAAGTTACACTTATATCTATTAAGGGTACCCTCTCAAGGACTAAAGTTATACTCTCAATGGACTAAAGTTACACTATCAAAGGACTAAATTTACACTCTCATTGGATTAAAGTTACACATTGAATATGGATTAGAGATATATACTTGCAATGGCCTAAAATTACAATTTAATGGCCTAAAATTACACTTTAGTTGACTAAAGTTACACTTCTGGTCTAAAATTACAATTTAATGGACTAAAGTTACATTTCTTGACTAATATTACAAATTAATGGACTAAAATTATACTTTAATGGACTAAAGTTACACTTCTAAAAGACTAAAGTTACACTTATAAATCACTTAATTTAGAATGAGTTGTGTTAAAATTTGAAAAAAAAAAATATTTCTCAAAAATTGACGTAAAATTGCTTCAAAATTTCAAATTTGTCGTAAAACGCAAAATTTGTCATAAACTTGCTTCAAAATTTGAAATTTCAAAATAATATCCGTCAAAACCGCTTTCTTTTTGTTAAAATTACACTTTTTTTTGTTAGAATTACACTTTTAAAACAGTAAAAGTCTCATAAAATGTGTATAAACTTTCTCTCAAAAAAAAAAAAATTGTAAAAACTTGGAAGGCAAAAGATAGTGTTAATTGGGTAGATGAATTAATTAGTGAATGTATAATTAAAGCTAGAGAAAGAAAGTAGAATTAATAGTGTATAGGAAACTAATTAGTGTTAAGTGTGTTTCTTGCTTTCAATCTCAACCATCAATATTGGAAGATCCAAGAGATGTAGTGAGGACTTAGGGACTCAAAATATATAAGGGACTCATTTGAACTTCACTCTATACACATAGTATTGGGATCAACTAAGTCCACCTTCTAAGTGTGAGTCCATAAGTATCATTGTGAGCCTTTGGATCATGAAGATGGAGGGTTGAGATTAAACACCCAAAATGGTCATTAATAAGCTAATTTACCACTCTCTCTCTACCTACACTAATTATGGACTAACTCACCCTAATTAACTACTAAATTAACATATATACTTTTCCAAACAATCATTTCTCTCTCATCTCACACAATTTCACACATTTTATCTCTCAAAAACCTCTCCTCTTTCAAAAACCAAAAAATTCAAAATCTAAAAAATCAAAAAATTATTCCCCTATCATCCTCACTAACCCACCCCCACCGGGCACCACCCACCCCCACGACCACCGCTACCCACTCCCGCACCTCCTCTCCCACCACCACAACCCACCACCACGACCTCCAACCGATGGTACCACCACATTCTCCACTGCCGCCCTTCTCGCCTCCTCCAATACCGCCACCTACAACCACCACACCAACAACGCCAAAATAAAAATTTCAAATCTCCCTCCCTCACTCACCACCCACCTGCCACCACCATTACCACGGCCACCACCACCAACGCCAAAATATCCCTCGACACCGACATCACTCCCACGGCCACCCCCTACTCGCGCAGCCGTCATCCTTTCTCTCCGTCGGCCGTCTCCACTGACCACCCGACATCCCACCTCTTCAGATCTCCACCGCCACTGTCGTTCCCGCCCCTCACGCTACCATCATCAGCCGCCATCTTCCTTCTCTTCTCCCTTTTTTTCGTCTCCGTCTCGTCACTGCCGCCACGCCACTTGCGGCCGTCACCTCTGCTATTAGATCTCGACTCGGCCACCACTTCTCCTCTTGATCTGGAGCTATTAGTGTCGTGGTGGTCGTGTGATGGTCGTGCGGTTGGTGGGTTGTTTGTAGTGCTTGATTTTTTTAAACAAAATTTCAAAACTGGGTTTTGTTTCAAAACTGAGTTGTTTGTATGTTTGGGTTTGTTTTACAGGAAACAAAGAAGGAGGTGGAGTGTGGTGGGGACGGTGGTTGGGTACTAATATTTTTTTTGTTTTAATTGTACTACTATGTACTAACATCTACTCCGTATTGTTTTTTTTTTAAAGTTTCAGATTTTTTTTTAATAAAAAAATTAGGGGATGGTTGCATTCAAAGACTCAAATCCTAGATCTACTCAAATTCTTTTTTTTTTTAATAAAATTCTTTTTTTTTTTTATAAAAAAATTTCTTGATTTTTTAAGTTAAAATTACATTTTTCCCTATTAGAATTATAATTATCTCTATTAAAGTTACATGATTCTCTATTAGACTTACACTTGTCTCTATTAAAGTTACATTTTTCTCTATTACACTTACATGTATTAAAGTTACAGTTTTCTCTATTAAAGTTACACTTATCTCTATTAAAATTACAGTTTTCTCTATTAAAGTTACATTTTTCTCTATTAAAGTTACACTTATTTTTATTAAAGTTACAGTTTTCTCTATTAAAGTTACATTTTTCTCCATTAAAGTTACACTCTTCTCCATTAAAATTACACTTTTTCCATTAAAATTACACTTTTTTCTATTAAAGTTACACTTTTTTTTTAATTAAAATTACATTTTTTCTGTTAAAGTTACATTTTTCTCTATTATTAAAGTTACACTTTTCGCCATTAAAATTACACTTTTATCCATTAAAGTTATACTTATCTCCATTAAGGTTACCCTCTCAATGACTAAAGTTATACTCTCAAACGACTAAAGTTACACTCTCAATGGACTAAAGTTACACTTTTAATATGGACTAAAGATACACTCTTAGTAGACTAAAGTTACATTTTTAATATGGACTAAAGATACATTCTCAATGGACTAAAATTACAATTTAATGGACTAAAATTACACTTTAATAGACTAAAGTTACACTTTTAAAAGACTAAAGTTACACTTATAAGTCACTCAATTTACAATGAGTTGTGTTAAAATTTGAAAAATTCAAAATAACATTTCTCAAAATCACTCGAAAAAACTAAAGTTATACTCGTAAAACGCAAAATTTATCGTAAACTTGCTTCAAAATTTCAAATTTCAAATTTCAAAATAATATTCGTCAAAACCGCTTTTTTTTTTTGTTAAAGTTACACTTTTTTTTGCTAAAGTTACACTTGTAAAACAGTAAAAGTGTCATAAAATTTGTATAAACTCTCTCAGAAAAAAAATTGTTTAAACTTGAAAGCATAAGAAGGCAAAAGATAGTTTTAATTGTGTATAATAATCAATTAGTGAATGTATAATTAAAGCTAGAGAGAGTAAGTAGAATTAATTAGTGTATAGGAAACTAATTAGTGTTAAGTGTATTTCTAGCTTTCAATCTCAACCATCAATATTGGAAGATCAAAGAGATGTAGTGAGGATTTAGGGACTCAAAATATATGAGGGACTTATAAGAACTTCGCTCCTATATCTATATATATATATATATATATATATATATATATATATATATATATATATATATATATATATATAGAGAGAGAGAGAGAGAGAGAGAGAGAGAGAGTGTGAGAGAGAGAGAGAGAGAGAGAGAGAGAGAGAGAGAGAGAGAGAGTCCACTAAGTCCTACTCCTAGCCATTGATCGACTAAGATGGATGGTTGAGATTTTAAAATTTTAAGATGAAAACTTTAATGTTTTATAAATGAAACTTTAATTTATGAGTGTAACTTTAATTCTTTACAATTATAACTTTAATATTTAAGGTTATTTTATAAATAAAAATTTAAATTTATGTTATAAAATTTTATTTTAAATATCTAAGATCGTTTTTTGAGTATAACTTTAATATTTTACGAGTGAAACTTTAATGCTAAAAATTGAAACTTTAATTTTCTTAAACAATTTTTAATATAAAAATTTGAATTTATTTAATTTTACTGATTTTTAAATATAACGTTAATGTTTTACGAGTAAAACTTTAATGCTAAAAATTGAAACTTTAATTTTTTTTAACAATTTTTAATATAAAAATTTGAATTTATTTAATTTTACTGATTTTTAAATATAACTTTAATGTTTTACGAGTAAAACTTTAATGCTAAAAATTGAAACTTTAATTTTTTTCGCCAATTTCTAATATAAAAATTTGAATTTATTTAATTTTATTATTTTATAAATGTAACTTTAATGTTTTACGAGTGAAACTTTAATGCTAAAAATTTATACTTTAATTTTTTTATACAATTTTAATATAAAAATTTGAGTTTAATTAATTTTACTGATTTATAAATTTTATGTAATATTGTCATTTTATGAACGTAACTTTAATGTTTTACGATTGTAACTTAAGTCATATTTTTTGAAACACTTTTTTTTTAGGATTGTAAAATTATACTAATTTAAATTTATGTAATTTAAGTCCTTAACGAGTATAATTAGTCCATATTAGAGCGTAACTTTTGTCCATATAGGATTGTAACTTTAATACATGACCACCGCCACCGCCTCTGACCACCAACCACCAGACTCGCCACCTTCATGACCACCAACCACAACAGATTTGATTGAAAAAAAAATGTAGATCTGACAAAAAAAAGTGTCGAAAATAACAAAAAATGTAGATCTGAGTTAACTTAATCTGAAAAAACAGACCACAACCCATAACCCACGGCCGCTACCACCACGGTCCACCACCCACCAAATCTGAAAAAGAAAAAGAAAAACGAGGAAGTCCACCTCTACCGCCACCCATCTAAACCACACCCACGGCTAGACCTGGCAAACAGATCGAGGCGTGTCGGGTTCGTGTTCGTGTCACATGTAAACGGGTCAGAAACCCTTCAACCCAAACCCGACCCATTTAAATCTCGTGTCGTGTTCGTGTCGACCCACTTACATAAATGGGTCATCAAACCTCAACCCTAACCCGCTAATTTCGTGTTGGGTTCGTGTCGTGTTTTCGTGTCATGTCAATATTTGGAAAGTTTAAGTATATTTTTGCGATGAAGGATAAAAAAAATATTAGGATTAATTTAGTAAACAGGTCATTCGTGTCGGGTTCGTGTTTAGATAGCACAACCCAAACCCGACCCAATTAAATATCGAGTCGTGTTCGCGTCGACCTACTTACATAAATGAGTCATTGAGCCTTAACCCAAACCCGTTAATTTCGTGTCGGGTTCGTGTCGTGTTTTCGTGTCGTGTCATTATTTGCCGGCTCTACCCACGACCACCACACCCACAACCGCCGCAAATGAAGAAAAATCAGAAAGAAAAAAAAAGTACAACTAAATTTGAAAAAAGCGACCACCCCCACTACCACCATGGTCCACCACCCATCGAATGTGAATTAAAAAAAAAGGAGAAACAAGGAGGCCGCGCACAGCCGGCAACGACAACACCCCAACACTCACCACGACCCCACCGCAAACACCAGATCTGAGATCTTTTAAAAAAAATGAGAAGGAGGAAGTGGGCGGCCGGCAGAGGAGGAAGGCGGCAGTGAAGGCGTGGGGGCGGCGAGGCAGAGGGGTATGGCAAGAGCGGAGTGGAGGCGTGGGGGCGGCGAGGCAGAGGGGTATGGCAAGAGCGGAGTGGAGGCGTGGGGGCGGCGAGGCAGAGGGGTGTGGAAGGAGGAAGTGGGCGGATGGTGGTTGTGTGAGGTAGAGAGAGATGGACAGAGAGAGAAAGGGAGGAAGAGAGAGAAGTGAGAGGTAGTAAAATGAATGGAATTAGGGTTTTTTGAGTTTTATATAGGTCATTTATTTTCAGAATTAATCTTAGCCATTGATTTTGTTCTAATCTAATGGTTTAGATTAGGACTCATGTGACTCACCTATACTAAGGGACTCACTTGATCCCATTTATATATATATATATATATATATACATATATATATATATATATATATATACAGAGGCCGGATCCGGTGAGGCACCTCATTATGGCGAGGCGGCCGGTCTCACCAAATTCATTCATTAAACTTGGGGCGGACTGAATGTGGACTGATCTTAAACGGGCTAATTCAATGTGGGCTGTCAATTCATCTTTTCCTAATTTGTCAGTTCATCTTTTCTAAACATCTAAACAAAATTTCTTCATCAACGATTAATATGTGATTGTAGCGATTGTTCATAGATTCCAAACCCAAACTCCATAAACTAATCAACGATTCATCAATTGCAGCGATTGTTCATTCCAATTGATGAATTCCGTGAGGGTTGTGAACCGATTAATATCGTGATTCCAATTGCAGCGATTTGCCGATCAACAAGCTACAGCAATAATATCGTGATTTCAGCAATTTCAGAAGACTTTATTCGATTAATTTGAAGGTAATTTCATCAAAATAACATACAACAACGTGATTTCAGCAATTTCAGAAGAAGATTTCGAATAATTTCGAGGTAATTTCATAATTTTGATCAAAATTGAGCTCGATTAATTTGTGTTTCAGTTTTAGTTTGTAAAATATTGTGATTGTAGTGGAATCGAAGGCTCGATTTTGTGTAATATGAGGAAAGTGTGGTGGGAATAGGTGATTAATTATCATGTGAGTATTTGGTTGATTACTTGATTGTGCGAATTTTAGTGGGTAATCGAACAAACAACAACAGCTTTAGTGAGTATTTTAGACTGGGAGACTTATGAACCTGGGGTTGATTCTGCCTGGTACTGGAAGAAAATTTGCAAAATGAAAACTAAGTTTGTCATGGGGTTTTCGAATGGGAGATGGAGACTGGATGATAAGGGGTACAAAGATTAGTAGAGGGTATGAATGGAGCGAAAATAGAGGACCTATATGTCTTTGGCATAAAATCGTATGGAGTGCTTGGGCTATCCCCAAACAATGGTGTTGCCCTGGTTATGCATGCATAAGGCTCGAATGTGCGAGCTAAATCAAGAGGATAGGCTACACAGACGATGATGATGGTCAGTGTCTTTGTGTGGTAATGATGTCTTTGAAACTCATGACCACCGTTTTTTTCTCGAGTACAAAGAATAAGGTCCTAGCAAAGAATCGAACGGTGGGCAAACTGCAAAATCTTAAGGATTAATCCAATTCATGGGAGGGTACCAGGTACTCAGCTGCAGGAACTGTACCATGGGCTGCTTATTTGTAGCTGCTACTACATGATCTAGATGCAACGAAACAAATGCAGGATGGAGCTGCACATTAAACGACCTGAACTGATTGCCAAAGAGATCTTTGCAAGCGTTAACATGAGGTTAAAAGACAAGGCTAGGATTCTAAGTATTGAGAATGATAGTTAGGAAGATTGAGGCCTAAGAGTTTCTGTTTGGCTGAGCCATTGAAAGCTCACGTTGTTTGTTTGTAAATTGCTTGGAATTGCGTATTTCTATTTCTTATATAAAACTTACATTTTAGCAAAAAAAAAAACAACAGCTTTACAAACGTCAACTTATTATATAAAATTTGGCGCAAAAATGTAATCTGTTTGATCTGGTCCTTTATATGTAAGCATTGGTTTATCTCTGATTCTCTTAAACGGAAACAGTTTAGCTGAATTTGGTACTTTAAGCTTGTATTATGCAGTTTAGGTGACATGGTTTTAATGCAATTTTGCTGGTGTCTGAGCAAGTGAGCAGCGATTAATCTTTGGTGTAGAGGAAGTAAGGGAGGTGCTCCATGACCATGATGGTGTTATTGGAGTGCGGAATTTACGAATACAATTGTCCCGGCTATGGGGATTGAGGCTTTGAAATACATTAGTTATCCCGCTCGGGTATTGGTTTCGGTCTCTTTTAAGTCTGTTGCCATTTCTGTGTCAGCTTGCGTGATTCAAAGAGCGATGATTTGAAATGTGATCATCGTTGTTTGTGATTCGTGTTTGAGATTTGTTACTGTACTTGTTAGTTTGATGTTCATTGTTACTATTAGTTTAATCATGATATTTATTTGTATAATTGAGGGAAACGACACTGAAATTTGTCGAATTTGGTGTCTTTGATGAACATGTTGCGATATCTAACTTCAAAGACATTGCTTTCTATTGGCTTTGTTTTTCCTGTTTTTCTCACTGAAAATGCTAATTGTGTCCAAGAATCCTTCTCTTGACCGTGTAAAAGACATTGGCTGCATCATTCTTTTAATTAGTTTAATGTTCTCTGTATGCCTTTAATTGACCAAGATTTCCTTTCCTCATTTCACCAAACAACCTTTTCCCCTTTATCTTCTTTTGTGTAATAGCTCCAAAAAGACCAGTTGACAAGCCACTCGTTTACGGGAGATACCAACAAGTGCTCCAAATAGGTGATTTTGTGAATCTCGGTCCTTATGTTGTGAATCCTATAGCTTGTTTTGTGAACATGTAAGATAATTTTCTAAAACTTGGTCATTATAGGTGTTAGGAATCACCTATTTTGTTCTTTGCCTTATTTTGTGAATCTCAGTCCTTATTTTGTGAATCTCATACCTTATTTAGTGAATCTTAAGGCTTGTTTTGTGAAACTTGATCATCATAAGTGGTTAAAATCACCTATTTTGCTCTTTTCTTTATTAGGTGAATCTCAGACTTTGTTTTGTGAATCTCAGACCTTGTTCAGTGAATCTTAGAGGTTGTTTTGTGAAACTTAGTCATCATAAGTGGTTAAAATCACGTTTTTTGCTCTTTTCCTTATTTGGTGAATCTCATACCTTATTATGTGAATCTCATACCTTATTCAGTGAATCTTAAGTCTTGTTTTTGTGAAACTTGATCATCATAAGTTGTTAAAATAACCTATTTTGCTCTTTTCTTTATTAGGTGAATCTCAGACCTTATTTTGTGAATCTCGGACCTTGTTCGGTGAATCGAGAGCTTGTTTTGTGAAACTTGGTCATCATAAGTGGTTAAAATCACCTATTTTGTTCTTTGCCTTATTTTGTGAATCTCAGTCCTTATTTTGTGAATCTCATACCTTATTTAGTGAATCTTAAGGCTTGTTTTGTGAAACTTGATCATCATAAGTAGTTAAAATCACCTATTTTGCTCTTTTCTTTATTAGGTGAATCTCAGACTTTGTTTTGTGAATCTCAGACCTTGTTAAGTGAATCTTAGAGCTTGTTTTGTGAAACTTGGTCATCATAAGTGGTTAAAATCACGTTTTTGCTCTTTTCCTTATTTGGTGAATCTCAGACCTTATTTTGTGAATCTCATATCTTATTCAGTGAATCTTAAGGCTTGTTTTGTGAAACTTGATCATCATAATTGGTTAAAATAACCTATTTTGCTCTTTTCTTTATTAGGTGAATCTCAGACTTTGTTTTGTGAATCTCAGACCTTGTTCAGTGAATCTTAGAGGTTGTTATGTGAAACTTGGTCATCATAAGTGGTTAAAATCACGTTTTTTTGCTCTTTTCCTTATTTGGTGAATCTCAGACCTTATTTTTGTGAATCTCATACTTTATTTAGTGAATCTTAGGGCTTGTTTTGTGAAACTTGGTCATCATAAGTTACTGGAATAACACTACATGCTCTTTGGAATAACATGAGAAACATATGACTCGAATACTCAGGTGAAGTGGTGACTTATAAACTTATATTGTGGCCATTACATCAACTGTAGTGTGTTGGTGGAATATTCAGTTTCTACTAAACTAGCTCATTAGCTCAATTGGTAGAGCATTTGTGCAATTGCACAAAGGATGTAGGTTCAATTCCTACATGAGCTTCTATTATCAATATATGTAACATAAGTGTTACTTTATCAAATAAACAGTGTTATTATATATACGAAACAATGTTACATTATCAAATAACTAGTGTTATTCTTAGCTAGCATCACTTTGTTCGATAATTATTGTTACCACATCCTTTGTGCAATTGCAGAGAACTCCAGATATCGAAACCTAACAAGATCCCAAGCATTTGAGGAGTAGGACACGGTAATTACTGGTGACGTTAATTATTTGGTGATGCTAACCAAATAACAAAGCTCAATGTAACCAAACCAATTTCGACCTGGCCTAAGACGGAACCCAATGATATAGCTGCCAGCGGTCAATATTCACCCATAATTAACGTCAACAGAGCAACTTCGAGAACTCCGGATATCGAAACCTAACAAGATCCCAAGCATTTGAGGAGTAGGACACGGTAATAAACAATTTTCATAAATTAAAATCATCACAATGAGACTCCTTCGTTCATTTGTGCATACATTAACAGAAATCATCAAAAAGATTTCTTGCCTCTTGATAAAATAATTTTCATAACATGCTAAACCTAGAGGATCAATCCATAATAAAGAGGCGGTGAATAAAGAATGGTGAGGATAAATATCGGTGTAATTGGCAATGTTGAATTAATTTATCAAGATGATGATATGATATGGTATGCTCGACAGTGCAATTATCCCACTTGTCTGGTTTGCTTTTCGAGGAGGCAATGTTCGAAATACTTTGTCCCACAAAGCTGATGTGATGCCAAAGCCCTTGTCTTGGATTCGAAAGTGGTGATTCAAGTGATACCGCTATGGAGAAATAAGAAAACATGATTGTCAGAGCACATCAAATGCATGCAAGTTTCCAGGGAATACGCTCAAACTTCAGGAACTTTGATAATTTGAAATTACTAGGAGTGTTTTATATATGTTCGTCTATGTGGGGCTCGAACCCACACCATGTGCAATAACACATTGCTCTACCTTTTGAGCTAATAGACGACAATGGCCAAATCCGATATGAAAGTAGACAATTATAAGTCACACTTGACCCTTCTACGCTTTACTTCTTCAATCTCCTTCTAATTCACCATCTTAAATTACACACCTCTAATGGAGCTCACCAGGCTGCCCGGAACCACCGGCAGTACCTCTCGTCTCGTCACGGACATTTTCAATCACTTTTGATGCTAGTTATTTGGTGATTCTTCTACACCTGATTTGATCTCATTGTGATAAATGCAGGACAAGGCGGAAAGTGCAAAAAAGAGGCCGATATAAAGAAAAAGCGATGGCAATGATTCCTTGCGGACACGTCCTTTGTCGTAGATCCTCATCTGCGGTTTCCAGATGCCCTTTCTGCCGTCTTCAAGTCTCTAAAACTATGAAGATTTTTCGGCCATGATAGTCCAATTACCTCTATTCACTAGTCTCCATACTGAGTAAATAACAAGATAGCTCGTATAAATCTGAGACAAATAGGAACACAGAACTTCGGTTTTGCAATTGTGCATTATGAATCATGTACAGTGTATAGCTAATTTTATTTGTCTTCCATTTGACTGGAAATAACAGTGTTGAATGAATTATACACACATCCCATTCAGTAAAATGATTGATAACCAAAAAGCCAGAGTGGATTCAGTCAAAGAACAAACTATTATTATACCTCTCAATTTCAGAACAAAACTCAATAAGATTCATAGATTTTCTATCAAATCAAAACACATCAAACTAATAAAATAACATGATAATTCTTCAACAATTACAAGTATTTGAGTATAACTACCTGAATACTAAAATCGCCGCCAAGCGAAACATTATAAGAAACCTCAAAGATTAAAATCACCAACAGTAGTACCTTGAATCATCATCTGCCTTTCTTTACGATTAAGATCCGCGGCGAGAGCGGCCAAATCGAATTCGCTGAAAAAAGGACCTTGTAATCTTTGTATTCACACAATGTATCTTTAGCAAAGTTTTGCTTCTTGTACTTCGTGGTATAACATTCCTCCATTGCTGGATCCCTCCATTGTTTGACTGATCGAAATTCAAGTGTGTGAAGGGGGAATTGAATTATTAGCTAGGTTAATTGAAGTGGAATTTGGGGATTTGTTCGATTGATTTTGTCGGAGATTGAGAAAAATTGGATGAAACCCTAGATTTTGAGGATTTGTTCGATTGATTTGTGAAGGGGGAATTGAATTATTAGCTAAGTATATTAGTAATGACGATGATGAGTTAGTTGGGGAGTATATAGAGGGACACGTGTCATAATCTGGTGACTCTATAATTCTTAAATCTGATGGTTTAAAATGAGTCCAGCCGCCTCACCCTAAGAAGGGTGCCTCACATGATTCAATCTCTATATATACATATATATATATATATATATATATAGAATCAGGATCTCGTGCGAACCATTTTTTGGTGCGAACCGTACGAACTCAATATGAACCATTGGATAAAATTAATAAAAGGCCCGCGTTGAATCTCGCTAAACCAGTAAACCAATCCCTCCCATACTACCTCACTTTCCCTTTCCATTGACAACTACTTACCCACTGCCAAACACTATATATACCGGTGACGGTTCTGCTACTGCCGGCGACTATTCATTTCACCGGCGCAACACCGAGCAATGAACACCGCCGATGTCGACGTTCTCGATCGACGAGAACTATTTTAGACACAAAATCTGCCGTCATCTCCGAATCCTCTTCCCCATTTCAAACTCAGTATCATTTGCCGACCAACAATCTCCTATGAAAACGACATATATAAAGAAAATTCGATGCTCAATTATCTGATCTAAAAAAATGGCGAATAATTGTTGAAAATTAAGACGGTCAACCTTGTTGAGTGAGTTGGATCTGATTGGGTTTGACGGTTTTGAGGTGTGTAGAAGGGATTGTGGGTGGTAGGGGGTGAGTCTATAGTGCACATTGGTGGGGCTTGAGTGTGGTGGGTCTTGGATGCGTCGGGTCTCCATTGAGGGGGCTGTATGTTTGCGGCTACAGAGAGAGTGAGTGGCCAGTGATTTCGCCGGCATGGGTAGTGCGGTTTTATTGGTGGTGTGGTCAGGTGGCGGTGATGGCGTTGGTCAGGTGGTAGTAGTGGTGGTACTCAAGTTGGGTGGTGGATACATATGACATGCTTCCAGATACATTTCATAACTATTCTAGCTACACATACGGATGTGTGTATTTGGAGTACCTAGTGTATGATGTTGTGTATATAGTGTAACGATGGGAGAGAAGATTGAGCTCGGGTCCGGTGTCACGCAAATGTCATGGTAGTGTGGTTGGGGTGGCTTTGGTGCTCATTGCGGTGGTGGTGCCTGGTACAGGGGTTGGGTGGGTGGTGGTTTTTGGATACACACAGTAGTACACTAGGATACACGAGTATGCTGCTATGGATACACAAATTGAGCATACGTCAAAATTGGATGAAAAACAAAATATACACAAATTACATTTCAAAATTTCCAGCTACACAGCAAATATATGCTATTGCATCATAAAAAATATTGTAGTTATATTACTGATTGGTGTATTCAAGTGTTGGGATGGAAGTACTTGCTCCTCGAGAATGTTGCCGCTTTAACTCGTTTGCGTTGTATAAAAGTCTCAATTTGTAGTCTTCATTCCGAATCCTTATTTGAGGTGCTTGTGACATGCTGAAATACTCCATCTTTTGTGAATAATAAAGTGCATTGTTCCTTCCTGCAAGCTCATTGCTCATAAATGGCTATGATTATCTCAATCCATAACTCATGCGTTTACGTTGGTTTAGAAATTCTTGGTGAATGGAAAAAACAAAACAAAATCTAATTAATCACATAGGAATTTTTAGTTTCATGTTATCTTCACTTGTCAAGTTTTTCATAAGCACCGAATTACCACCTCTAATTACTTCAAATGGCTCGTGCTTCAGATCTTAGGTCACAAAAACGATACTGCTAGAAGAAGCATATGTTATTGAGTAGTTTTATTTGTTCAAAAATCAGATTTTGTGGTCTAAGTTTGTTCCAAAATTATTTAGCAACCGTAAAAGCATTCGGACACTATTTTAAGTTATTGTTCGTAAATTTGCAACTAAGCAAGTCTATACTCCTATTTCTTGAAGTTTTTCGCATTTTTAAAATCCTTACATAATTTGAAAAACATAAGAACTATTAAGTAGAGATAGGTAGTTTCTAAATGAAACCGTCTTAGCATGCCTAACTAATTTTAAGTTTACGCCATGTGATAAAGTGTGAATTTTGCGTGACACGATAATATTTAGTGTAAATTATGTTAGTGAATTTTACTAGGCACGTTAAGAACTTTAACCCTAAACCCCTTCCCGTTCTATATTTAGGATACTCGTCTCTCTCATTTGACCCCATTAAGTTGCTAGATATAAACCTTTAACATGCTAGATACACTCGTTTAAGTTTCTAGATACATACCTTTAGATACACTCCTTTATGTTCTTAGATACATACTTGTACTTAGCTAGATACACTCTTTTAAGTTCCTAGATACATAACTCTAGTTAGCTAGATACACTCATTTAAGTTGCTAGATACACTCATTTAAGTTGCTAGATACATACCTTTATTTAGCTAAATACACTCCTTTAAGTTCCTAGATACATACCTTTATTTAGTTAGATACACTCCTTTAAATTGTTAGATACATTTCTTTGCCTTACTAGATGCTAATTTTCCTCTATACAACACCACTGGAAATAATACTTTGTATGACAGAAAAAGCAGCATAGAGCTCCTTGTGCTCGCCATGGCCTTTAATTTCAAACAAGAGCAACGTCACTTTCATCTACATTTAGCAAATTTCAATTTAATAAAATGACAACACAATTGACGAGAAATGCAACCTCAACAGTCTCAAGGACTAAAGGTCAACTAATTAGGGTTCTCTAGCATCAAAGACTCGACAGACTAGAGGGTTTGCCAACACCTTACGGCAAAATTCCGCACCTAACCAGTCAGCTAAACATAATATCGACTCAGCCAAACAAAATTGCAGCGAAGAGATAACACAAATTGATAAGCTTCTTTACAAATTTTAATCGCAATGTAAACATAATATCGAATCATGAAATACTGTAAGCACTAAGCACTAATCATGAAAATGATCGTTGATTGCGGTTGAAATCAACTAGCTTAACCGACAAAGATACAAAGTCATCGAAAGTACAAAATGAGACCGTATAATTTGCAATTACTGTGATAAAAACACATGAAACGAATTGATGACATCAAAATGAGCCATAAAGGAACTCAGTGACTTCAGCAACAAGTCCCTTTCCATACTTGGTCCCATAATTTATTAAACAAATGATACATCAGATTAGTTTCAGTTGCCGTAGAGCTTCGTTAGTCTACAACGCGGTGCAGACTTTTTGGAAACTTGTCCGATCTATGACACCAAAATCATTGGCTGTTGTTGCATCGATATAAAGCGGTCTTCTCATAACTGTACCAAGTTAAGTGACTGAAACTGGCCTTTGAGACAACTTATAGCTGATATTATGGCAAGAAAATCAATTGTCAAACACTCTGACTTACATTTCCTGTATGCTTGGCCAAGAGTGTAACCAGAGTATCCCTGTTTATAATTACCTGAAAATTCAACGACAAGAGATATTACATATAACTACTGCTCCAGTAAATAATTTGAGGCCATGTTCTAGAGTCTAGACCGATAATCTGTTCCAGTCACAAACTCACCTACTTGGGACCTAGTAGAGACGTTTAGCTAGCTAGATACACTTCTCTAACTTGGTAGATACCACTAATTATCTAGATACACTCGTTTAAGTTGCTAGATACATACCTTTAACTAGCTAGATACACTTCTCTAACTTGCTAGATACATATCTCTAATTATCTAGATATACTTATACATACTTTTAGCTAGTTAGATACACTCCTTTATATTGCTAGATACATACCTCTACCTAGCTATATACACTCCTTTAAATGAAAGAGTGTATATCAAAGTGAAATTAATAACTTTCATTTTATTTTCAATTTACTGATAAAGGAATATACGACTAAGCCACTATCTAATTCTAAATACAGTTCAATTATCAGTCAACATTCACTTCCTAGTTCATCATCCTTTCAATAAACTAACATTTATGTGTGGTAATCCATTATTTTCATTTTTAATGCTAAAAAGTCTAGATAGAAAGAAACACTAGGTTGTACAGAAAATAAATGAAGAGCAAGACTAACCCATTGGCATTTACCAGTACCATTCTCGAACTACTACCGAACGTATATTTCCAATTAGTGTTCAATCTATCTGTATGAGATAACCAAATGTCAAATAGATCAACACATCGTGTTGAATCTACACAACTGTCTTCCAATTCAAAACGACTACAACTAATAAAACTAGCAATTTCGAGAAATAGGGCGCATAAATAAATCATAATTTCGGTAAGCACAACAATCAGGCAGAAACACAAACCAACCCATGAACTAAGATGACCACTTTAAAGCCAATGAATTATGATGACAACTTTAAAGCCAATCCAGTAACATAAGTTTTACTTGACAGAATAAGCATACAACTACCACCTGTTCTGCATTTCTGACCGTAAAAAACCATACGTAAACAAGGGTGGAAAAGGGAAGTATGAGGATAAATGGAGACTATATGGTCTACTGTGTCTATTTAGTTATCAGTACTCCAGTGACTCTAGCACTGTTCTTTGGGGAACAAGCCGCCTACTACTGATGCCAATGTGCCAGTGTTCGCACGGGACAAGTAGGTTCTACAGTATCCAATATGAAATATAATTACAGTAATCATCATACCAACAATAATTCTATCCTTGAAGGCAACTAATCTCATCGGAAGTTCTTAGTCAACTGAAAACTGGTCTCAGATGTAATTATTCTTACCTCCATCAGTCCATCCGAAGGAAATCCTTGAGACTGCTGCTTTTCAATCAGTGTTTGAACTCTCTGAGATCAACAAATTACAGACACAACCATTGCAAAGTGAAATGAACGAATTGGGGAAGGGGAAGAGAACGAAAGAGGTACCTCCGATATGATGTCCGTCGATGGCATGGTTGACGGAGGTGTCGCCAGGAGAGATGGCATCTGCTTTGGTTGTCGGCGGCAGCTGGCGGTGGTGGAAGGTTGGAATTTGAAGTAGGCTTGTTGGAGATTGGAAATATTGTTGGCATTGGGCCGTAGGTGAGTTATAAGAGGTTGGGCTTTTGAGTGTAATAAAAGTCAGCATTTTATAAGTAGTTCGTACAGTTCGTACCGAACTCAAGTTCGCACGGGACCCCGCCCCTATATATATATATAGATATTCTATTTTGTTAGTTTAAAGTAGTCGGAGTATGTCAATGTAAGGTAATTTTTAGATATGGAAGTTTTGCCTTTTAACTTGCTGTTATGCCTTGAAATATACTCCATATATTTACCGTTTTCAGTTCTCACTTGTGTCTCTGCAGGTGGTATGCAAAAAGGTTTTTGCACGCTGATGTTGTTGCCGCCTATGAGTACATCTTCATCTGGGATGAAGATTTGGGGGTCGAACATTTTAATGCAGATCGGTGAGTTTAACTTCTGGTAAGAGCACTGATTGAATGTATAAGCTGTCACATACTCACATCTTCAAACATTTTATTGCTCCTCAGTTATATACAGTTAGTGAAGAAGCATGGCCTAGAGATTTCTCAACCAGGTCTTGAGCCTAAAAATGGCTTGACATGGGAGATGACTAAGAGGAGAGGTGATAAAGAAGTGCACAAGTATGCCTTTCATTTTTTACTCATATATACTGCTTGTTATTCATTAGTTGTCGATATAGGTTTACGTGACTCTTGCTTTATCTGCTACATAATTGTAGTTATTGTTTTGGTAAAATTTTTCCTAATTATCGATTTAATTTGTGAGTGATAGTGATTAATCTATGGCCGATTAATATTGGATTATGACGAATTTAATGAATAAATATGCAACGAAGTGAAGAAGAAAATAAAGATGAAAGAAAAGAATGACACGGAGGATTTTTGGTGACGCGAAAAACCCGGTGTGGGAACAACCACGGGGGGAGTCGGAATCCCGCCAACTTTTGCACTATGATCGATGTTAAATTCTCAAGTAAGGAAATACAAATGTAATATTGCTAGAGAATTATCGCCAATCGTAGGTGAATTTTTGGAGTGAAGTGTTGCTTGATAATACTGATGAATGCCCCTTGTACGTTGCTCTTCCCTTGTTTTTATAACTGACAGAACCAGATTTTAGGATTGTCAAACCGTTCCCTGCTTCTGCTCCTGGATACTCGGTCAACCTTCTTAAGAATAGGGGTTTGGTTAGTTGACTTGGTAGATACTTTCTTTATTACACATGTGATATTTTTTGCCTCAATGTGTGTTTGTTCCTCTTTTAATCTTACGGCCCATAACTCGCCACCTCAGCGATCCCTCTCTCCTTTCTTCTACCAACCGCTGCATGCCACATCATCACCCTATTTCCACTCTTTTTGCCAGTAAAACAATGCCACGTCACGGATGATAAAATTTAATTTTTATCCCTAACAATTGCCCCCAAATTTCCGTCTTAAATATTTTTAGGCGGGAATTTCTATTTGCGATGCGGAGAACTGACGAAGCTGGGCAGTTATACCTGATGATTACAACTTCCCACTTATGACAAACTGCCGCCACTTTCCCACTTCCTCAAGAACTCTCTCCTCACCATAACTCCTCAACCTCCCTCTTTAATAAATCCCTCGGTATCCCCCATTTTTCCTATTCCTCTTCATTATTATTCCTTCTCTCTTCACTTCTCTCCATTAATCATCTCAATACTTCCTCTCTTCTGTCCATCACAGGTACATCGTCCCCTTCCTTGCTTTCTTTTTCTGTTTTCTTTCTCTGCATACAATGTCACAAAAATCTGCTTCTTCGACCTCGGCCTCGGATCCGGTGATGCCACCTGATCTCTTCCCTTCTGGCGGTGTACTCTCCGCCAAGCACTCATGTGACTCCGATTTTAGCCAGGAGGATCTTGCTCATATCAGGGAAACATTTGGTTTCTCCGATGATGTGGTGCTTCACATTCCAACCCCGGGCCAAAAAGCCGACTCTGTGAGGGCGGGGTGGATATGTCTATATGAATATGCTTTCCGTCTGGGTTTGAGGTTTCCTTTTCCTCCTCTGATTCAAGAGTTTCTGAACTTGAATCACTTGGCTATTTGCCAAGTGTCTCCATATACTTGGCGGACCTTGCTTGCGATTGATGTTATGAATAACCGTTTCGGTTATGGGATTGGTCTCCTGGACCTTGCACACTTGTTTTCGGTCAGGTCCCTCAGTCGGGGTCAAGTGACCATTCGGGTTTGAGACGGGGAAAAGAATTGCATTATTTTCCCCGTGAAGCCGGATGACAGCAAGTGGTTTTCCCGCTTTATTTTCGTGAAAATTGACACTCTTCCTGCTCCTACTGACTACATTGTCAGTGTCTGGCGATCAACAGACGGTATTTGCATGCCCTTATTCCTGTGTATTTTTCTTTGATGCTTATATTTCCTTACTTGGTTTTTCGTGCAGATTTGTGCCCCTTGCCTTTGTCCCCTGACAAAACCGCATCTCTTTCCAAGTTATTCACCCACCTCCGAGAATAGGACTTTCCCCAACTGGTTCAGGATTCTCTGTTGGTGGTGAAGAAAAAAAATGCATTTCGAGGAAAAAGATTCAATGTCGACTAGTGCGTTGTTCTTCCTTTTTTGACTAGGTTCTGTTTCTGGATATTTTATATATCTGGTTCTAACTTGATCTTTGCTGCTTCCAGGCTCTGCAAAATCTAGAATTTCGCTGGACGATGTTCTGGCTCAGAAAGTAAAGGAGCAAGTCGCGGTTGCCCCCAAGCCTCGCTTTGAGAAAAGAAAGTCTACCCCCGCCCTCGGTTCTCGGACCTTGTCCCAAGAGAAGATCTGCTGCTGTGAGCCGGGCTAAGGAGCATACTCCTATTGAAGCCACACCTGTAGCTGTGAGGCCTCCGCTACCTGGGCATGGGTTATCTGCTTCTGGGGATTCTCCGGTTCCCAAACCTATTCCTGCTTCTGTCCCAGCCACGTCTGCTTCTGGTACAATCCCAACGTCTGAAGCCATCCCTGCTTCTGGAGCTACCCCTGCTTCTGGGGCTATCCCTGCTTCTGGGGCTGCCTCTGGTTCCAAATCTGCTTCTGCTTCTGGAGCTATTGTCCTTACACTTCCAGACGATTTTGGCAAGGCCAAATCTGAGCGTAACCTGGGCTTGATGGATCGATTCTTTGTTTCCCCTTTGAGTCCGCACTGGGACAAGGGCTTTGCGCGATCTGGTGGATCGTGCAGCGGAGCACTCTTTTGAGGTAACACATGTTGACTGTCTCAAAAATAATCCTTTTTTTTTTTTTGACACTTCGTTCTGGTTTGGCAGTCTTTAGTCTTTTCAGATGTCCTTTTTTCTGAGGAGGAAAGTTCCTCTTCTGGAAGCATAAAATGCCAAATTTCAGAAGCTGGCGAAAGAAGCCAATGAGGGTAGGCTTAAGATTCAGGCTGATCTGGACAAGTCCCGAGTTTGTTCTTTGGAGGAGGCCGCTCGAAAGCGAGTTCTGGAGCGATCTTTCTCACGCTTGAAGGGCGGATTTCAGTGCTTGAGAAGAAGGTCGCGATCTTGAAAAGAAGGTCAGCGATGCTAAAAAGCGTGCCTCAGAAGCTGAGGGACGTACCTCTGAGGTGGAGAAACGTGCTTCAGATGCTGAGAAACGTGCTTCTGATGCGGAGGCTCGTGTTGGCCAGATCCAGGAAGAGAAGGCTTCTGATGTGCAGGAGTTGAAAGAGACTTTGGTGAATGCTCTGTCCTATGCTGCTTTGGAAATGAAGATCAAGTGTATAAAGTCATTCCAGAAGGGAGAGCATTCGGCTTGGGACTTAGGAGTTGAAGAGGAAAAGCTTGCCGCTGCTTTCCCTGACGGTCTGAATCTGGATGTGTTGGCTGGCTTAGTGGAGCCTGGTGCGCTTCGCGATGGTCCTGGATCTTTGAGGGAGAGGTGAATTCTCCCGCTTCGATACTCAGTGCGTACATACAAGCCGTGTGGAGCATATCAATATAGATTAGCTTTTCTCTGCATCTGCAAGACTTTTGCTATGTTTAGTTAGTTTCTGGCCCTACGGGGCATAACATTTTATTTTGAACGGTTTATGTATTTTGGTCTGGTTCTGGTGCCAGACGTATTTTGCTTTTGCAACTTAAGTATTTTCTAGTGGATATTTCTTTGTGTCGTACCGTTTCTGGTGCTTTGATTTGTGCATGCACGTCGTTTGTTTGGACATCGATGTTAGATTGCTGGCTAAGGGGTCTAGTATGCCCACTCGTCCAGAGGAGCCATGCTTGCGTGGGTGCTAATGCATCGCGGGAGGCTGGTTGTCCCGGTTGTACGTGCTTAGCCACGGACACACGCCTTCGTAATGAATACGAGCTCGCGCATTAGTTTGCATTTTATTCACTTGGCTTATTTGAAAAAGTAGAAGAAGTTCTATGCTTAAAACATTCAAAGTAGTTTTATAACTTAAAATTTGTTAGATTTAAAATGCGAACAAGGTTTTTTTAGAACCGAAATGTTGAATTCGAAATAGCGTTTAGAACCAGAAAAACATTCAGAATCAGAGGATAATCAGATCCAGAAAAATATTTAGGAATAGAAAAATACTTTAGGAGTAGGAAAATATTTTAGACCCAGAAAAATATTTGGAGACATAAAAATACTTAAAGACAGAAAAATATTCAGGGCCAGAAAATATGTAAGGCAATATCTAGAACTGGGGCCGAGTCAGTATCTCGGTAGGTTTGAGTACCCAGTTGTTTGACCATGCTGGTGACTTAAGTGAAATACTTTTTCAAGTGGGTGATATTCCAGGATCTGGGAACCATTTGCCCTTCCAAAGTCATGAGTCGGTCAGCTCCATTTCCAACTGCGCTCTCTACTTGGTATGGCCCCTCCCAGTTGTAGGCGAATTTTCCCGTTCTTTGGTTCTTGGTATTCTAGAAGACTTTCCTCGGACCGATCTCCCACCGCGGGGTTCTTACCTTTACATTCTTGTTATAACTTCTAGCCACAAACCGTCGGTAGGAAGCCATCCCGATCCGGGCGCCGGTTCTTCGAGTTCATCTATCGTGTCCGGATCGCTTGCCATTTCCACCGGTTCCGATCTTCTGTTATGCATCCATATCTGTGGGTTTGGACCCTAACTTCGGATGGGATGACTGCTTCTGCTCCGAACACTAGGCTGAAGGGAGTTTGCCCCGTTGCAATCTTTGGTGTGGTTCTGTCATCCCAGAGAACCAGAGGTAGCTCTTCTGCCCACTTGCCCTCAATCTCCTCTAGTTTCTTTTTCAAGTTTTCAATGATAATCTTATTGCTGGATTCAGCTTGTCCGTTGGATTGGGGGTTCCTGGGAGTAGATTTCTGCAACGAGATATTCCACCTAGCACAAAAAGCTTATGTCTTACTTCCAATGAATTGGGACCCATTATCACATATAATCTCAGATGGAATGCCAAACCTGCATATGATATTGCGTTTAATGAAAGATATCACCTTGGTTTCTGTAACCTGGGAGAATGACTCTGCTTCTATCCATTTGGAGAAGTAGTTTGTCATGGCGAGCATATAGACTTTGTTTCCTGGTGCTCTGGGTAGTGGTCCCACGATGTCCATTCCCCACTTCATGAAGGGCCATGGCGAGATAACCTGGTGCAGAGGTTCTGCTGGCTGGTGGCTAACGTGGGCGTGCCTCTGACAAGCGTCGCATCTTTTTGCGAAATCCATGGCATCTTTGCGCATTGTGGGCCAGAAGTACCCCTGCCTCAGTGCCTTGTTGGACAAAGCTTCGCCCCCGCATGGTTTCCACATTCTCCACTGTGGAGAGCATGCGAAACAGCCTGAGACTCTTCCCGATCTAGGCATCTGAGGTAGGGTCTAGCGAGGGATTTCCTGAATAGAACACCATCAATTAGTATGAATCTGGATGCTCTCATTTTAAAGCTCCTTACCTCCTTTTTATCTGCTGGTAGGATGCCATTATGCAACCAGTCTAGGTAGGGTTTCCTCCAGTCTGGAGTATTTTCTTCACTGCTGGTGCTGCACACCTTTTCTGTTTCCTAATGAGATTTTAGTGTTGCTGGCTCCAGCACGTGGACAATTGGTATTGTGGAGATAGTTCCTGCCTTGAAGGTTGCCCCCAGGGTGGCTAGTGCGTCGCTTCTGCGTTCTGGTCCCTGGGGATTTGCTTGATGTTGAACGTGACAAATCTGATTTTTAGCTCCTTTGCTACGTCTAGATATGCCATCATTCTGGGATCCCTGGCCTCATAGCAGTCATTAACATGGTTAACTATAAGCTTAGAATCATTGTAAACCTGAAGGTGTCTGATTTTCAGATCCAGAGCCAGCTTCAGACCCAGGATTAGTGCCTCATATTCTGCTTCGTTGTTTGTGGCTTTGAATTCACATTGTACGGCCTAGACTATGAGGTCTTCCTGGGGTGATTTGAGGACCAGTCCTACTCCTGCTCCTTTGGCATTAGAGGCTCCGTCCATATGTAGCTCCCATACTTGATCTCCTTTGTCTTCTTCCAGATTCAGGATGTCCTGTTCGGCCTGGGTCTGGAGTGCTGGGCAGAAGTCAGACACAAAGTCTGCCAGAGCCTGAGACTTTATGGCCATACGGGGTTCAAACTTCAAATCGTACCCGCTCAAGTGCACGGACCATTTAGCCATTCTTCCTGACAATTATGGTTTTCTCATGATAGTTTTAAGAGGATAATTAGTTATCACAGAAATTGTATGAGACTCGAAGTAGGGACGCAATTTATAGGATGCAGTAACTAGTGCGAGGACAAGTTTTTCTAGTGACGTGTACCTGGTCTCTGCTGGAAACAGAGACTTACTGATGTAATATACTGGATGCTGTGATCCTTCCTGCTCTCGTACTAGTCTTTTGCACTAATCTTTTTCGTGGATCGATAGGTATAAGAAGAGTGGCTCTCCTGGCTCTGGCTTCGACAGGAGTGGTGGGGTGCTGAGATAACGCTTCAGCTCTTGAAATGCTTTCTAATGATCATCCGTCCACTCAAATCTTTGGCTTTTCCTGAGTATATCATAAAATAGCCTGCACCTGTTTGAGGACCTAGATATGAACCTGTTCAGGGCCGCCACTCTTCCAGTCAGGCGCTGGACGTCTTTTGGTTTCTGCGGTGATTCCAGTTGCAGAATTGCTTTTATTTGCTCGGTGCTGGCCTCTATCCCCATCTGGGTCACCATATACCCCAGAAACTTTCCACTGGATACTCCAAAGGTGCACTTTGTAGGATTCAACTTCATTTGGTATTTCCTGAGGGTATTGAAAGTTTCTGCCAGGTGCTGGTGGTGCTATGAAGCCTACTTCGATTTGACGACCATATTGTCTATGTATACTTCCATAGTTTGGCCTATTTGTTCTTTAAACATCATGTTTACCAGCCTCTGATAGGTAGATCCTGCATTTTTCAGTCCAAAAGGCATGACATTATAACAATAAATACCTCTCTCGGATCTGAACGCTGTCTTTTTCTGGTCACTGGGGTGCATCTTAATCTGGTTATATCCGCTCCAGGCATCCAGGAATGTCAGCATCTCGTGGCCCGCAGTAGCATCCACCATGACGTCTATGTGTGGTAGAGAGAATGGATCCTTTGGGCAAGCTATGTTTAAATCCGTGAAATCAACACAGGCCCTCCACTTGCCATTCTTCTTTGGAACCACCACCACATTAGACAACCACTCTGGGTACTTTACTTCACGAATCTTTCCTGCAGCAAGCAGGTTATCTAGTTCTTGGTTTATGACCTGGTTTCTTTCAGAAGCAAATTTTCTTCTTTTTCTCACGCACAGTTTATAGCTTGGATCCACACTTAGCTTGTGAGTTATCACACTTGGGTCTATCCCTATCATCTCATCATGTGACCAAGCAAAGCAATCTATGTTAGTTCTCAATAACCGAACGAGTTCTTCACGAATTTTACCTGTACATTCAGATCCAATGAGAACAGTTCGTTCTGGATGCAGCGCGTCCAGGATGACTTCGTCCAGCTCTGCCTGTTGAGGCTCAATGTACTCGTCCCGGGATGCGCTCGGCTCAGAATTGCTATGCGGGCGAACCGGTTGTTGGCTTCAGAGCCACCTTGTAGCAATCCTTAGCTTCTTCCTGGTCCCCACGTATCTCTTGTACCCCCTAAGGTGTTGGAAACTTCAGGCATTGGTGGTACGTTGAGGGAATTGCTTTCATCTCGTGGATCCAGGGCCTGCCAAGGATGACATTGTAAGTAGAGGGCCCATCAATAACCAGATACCTTACCTGTTTGTTTACACTCCCGGCGTAGGTTGGGATGATGATTTCTCCTAGGGAGTGCTTTGTTTTGCCGCTGAAACCAACCAAGGGAATTGCCTTCTTTGCTAGATCTTTCTCGGTGAATCCCATTCCTTTGAGTGTCTCCATCATGATCAAGTTGACGGAGCTTCCGGTATCCACCAGGATCTTCTTCACCTTGCAATTTCCTAGGGGAAGCGTGATGATTAGGGCGTCGTGGTGTTTGTTCGGAGCGACCACTGCGTCTGCTTTCGTCTAAGGCGACGACGGCAGTTCGGTGGTTAACCCTACAGGAGCTTTCTCTGTCTCCTTTTAGTTACGTTGCGTGCCTCTTAGCTGCTGAATAGGTCAACCCACATAGCTCCGATCCACCTGTAATAACATTCACAGTTCTAGAGCAATGAGGAGGAGGGGATGGCAGAACCTGATCCGCTGAATTTACTCTGGTTGTGTTTATGGGTAGGAGGGGATCCAGGTTTCCTTGGTCATAGTGGAATTTGACTTCCTTTCTGAGGGAGTGGCATTCATCGGTGTTGTGGGTGTTGCTGCCGTGGAACTCACACTTCTTGCCTGTGTCTCTGCTGCTGGGGTTTCCTTATGGAAGTTTTGGCCATCTGACACTGCGTCCCAACTCCTTCACGGCTTTGAATAGTCCCGCAAGATTGGTAGTGAAACCATACTCACTTACTTTTGGAGGCAGATCTGCTTCGCCCTTTCTTTCAGAATTTCCAGAAACTTTATTCACGCTCCTGCTGTAGGGTTTAGGTCTTTCACTCTTTTTTTCTGCTGGAGCCTTTCTGGATACTGGATCTGAATCATAAGTGCCTCTTACAAGTGCAGAGTCTTCTTCCAGCCTCATGACAGCAATTGCCTTTGATTGTACCTCCTCAAAGGTAGTGCAGGGATGCATGGTTAGGTCCTTGTATAGCTGTGAATCCTGGTGCAGTCCTCGGCGGAAGGCTTGGATAGCGGTTCCTATATCGCACCTCGGAATTGACACCTTCTCCTTGTTAAACCTATTCAAGTAATCACGGTAGATTCTTCGAACCCTTGCACTATCCCGTAGAGGTCACTGGTCTGCTTCTCCGGCTTTCTGCTGCTGGCGAACTGCTGGTTGAAGGCATTGACTAGGTCGGCGAAGCTGGATATGCTTTTATTAGGGAGACCGACGAACCACTGTAGAGCTGCTCCTGACAGTGTTGATCCGAAACCCTTGCACATACAAGCTTCCTTTAGAAATCCAGTTGCGGTTATCACCATCATTTTCTGCTTGTAGTGGTTGATATGGTCAAGTGGATCTGTGGTTCCGTCATAGAGTGTCATAGCTGGCGGCACACATCCTTTAGGAACACCGACTAGGGCTATATCATCCACGAAAGGTGAGTCTGCGTAGCTGTCTCTGGCTGCTTTCTCCAGCAGACGGGCTACGCCTAGTATCCTATACATCAGCTCCCTCAGCTCCTGGTATTGCTTCTCCAGCGAGTTACCTGCTCCTGCAAGAGGGTTAGAGATAGGAGGAAAGGAACCAGCAGGTGTACCTCCTAGCCAGGGTGCCCCAGAAAATTGGCCTGGTGCTGGGTGACTGGTTACTTGTGTTGCACTGATTATGGATCTAGGCTGCCATCCTGGTGTCTGCTGTAATCCTCCAATCCAGGCTCCACTGGTGAACTGGTTGCAGGATGGGATTGCTGCATTGAGGACAGGTCCAGATTGCCATCCTGGTGTCTGGTGTGCGGGGGTACCTGAAAAGGGTGGAAGGTCAGATCCTGATGGGGTGCTAAACAAGGCGTTACCTGTTGTCTGCTGCAGACTGGGTGGATTATCAAATGATAGGCATCCCAATCCTCTGGGCTCGCTTGGTTTGCTGGGTGCTATTCCTGCTAAGTCTAGTCTGGTGACTTATTCTGATGGAATTGATCGCCCCGATCCTCCACCACTGGTTCTGGTCGGAGCCTCTGGTGCTGATGCTGGTTTAGGCTGGACTGCTGTTACGATCTGAGCAATCAGGTTTTGGTTTTCCTTCCTCAGATCTTCAACGGCCCGACGCAGAGTGTCCATCCCCTGAATCATCACCTGCATTGGATCAAGCGCTGGAGATCCTCTGCTTCGGAGAACTTCTGCGCCTGAACCTTCCTGGGTCTGGCTTCTGGATACAGCTTCACCTCTGCTGGGGCTGCTTTCCCTACTGGATTTGGACTGACTGGGTGCACCTGCTGCCTTTGGAATATGTGGTGGCTTCTGAGGCTGGGGCATGGCTCTGGTCGACATGCTGACGGGGATTGTCTGGCTGGACGCTGGGGATGCACTGACTGATCCTGCGGATGCAGAAGTAAGTCCTGCTCCAGAAGACAGGGCTGACGTGCTCTGCTGCTGGAGAGGTTCTGGCTGGTTCCAGACATGGTGACGGCTGGTTCGGTCTTGCGAGGTTTGGCTATAGAAAATGATCACTATGGCCCACAGTGGGCGCCAAATTGTTTTGGTAAAAATTTGCCTAATTATCGATTTAATTTGTGAGTGATAGTGATTAATCTATGGCCGATTAATATTGGATTATGACGAATTTAATGAATAAATATGCAACGAAGTGAAGAAGAAAATAAAGATGAAAGAAAAGAATGACACGGAGGATTTTTGGTGACGCGAAAAACCCGGTGTGGGAACAACCACGGGGGGAGTCGGAATCCCGCCAACTTTTGCACTATGATCGATGTTAAATTCTCAAGTAAGGAAATACAAATGTAATATTGCTAGAGAATTATCGCCAATCGTAGGTGAATTTTTGGAGTGAAGTGTTGCTTGATAATACTGATGAATGCCCCTTGTACGTTGCTCTTCCCTTGTTTTTATAGCTGACAGAACCAGATTTTAGGATTGTCAAACCGTTCCCTGCTTCTGCTCCTGGATACTCGGTCAACCTTCTTAAGAATAGGGGTTTGGTTAGTTGACTTGGTAGATACTTTCTTTATTGCACGTGTGATATTTTTTGCCTCAATGTGTGTTTGTTCCTCTTTTAATCTTACGGCCCATAACTCGCCACCTCAGCGATCCCTCTCTCCTTTCTTCTACCAACCGCTGCATGCCACATCGTCACCCTATTTCCAATCTTTTTGCCAGTAAAACAATGCCACGTCACGGATGATAAAATTTAATTTTTATCCCTAACAGTTATCTGGCTTATATTCAGGGAAACTAAAGAGAAACCAGGATGGTGCTCTGATCAAAAGCTTCTTTCTTGTGCTGCGTATGTTTTTCTTTCTGATCCTGTGAAACTACCCTTAGCCATGCAGTAAAAGTTGTGTAACATCATTTATCTACGTATTATTTTCAGACTTCAGTCCCGGTGTCAATCGAATTCTAAACTACTGCAAAGCAAAACAATTGTTTTTTCCCACATTGTTCAACTGCATATAATTGAGCAGTTGTAACTGTGCTAAAATATGAGTGATCTTTTAATGAAATTCTGCCGTTTCTTGAAATATCATTTTCTTGTTTTTTTTCACCCTAAGGCCTAACGGCATTTAAAATTGTTTTTTCTTAGCTCTATTGGTCCTTGATAGAGAGCTTCTTCCCAAGAAGCTTCTGGTGATGACCATTCTATATGTCAGAGTACATGTACGTCCTTGAAGAAATTGCTTCATAATTTTTTGCCAATGAGAAAAGTTAGACAATGGTGAATCCCATTTTAAAATCTATTATAGATTTTTTACTGTTAGGATATAGGTTTTAGCAAGATTGGTTTTCATTTTGACGAGTGGAGTGATGTGGCAATGATACGAATAGTCAAGGATCTCCTACCATTTCGAATGCCTCAAGGACTCTGTGTTATTTGAAACAATGGGGAATCTCATCTTTGAACAACTTTATGATGAGCTCAATCATGAGACTGTTGTGTCATTTTTGTGATTGATTCTTGTGTTATGCTAAAGTGGCAAGTTAGCTTGTTACTCGAAGTCTAATTGATGTCACTTACTAGAGACTAGAAAAGTCCTTGCATTATACATATCTCTTTATTCTTACTGTGATGTTGCTGTTGGACTTCAGATTTGTAGAAATTATGGCCCCCGTGTTTTCCCGAGGTGCGTGGCGTTGTGTGTGGTATATGATTTAGGTACATATTTCGTTGTAAGATTATTTTTAGTATCACGTTGCCTTATTGTTGATCTTTGATTCTGAAGTGGTTTGATGCACCTAGATATCCAAGTCACTCATGTGTCGTTTGTATTGTAATCCAGAATGATTTGGTTCATGGTTGGGGGCTGGATTTTGCTCTGAGAAGATGTGTTGAAGTAAGTTATTCATGCAATTTCCTTGAAATTTTCTATTCATATTGGTTGATGTGGCTGCTCTTCTTTCGATTGTGAAGTAGTAGTCCTTTGGTCCAGTTCTTGAAGCAATTTTCATCTTGGGTCATTTGGAAACAGTCTCTTTGTGTTGCTAACACAAGGGCAAGACTGCGTACATCTGACCCTCCCTTAGCCCACGATTTGCAGGATCCATTGATGCACTGGAATAATGATGTTGTATTTTGTTACCTTTTTCATTCCCATTGAGTTGGCATGTACTCTGTGACTTGTATTTGTGAGGGCCAGTGTCGCCGATGTCACTGGTATTAAAAGCTGAGTACTTGCTGGTCTAATTTGTGCTTTCAAGTTTCAAGTAAGAAGCATATTCAGCTCACAAATGTGTGAATAAACACTTTCTATCACTTGTCACACTCTGTTCCTAGTTACCAGCTGTAATTGAGGAAGAGATGTAGCTTGTCTTTTGCAAAACGTTGTTTATTTAGAATACATGTTAAATCAAAATTTATCATTCTTCCTTGTCGCTCCGATTTTGCTATGTTCTTTGGTTTGATTATTGTGTAAGTTTTTATTTCCAGCAATTTCTTAGTTGTCCATACACTTTCTATATGGCTATATGGTCAATGAATAACTGGCAATTAAAACTGCAAGCAGATTTTTCTTGTGTCAAAGCCTTGATTGAGTTTCCTCAAAATTGGAAATTGAAAAAACAATTAACAACACATGGATCGAAGGGAATTTTTTGGTTTATTGAAATCGGCAAGTCCTTTTTAGTTTCAGAGAATTGTGATGGTATATTTTCTTTTAATCATTTAAGATGCCATGAGGAGGTGAATGTATGCTCATTTGGTACTGTGGTTTAATGCAATGTCATCTCGTTTATTTTTCGTTCCTCTTTTACAGATTAGGATAAATTGTGATTGATATGTATTCTAAATTTTCATTCTGCAGCCTGCTCATGAGAAAATTGGTGTGGTTGATTCACAATGGATAATCCACAAAGTGATTCCTTCTCTCGGGAGCCAGGTACAAATTATTATATGGAATAAACTCTTAATGTTCTTTATTTTTTGAATAATTTTTTAAGATATAAGATCAGAGATATTTTGAAACATGTAAAATATACAGATCATTACACAAGTCCTGTTAACCATATCACCATCTTTCTTAAATTTGGCTACTTAGTTAAAAAATCACGCCTCAGATGCGCTTAAGCTTAAGCCTCGGTGAGGCACTACCCAAATCGCCTCGGCACTTTTGTCCCCCAAATTTCAGAAATATTTCTTCCATTTTTGGACTTCTTGATTCTTCAATTTCTAAAGCACCTTCTTCTTCCTCACTTGCAATTCTCTAGAGCTCATCCTCTCTCAACACCTAGAAAAGAACCCCAATCAGCTCCTCAATGTTCCACCATGAACAACCTCTTATGCACCAGCATGGCCCCTCAAGAATTGAAATTAGTAACACAAATTGTTTCTTTCTAAATAACTGAGAACGGTTAGACACGAAATATTGGACTAAATAGACCTGCTATGGATAGTAGAAGACGGTTTCGTGTCTAACCGTTCTAAATAACTGAGAACGGTTTGGTATAAATTTTATGTTGTTAGTGTAATTATGGTGTAATTTGTGTTAGATTCGATTTGTAAGTATTTGGCTGTGGCCAATTTATGGAAATTATATTACTTCTTATCATTTGTGAAGCATGTAACTTGAGATTACGACTAATTTGAGTCGCTTAGAAACAAGACAACTATGAACAAAATATTCTGAAACTTTGAGCAATAGAATAGTGAACAAACAAAGGAAAAGGTTGTTTTTGTGAGGATTTTCTGGATTGTAATGAGAATAATAAAACAGACCAATGTATAGCATTGTTGACATTAGACCCAGCTTGCAGAGACCATATCGTGCTCCTCAGAATGAATTAGAATGCCCCATAGATACCAAATAAAAGTTAGATGAGTTAGCTTTAGTTTCCAATTGGAATCACATGAAATGGCCTCCTGGATTATGAGTTATGTACATTTGAGTGCAAGCAGGTCAAGGCTGAACTATGTTGTAATAGTTCAACATTCAGGGACATTTTACAGACCTTATAACTATTGCCTCAGGATGAACCACTAGGTGTCTCATATACCAAATCGAAGCTAGATGAGTTAGCTACACTCTCCAATTGGAATCATGCAAGAAAATGTCTTGAATTGAGAGATATATGGGTTTGAGTAAGTTCAGATCAGAATTGTGCTGTAGATTATTCTCCTGCAGGGTCTGTTTGCAGAGGCTATAACTCGAGATACACATAAGCTATGAGCATGATTCCAGCTCTCAGTTTTAACTAACATTCTAAGCTTTGCAAAAATATAAAGAACATCAAGAATGACTGAGTGTAGCTCAAGATATGATGTAAAGAACAGGGCCCTGAATTCTGTTTTGCTGTTAGAATGCTCTTTTGAGTATGAATTTGTTACTTTGATGCAACCATGATCTTTAAGACTTGTAATGCTTGTTATCAACAATAAACTTAGAGTTATCTTGATTACTCCTGTTGCAATTTGTTTGAAGGTTAATCGTTGATTGTTCTGTTGGCCATTCTGTTTTTCTAGTTTCGTTTAATTAATGGTGATGTTATTCATGTTGCTTAACCGACTGATTATCATCATATTACAGACTTTTGATAGCTGGGTTGTTGTATTAATTAGGTACTGCGTATGTTTATATTTTATTGATTTAGATTAATTTACTGTTAAATAGACTACAAAATCATCCACCTGTTTTGAAAAAAGGCAAGGATGAAGGGCCAAAGCCGGAGTTATATACTGAGGAGCATGACGGGTATGAAGATGTCAAGATGGTACCAAAATTTATGATTTTCAGTATTTTATGTTTAATTGTTTTTGAGCATGTTTTATTTGTAATTCAGTCATATGTTTAGTCTTTTGATCATTCAGTTGAGGTTTAGATCTGAGGTGCTCTACGATTCTTGCGCGGTTCTGCCTCTCGATTTACCTATCGTTTATGTATATTTAATTGACACCAATGATTTAAAAAATGGGGGCGAATTGAATACATGATATTGGTTGCTTTTGAGTACTTATTCATTATACCTTGACCTCTTAGTATTCGAGTGACAGTTGTATTATTCTGACAATTGATTTCGGAATTTTTGTTCAGGCTTGCTGTGAAAAAAGATACAACTAGAAGGCGGGGATGCCGACCGAGGACCCTAACAAGCTCAAGAGGCCACCTAGTGCCTTCTTTGTTTTCATGTATCTTCGCTTTGTTGACCCATTATTCCTCTTATTGGTTAACTGTCGAGTGTCGTGTGCTTAGTTTCCTTGATATGATTCTGATGATTGTTGTTTTGCCTATATTAGAGAGGATTTTCGGGTTCAGTATCAACAAAAATACCCCAATAATAAACTTGTTGTTGCCGTAAGTCCCGTTTCATTCTTGAATTTACACATGATTTAAATGTGATCTATTATTTGTAAAATGAGTACAGCTTTTGTCGGTCATTTGTTAATGGGTTGGGAAAGCCGCTGGAGAGAAATGGAGGTCAATGTCTGAAGCTATAAGTTTTGTAGCTATTGCGTAAATTTTGGAATTTGCTGTGCATTCAACTGAAACATTTTACTGATTTGTGTTGTGTGCTTTCTAATTTTTTTAGTGTACCATCCCTTTTACTCAAATCCTGCATCCGCCCCTGAGTCCGTGAGTGGTAATATGATGAGGAGACGGGGGCTTTCCAGTGGACAAAACCAAACTTGTGCCAGCCGATAACTCAAGATGAGTAAAATTCATTTAAGGTAATTTTAAGTCTTTAATAAGCTTAAATAAATTGGTTCCGGTTCAAGTTTATATGTTATGAGACGGTTATTTAAGGTGTAAAATGATGTTTAGAGGCTGCAAATTGAAGAATAAGTGAGGTGAGGGGATGAAAAATGACAATCAGGTAAAACTGGCATTCCATGTTTCAAAGGAAAAATAGTTACGGCTTGGGAAGGAGTGAGGTTTCGGCATTCACCCAAGCAAACAACAGAATTGATGAAACCTGAACTAAGTAATGTTGTTGGTTGCTGATGCAGTATATCTTTAATCTTGCAGATTTCATTCCGCTTAAGAACCAAGAATGGAAACAGCAAGGTATATTCAATGTCTGATTTATATCCATTCCGCTTATGAACCAAGAATGGAAACAGCAAGGTATATTCAATATCTGATTTATATCCCAGTTTTGTTTTGTACGCGATCCCTGAGTTTTTGTCTTATACATTGTGAACCTGCTTATCTTTATATGTCCCTTAGATTATAAATAGGTACTCCACTAAAGATATGTGGTTCTGTATCTGATACATTCATTCCCTGAGTTTCTTTTTTTGGTGAGCTGGTATAGTGGTATCAGTCCCATTGTTGTATATGCCATGGCAAGGTACCGCAACTTCATTTTATATAAATTAAACGTGTTGATATGTAAATAATTGTAATTGTGTTTTTTGGTTACTTTGTATGTAGTTCATGATTAAAGCCCAAAAGACACACTCGGCCTCGGTTGAGCAAATTGATGAAAAGCGGTCAATTTTGGCTAAATATGCATTGGAGTTTAAGGCGCAAGTATTTGATGGCAACGTCTAAAGTATTTAGGCTCAACTAGTGTTAGTGCTTGTGTTAAAATATCAATTCGTGATAGTTTGTATTTTAGAGGTTCAAACCTTATTTCGTTTTGTTTAGTTGGATTTAGAGTATAAATGTAAGAATTGCTCAAATGTAGCCGGATATAATGTTTAAGCTATACGACTATTGTCGTATAGGGTATGAATGAAGCAATTTCCATTTCATAAATCTAGTTGTCAAAGAGCATGAATGCGCGCCACAACTATGCGGGAAATATTCATAAATTCGCGCTAATTTCATTTCAAAAAAATTGTGTAGAAGACGGTTCCAAGATAAAGCGTGCTAAAGTTCGGCGCAAAAATTACGCGCGCCATGAATTTAAAACAAGACGGTTAAGAGGCGCAACTGTCCTCTTTGTAAATGAAAAGAAGACGGTTCAAATCCACAACCGTCCTCTTTTTAAAAACAAAAAAGGACGGTTTGACTTCACTCTAACCGTCCTCTTAGGCTACGAGGACGGGTGATTTTAGGACGGTTGTTTTAAGATTTAAGGACGGTGTCATGTCTGACACGTGTCGGAGTGTCGGACACACTATTTTGGGTGAATTTTCCTATTTGGTGGTCTAAATTGAAGTGTCGAAGTGTTGTGTTGTGTCGTGTCGGACATGCGACACGGAAGTTAAGTGAAGTGTCGGAGTAACATAGGTCTAATCAGACTTGTCAAAATAAGGGTTCTTTATGACGATTGATGTTAGTCAACGCCAAATAATTTTGGGACTAAAGCTAAATTTGTAATCTTCCAAGAACAGCTATTTTGGTGTTACTTTATGTTATTCATCGCTCTTTATTTGTATTTATGTTCTTCTTTCATAGTGTTGTGAAGCTTTGGCTTTCAATAATAAATTGCACCGACAGGAATTCTAGAAAGCTTACTACTAGGATTTGTATCCAAATAGTTTTGCTAATTTTTTTTTTTTTTTTTTTTTTTTTTACTTTGACACTCTGTAGTATTATTGTCCCACAGAAGAGTTCCTTGGCGAGGATATGTGCGGAATAAATATCCCCAATTATCTTAGAAATCAATCCTTCTCATCTTTTTTTTATGTAACTTTCAGGATTTAAAAAAGAAGCCCAAATATTTAGTAACATTCACTGTTGGATTTAACCAGAAAGACAACATTAATACAGCCTTAAAGAAGGTATCAAATTTAGTACACTTTTCTTCTATGTCACTACCCGTTCTTTTTTCTGTTTTTAGCTCCGTTATTTGCTTTAACTAAAGCAAACCCATTCTCGAATACGACTTTATTAGCCCAACTGAAAGCATCGTCACGCGTTTCAAAATCTATAGTAGTCTCGAACAACGGGTTGTAATCAATTGAATTCTCGCCAAAAGTCTCCCACGAATCCTGTTACAAGCAATCCGGACTTTAGTAAGACAATAAAAAAGATTCATAACCTAAATAAATTGTGTAAAACGAAAGAAAAACAAGATAAAATGAGTAATCCATGGCTAAAACACGAGACTTTTGGCAAGCCCCACATTGTCTTGCAAAAAGGATTCTTACCTCATAGATGTCTTGTTGTGAGTTGACAGGGCGGAGTGAGACCCGCTAATTATTGTCTCACAACGGCTATGTTAGTAGTATTATTTTAAATAAGGGTCATAGTCTTAGTCACCTCTTTACTCAGGATGAGTAAAGGTTCGGTTTGGGGATATTTGATGGGACTCATGATGTCGCACATTTAGTCCCCTAATCAACCTATTTTTGCATACTAATATAGCATTTCATAACCATTTTTTTGCCATTTGCTTCCTATTTGCTTTCCTAGTGCATTCTATATGTCTTGTAGGAAAGAAGATAATGAGGCGGAATTCCCGTCTCTCGTGCATATTCGGAAGCTTGTTGATGATATTAGACGGACTAGTATAAAGAGGAGACAAGAATGATGACCAAAGACGATAGAAATAAGGAGTATATAGAAGCATCATAGGCATAAAATCAAGAAAAGGGAATCTGTGCCTCAACCCGCCCAAAATATTAAATCTTTTCAAGATTGGTTAATACCTTAGATATTAATAAAACTAGCTCATAATATGGAGAAAAACTGTTCGTAATGGATTAAGTTAAAATTGAGTGAAAATTATGAAGAATATAGTTTTGGAATGATGATGAACAGTGAAACGAAAGGAAGGGCATTGTAGTGGTGATATTATCTATTAGAGTTTGTGAGATTCACAGCTGAGAATATGAGGTTGAGTAGGTGCAGGGCGGCTGAAAGAGTTGACAAATACGGAAAAGAATGTGTTTTTGGGTTATGCACTTATGTATAAGTGTACAACTATATAAAGTGGGTAGGGTTTGTAATGGGTAAATAAGGCTCGGAAGTTTGGCCCATTATTTACTGTTTAAGTGAGATATGGAGTATTTCACATAATTAGCCAATTGTTTGTTCTATTAGAAAGTATATATGTTGGTTATGTACGCTTTCCTTAAGATGATCTTAACAGAAAATGAAAAATTATCAATATTTTATAATAAAAGCGACAATTTAATGATAAAATTGTTAGAAATCATATTTTGAATATCACATATTTTAGTTTAAAGTTTTAGTCATAAAAACTTAAAGATCTTATGCATGCAAAACTAGAAAAGAGTAAGGAAAAATCGATTCATACCACATGAATATTTTCGGCCATTTTGGGCACCAACAAGATCTCCTACTTGTTAGTTCTTGAGCTATAATAAATAATGGGATGATCCTCCAAAGACTTCAAGTGTAGAAGCCACTCGTCTTGATTGCACCCAAGATTATCCCTTATCCCCACTAAATAATATTAGCTAGATATTAGTTTAGTAGTTTGCCTTAAAATTGATTACTAATACTCATATATTACACTAATAATAATAGTAATCTTATTTGAACAATTTGGATCATGATTTCTCTAATTTTTGAAGAAAAATCAAAGAGTAGAGAGAAAAATGCATGTAAATTAATGAACATGCATTAGTTGAATGAGTGGAGAACAAAAGTTCTCTATGGTGGAGAGGGAGCACGGTTATGGGGAGGTGAGGTCCAATATATGGTCCTTCCCTTTTTTACTTTTGTTCTTATCTAAACCTTAGACATGTAAGGCTAGGTAAGTAGTGTCATGATGGTGTTATTTTAGCTTATTAAAATAAATCACCACCATCCACTAACCCTCAACATTTCGGTCCACTTATAAAATGGACTACTATTTTATTTTGTCAATTTGTCAATTGTCACACAATATGTCACATGTAGTATGTTACATGTTATTAATTAATTTGATGCATATTTATCACATAAATATCATTTCATGAATTAATTAAATTACATACAACAAATTGACTAGTGATACTTGATCACATAAATAAAATGGGTCATATAATTATAATTCGCAACATTTTATAATTATAATTAACCATTCATTCTTATCTCTATTGTTTCTCAAACAATAAACAATTTTAGTAACACGACATTTCAATTACTAAAATAAATCTTATTTAATCCCATTACAATAAGATATCAATATTCTCTCTCACAAATGAATTGTTCAATTTTAAGGAATTGATCAACTTGTATCGTCATACAATTAATCAACTTTACAGATAAGGGCATCATCCTTTAGGTGTGACCTTAAGGGATCAACTGACCACCACCGTCCAACGACAGTAACGTCAAACTCTAGCAAGCCAATCGTTACGGATTAATGTTGATCAGTTGACTATAAAATGAATCATCCCTTACGTATTCTTAAAATGAGATTTAAACATGTGATCAATGTGATCGACAATTGTGATCGCATTATTGTCGGAGGACACATATTCCAACAAAAATGTTATAATTAAAGTTGTCACTTTTTAACAAAACAATGATGGTAACATTTTTTTGAGGGAATTTTTGCATTTTATAGTAAAATTATCATATATTTCTTTGTTTTATTTTAGGCGAAAAAAGGGTCGTTTGAAACAAGAATTTATTTATGCTGCCAAAAAAAGAAACAAGAATTTATTATATTAGTGTGTTACCTATGAATATAGCTGGCAAAAGTGCAAAACCGGCCTGACCAGATAAATGTGATCCGAAACTTGACCCGTTAAACTCAAACTAAATCAACTCAAATTGACCCAGACCCTAATGACTCAATCCTGACTTGAAATGACCCAAACGAATCAAAATGATTCGGCTCAATGACCCGATCCGGGGTGACCGACCCTGAATATGACCTGGTAATTATTGACCTGAAAATGATCTGACCTGAATGACTCATCTGCCAAGTCTACCTATGAACATATAATTATCATCTTAGATTAGGTTATATGGGTCGGGTCAAAATAAAAGTAAGGAAGTGTTAAAATATCTGTAAATATCTGAATGACCTATTCAGGTTTATAAGTCTAACTATCGTCTTAGATCAGATTATATGGGTCAGATCAAAATACCCGTAAATGCATTAAATTTCACATTAATATTAATGGTCATCACAAAAATTCATTTTAGTTTATTTTTCTCATTTTTTATTGACCCTCTCGACTACTATGTCAAGGAGCAAGTCACACTTTAGCTATCAAAAAAACAATTCATACTTCAACGGGTACTCAAACAGTTAAACTTAATGCTTCTTATGTCTTAAATTCGACATTTAGAAATTCCTATTTGCAAATGTCAATTGAATATAACTACATACAAAACTTAATCATGTTTTTTAAATAGAATTATTAGAATAATAATATTTAAACTGCATACCCGTGCAATTTGCACGGGTTAAAAAATAGTTAACTTTAAACATATATTAAAGCGATAATTTAGCTTCGTGATAATTTTATTGAATGGATAAGGTTAATAATTTATTTTGTATGATTATACATATGTTTGAAATATTGACTTATTTTAGTACTATTTTCTACTTTCATACACATGTTTTGTTTATATTTTTTTCCCTAAAGTATGGATGTTAGATAACTAATATATCATCAATATTTGATCTATTATTTCGTTTCAGTGAAAGTATAAACTATTTATTAAAATTGGTCAATGTTTTTTGGTATGAGTATCATAGAATTTGTGGTTTGACAAAGGTGTGAGGACAGGTCAAATGGTTTTGTACAGGTTGTGTGTTTTGTAACTTTAGAATGGGTGTGACAAGTCAGAAGCCTATTGGTTGTCTTTTAAATCAAAAATTAAAAGAGGGCTGATTTATATCGACGACGTTTTAGTAAATATCGATGACGTTTTAAAAAAAAGAGACGATAACTGCCCTTCCACTCATCCAACACTTTTTCTCTCTAAAAAAATTTCCTCTCAAATTCAACTAAAAATTAACTAAATTAAAAAAAATACCTACAACAACAATTAACAACATGACGGATCCCGAATCATCGGTACGTAAACAACTTAATCGCTTCATTATTTGCTTAATTTTCATTTTTTTTGCGCATTGTTAATTCTATTCGATAGTTGATTTACGTCACATATTAACTTAGTAGTAGCGAAATTGCGATTTTCTGCGTAAATCTAAAATTTGTCCCCCAAAGGTTGAACCATGGACCAAAGTTGAGATCCAACGTTCAGCCCATGGTCCAAATGTGGGAAATCAACGTTCACCATGGTCCAAACGTTGGAAACCAACGTTTACCATGGTCCAAACGTTGGAATCCATTATTTAACCATGGTTGAACGTTGGAAACCAATGTTTGGCCATGGTTGGACGTTGAGTTTCCTTGTTTGACCATGGTTAAACGTTGGTTTTCCATGTTTGGCCATGGTTGAACGTTGGAAGCTAATGTTTGGCCATGGCCGATTGTTGAGTCTCGTGTTTTAGCCATGGATTACTCATTTTATCTTGTTTTTCTTTCGTTTTACGCAATTTATTTAGGTTATGAATCTTTTTTATTGTCTTACTATAGTCCGGATTGCTTGTAACAGGATTCATGGGAGACTTTTGGCGAGAATTCAATTGATTACAACCCGTTGTCGCATTCGAGAATGGGTTTGCTTTAGTTAAAGCAAATAACAGAGCTAAAAACAGAAAAAAGAACGGGTTGTTGACAAGTTATTTTCGATGTAAAAGACATGGGTTACCAAAACGATCGGATGATCTTGAAAAGCCAAGGAGGTCGCAGAAGTGTTCATGCAAGTTTCGTATTCGTGCCGTTCAAAATTTCGTGTCTAAAAATGATCAAGCGACGATAGTGTGGAACATTGTAACCTACGAGGGTGGTGGACTACAAAACCACAACGTAGCAGTTTATAAGGACGGGGATCGACACTTTGCGGGATTGGATGCGGAAGAGAAGGCATATGTTAGGCAACAAACTATGGCAGGGGTTCTACCGAGGGATATTAAAAATGCTCTTGATTTGAAAACCCCAGAAACACCTCAATCGTCAAGCACCCAGCTATATAATGAAACAAGGAAAATTAGGAAAGAAGTTAGGGGTGAAAGAAACACCACTCAGCAAATGTTGGCTCTAGCAGTAGAAGCGAAATACGTCCATTGGCACGAGATTAATTCTGAGACAAAAGAGTTGACTCACATTTTCATGGCACATCCTGATTCCGTGAAGTTGTTCCGGGCTTATCCTTACGTGGTTATCATGGATTCGACGTATAAAATCAACACTTTCAAGAATCCACTCATTGAGATGGTTGGTGTCACACCCACCAGATCGTCCTTCTTAATTGCATGTTCGATGATTCCTACCGAGTCTGAGGAGAATTACAAGTGGTTATTGAAGAAGTTAGCCGACATTTTAGATGTCACGGGAGCGTCCCCTTATGTTTTTATCACCGACCGTGAATTGGGTTTGATCAACGCTCTTGGAGTAGTATTTCCCGGGGTTGATCATTTGTTTTGTCGATGGCACGTGAACAAAGCCATCAATGGTAAAGCCTTGGAATTATACCGTACTGAGATTACGAAGTCATATATCATCACAAATCTAGAAGACGGATGGAATAAGGTGATTAATGCACTTATCGAGGAAGCGTTTCAGCATGCTTGGGTGTGTTTCAGTCGTAAGTGGAGACGTATGTCAGATTATATACAGAGAGCTTGGGGTGAACACGCAAAGAAGTTTGTTTTATACTATACAAACGAGGTCTTCCATCTTGGTAACACGGCAACTTCCCGTGTTGAGTCAGCACATTCTCTATTGAAGGCTTGGTTAAAATCTAGTCATCTCATACTTGATGCCATGTGGCCCCATATCCACGGCATGCTAGAAGGTCAACACTCCAAGATTAAGAAATAACTCGAAGATGCAATGGGTAAACCAAGGATAACATCCCGTACTTTCTCCTTATTGCAAGGGAACGTGTCTACTAAGGCCATAGAGTTAATGGAGAATGAACTTTTGAGAGGCCTTGGATTGAAAATCGGGTTAGAGGATGGATGCCGACACGTGATACGAACGACTTATGGATTACCTTGTGCATGCAATTTGGTATCTTTGCACAAAAGAGGTAGGAGGGTTCATCTCGAGGATATTCATGTCTTTTGGAAGACATTGGTGTTTGATATTCCTCAACAAATGCCGAAAAATGATGGTGATTTATTTGAGGAATTGGTTGACAGTGTGAGACACGGTGACCTGGTTAAACTAAGGGCAGTCATAGACTTGTTGCGTGATTTCTCCCACCCGTAGGACCAAGAGATTTTACCAACCCCTATTAATGAGCAACCTAAAGGCCGTCCGAGAGGTTCTACAACTAGAAACAAGTCGGGTTTCGAGCATGCAGAAAGGAAGTTTGGGATACCAAGTACTCACGGTTCAACAAATGCAGATCAATCACAACAAAGACTTGGTGATTTCGAATCAGGACCTCCTGGTGGTCCTTTGGGAAGGAACTTTACCATTGGCCTTATATCATCATGGGTCAAATGGTGGGGTGTTCCTGAGATTCTTTGGGGCCACTTCAATGGTTGGGTGGATGTTGGAGAAGACGGTCATTGTGGGTTCCGGGTAGTATCTCACGCCCAACGGGGCCAAGAGATAGATTATATAGTTATGCGGGAATGGTGTGCGAGGGAGATGATGAGAGACGATATATATATAGAGTTGTTCGGAATTTATCGATCACCGACCACCGGTATGACAGGGTTTGAGGATGCACTTTGACGAGTTGATTTTTTTGAGCAGATTAGTTGTGGGCCGGCTTACTGGATGTGTAGTGACAATTTGCTGGTCTTTGCAACGCTTTTCAACTTGACTGTAACACCCCCTAAATTTGAAGACCTTTATTATATTTTAAAAGTAATATTTTAATCTATTTTAATTTTAAAATATAATAAAGGTCTTCAAATTTACGGGGTGTTACATTGACGATATGTGTGATTAGTCATATATGAGGGAAGATGGGAAGAATGTTTGGGACGGAAGTTGCAACACTATCATGCCTTTGAAGACTCGAATGGAAGGCCGACTACCGTATGGTATTTTGTGGATTGTCCTACACCATAGCCATTGGATGCGGTTGCATTATAAAGGCCCCCCTGAGAGTCTGCCTATGCCGCCACTTGACCCCGCTTGGTTAACCTACCGAGATGCTAGTGTTGCTCACCTAGATACGTTGTACCAACAGAACATTGAGAATTAGCAAGCATTCATGGGAGAGACACCGAGAAGACGTCGTAGAAGCCGAAATTCTGATACTGCGATAGTTATCTCAATTGATAGTTGTTGGGATTGAAAAAATGTAACCGTTACTGACGATTTAACTAAAAAAATTATTAAGTTCACTTGTGTAATATATTTTAGGGTTTTTCTATTGTATACCCCCTGTGTTTTTTGTTTAGGTTTTTCTCTTGTATACCCCTTGAAATTTCTGGAAAACCATACAAACGCATAACAATCATATTACTAATTCTGAAATTTCTGGAATTCATAGCAACTGATACAAATTTGGAAATTTTTGCAAATATTCACTACTTCATAACAAGGCTAACATAAGGAAAATAAACAAATACAAGATACACTTGAGATAAAACTTCATCATCCTTGACAAAGCCAAATCCTCTTCTTTTAAACCTATCACTTGCTCTTTCATGACATTTCCACTTGATGCATCATCAGCTTCATCTTCACATGTTATCTTCAACCTTTTTGTTATTGTCAAATGATCTTCAATCAACGACGTCACAAAATTATTGCAATCTAAACATTAAAATACGCTTTCAGTGGATTATTAATTGACCCGGAAATCTTGATGATAGCATTTTTGCCACAACGATTGTAAGATTGATTCTTAAAATTAAGGCCTTCAATTGGGTGGTTTCTCCACATTGAGGATGATGTCGACATAAGTAGAGAGATGAAGAAGAAAATTAAAGGGAAAAATTTAGCGCAATTTAGGAAGTGAAGAAGAGAAGAAGATGAAGATGTTAATATAGTTGAGATTTAGGAAAAAATGGAGGGAATATAACCCCCGTTACAATTCAAAAATCTAACCGTTTGATATTCAAAAAATTGTTACAGTTATCAATTAAAACATTATAACCGTTTGAAATTTTAAAAATATACCGTTATATTTCAAAAATACCGTTATAATTCAAAAATACCGTTGTAATTAAAAAAACCGTTACAATTAAAAAAAGCCGTTACAATTCAAAAATCTAAACGTTTCAAATTCAAAAAATTGTTACCGTTTTGAACCGACTTCTTATAAATAGCCCTTGCTGAACCTCCAACCCCAAACCCTCCCAAACCCACCCGCCCACCCACATCCACCAAAGAGATGAAGAATCGTCTCATTGTGGCCATCACACAACACACATCTTGTATCCACAGAACCAATTCGCCTAGCAATGTTATCCTTCGTTGCCAAAGCTCCATTACATAATTGCCAAGCAAACACCTTAATTCGAGGCCAAACCGGTAATTTCCAAACCATATTCCAGACCCATTTTTCCCGAGAAGCTGCTCACACTTTTAAATGAGGGGGAGAGAACTGCTGAGTTGATTCGAGAGCGGAAAAAGCTTGTGTCGGAAATTGCTAAATTGCTAAGACAGGAGAAATTGTTCTGGAAACAAAGGTCAAGAGCTGTGTGGCTGAAAGAGGGTGATAAAAATACGAAATACTTCCACAAAAGAGCTGACCAAGGAGGAGAAAGAACCATACTGATAAATTGATTGATGTCGATGGTTCTATTAAAAGGGGGGGGGGGGGGGAGAGGAGGAGATTGAGGGTGTGGCGGTTAGATATTTTGAGGATTTACTTAGAACTAGCGCACCTGACAATTTTGAGCATGTCTTGGATGGGGTGGGAGGACGAGTTACGGAATGGATGAATAATATTTTACGCATGGAGTACAATGAGGAGGAAATTGCAGAAGCTTTGAATCAGATGCACCCCTTAAAGGCTCCTGGGCATGATGGGATGAACGCCTTATTTTACCAAACCTATTGGCATATTGTCAGTTCGACGGTATTTAGGACGGTTCTAGGGATTCTTAGGGGCGCTTCCTTTCCACCCGGGTTAAATAAACACACATTATTTTGATTCCAAAAAAGAAGGGGCTAGATAAAATGGTGGATTTCCGTCTTATCAGTCTGTGTAATGTGATCTATAAGCTTATTTCAAAGGTCCTGGCTAACAGACTGAAACTCTTCTTGGGAGATATTGTGTCCGAGAATCAAAGTGCTTTTACACCCGGCCGTTTAATTACTGATAATATATTGGTTGCCTTTGAGATGTTCCATTATATGAAGAATTCGAGGAGCGAGGAGGGCTATATGGCAATGAAGTTGGATATGTCGAAGGCTTATGACCGAGTCGAGTGGTGCTTTCTGGAGCGAGTACTTATCCGGATGGGGTTCGATGCCAGATGGGTGGAACGAGTTAGGATGTGTGTGTCCTCTGTTTCTTTTGCTATGCTAATAAATGGAAAACCTTCAAGGGAGTTTAAACCGGGTAGGGTTTGCGACAGGGTGATCCTTTATCGCCCTATCTGTTTATTTTATGTGCGGAGGTGTTCTCGAGTCTTATTAGAAGAGCAGCGGAGGTGTTGGCAATTAAAGGAATTCGAGTTGCTAACAATGCTCCCCAGATAACCCATATATTTTTCGCGGATGATAGCATCTTATTTGTCCGAGCTAATGTTGATGAGGCCGGTAAGGTGAAAGAGATCTTGAAGACGTATGAATTGGCTTCGGGCCAAATGGTAAATTTTGATAAAACGACAATCTCATTCAGTCGTGGAACTCGGCGGTGGAGGAAAGATATGGTGATAGGTGTGCTAGGAGCAAGGATGGTAGATGAGCAGGAGAGATATCTTGGTCTCCCGACTGTGGTGGGCAGATAAAAAAATGCGTTGTCAAGCATTGTTCGGGACAAATTGAGCAAAAAGTTACAAGGTTGGAGGGGTTTGTTACTCTCAAAGGCGGGAAGGGAGATATTGATAAAGGCGATGGCCCAATCAATCCCTACATATGCAATGAGTGTATTCAAATTACCAGATAATTTTTGTGACGAGCTTCGTTCTCTGATTTCGCGTTTTTGGTGGGGTTCGAATAATTGAAAAAGGAAGATTCCTTGGGTGGCTTGGAAGAGATTATGTGCACCAAAGTGCCAAGGTGGGCTTGGGTTTCGAGACTTTAGGATGTTTAACATAGCTCTCTTAGGGAATCAAGGGTGGCGTCTCTGTTTTGTGGTCTTTAGTTCGTCTTAATTGTAATAAGGTCGCCCATGAATTAGCTCATGCTAGGCCATGGATAGTAGGATCGAGATCATGGTCGGTCACTCTTCCCAGATATATGGAGGACGTTGTTTATGCGGATAGTATTGTAATGAATTAATTCACTTTTGGGATTTTCAAAAAAAAAAAAATAACTATCGAACTTAATTTTCTTCCGATGATGAAGATGACGATTCCAGATCTTGTACATAATCTCGAGCCTTAATTTCTTCAGGTTGGCTAGCAACATATTGTTCCAAGAAATCAGGGATGTCAAGTTTGACATTTCCTAGGTTGAACACTCTACCAACACATAATTCTGATAGTGTTGCGTAATCGAGCACGGTCAGTATGCGCTCAAAATAAACAAGGACATCACTCTTTAACCTGCAAAACTCCCACATCTTTTCGGTTAATGTTTCATCAGAAACAACCTCATCAGTAACTGCTGGAGTAAGTATACTTTCTGGGTGCCCAACTAGGATGATACAAAGGCTGCCAAGTGAAGGATTTTCAAGCAATTTCCATACAGTGGCACTAGGAACGACTAATTCAAGGTGAGACACTAGCACTGGTAAATCCGCAACGATTTGATCGATCCTTAGTTGATAAGCTCTGATTTTATGAGTATTTGTGAGAACCATTTTAGTATTGTAGTGAGTGAATAAGATGGGATGTTATGATTGAAATGGACATAGCAAGGGCTATTTATAAGAAGTCGGTTCAAAACGGTAACAATTATTTGAATTTGAAACGTTTAGATTTTTGAATTGTAACGGTTATTTTTGAATTGTAACGGTTTTTTTGAATTACAACGGTATTTTTGAATTATAACGGTATTTTTGAAATATCACGGTATATTTTTAAAATTTTAAATGGTTATAATGTTTTAATTGATAACGGTAACAATTTTTTGAATTTCAAACGGTTAGATTTTTGAATTGTAACGGGGGTTATATTCCCTCCATTTTTTCCTAAATCTCAACTATATTAACATCTTCATCTTCTTCTCCTCTTCACTTCCTAAATTGCGCTAAATTTTTCCCTTCAATTTTCTTCTTCATCTCTCTACTTATGTCGACATCATCCTCAATGTGGAGAAACCACCCAATTGAAGGCCTTAATTTTAAGAATCAATCTTGCAATCGTTGTGGCAAAAACGCTATCATCAAGATTTCCGGGTCAATTAATAATCCAATGAAAGCGTATTTTAATGTTTAGATTGCAATAATTTTGTGACGTGGTTGATTGAAGATCATTTGACAATAACAAAAAGGTTGAAGATAGCATGTGAAGATGAAGCTGATGATGCATCAAGTTGAAATGTCATGAAAGAGCAAGTGATAGGTTTAAAAGAAGAGAATTTGGGTTTGTCAAGGATGATGAAGTTTTATCTCAAGTGTATCTTGTATTTGTTTATTTTCCTTATGTTAGCCATTGTTATGAAGTAGTGAGTATTTACAAAAATTTCCAAATTTGTATCAGTTACTATGAATTCCAGAAATTTCAGAATTAGTAATATGATTGTTATGCGTTTGTATGGTTTTCCAGAAATTTCAAGGGGTATACAAGAAAAAAACTTAAACAAAAAACACAGGGGTATACAATAAAAAACCCTAAAATATATTACACAAGTGAACTTAATAATATTTAGTTAAATCGTCAGTAACAGTTACATTTTTTCAATCCGAACAACTATGAATTGAGATAACTGTCGCAGTATCAGAATTTCGGCTTCTACGACGTCTTCTCGGTGTCTCTCCCAGGAATGCTTACCAATTCTCAATGTTCTGTTGGTACAACATATCTAGGTGAGCAACACTAACATCTCGGTAGGTCAACCAAGCGGGGTCAAGTGGCGGCATAGGCAGACTCTCGGGAGGGCCTTTAGAATGCAACCGCATCCAATGGCTATGGTGTAGGACAATCCACAAAATACCATACGGTAGTCGGCCTTATGTTCGGGTCTTCAAAGGCATGATAGTGTTGCAACTTACGTCCCAAACATTCTTCCCATCTTCCGTCCCAATCACACATATCGTCATGTTGAAAAGCGTTGCAAAGACCAGCAAATTGTCACTACACATCCTGTAAACCGGCCCACAACTAATTTGCTAAAAAAAATCAGCTCGTCGACGTGCTTCCTCAAACCCTGTCATACCGGTGGTCGGTGATCGATAAATTCCGAACAACTCTCTATATATATCGTCGCTCATCATCTCCCTCGCACACCATTCCCGCATAACTATATAATCTGTCTCCTGGCCCCGCTGGGCGTGAGATACTACCCGGAACCCACAATGACCGTCATCTCCAACATCCACCAAACCATTGAAGTAGCCCCAAAGAATCTCAGGAACACCCCACCGTTTGGCCCATGATGATATAAGGCCAATGGTAAAGTTCCTTCCTAAAGGACCACCAGGAGGTCCTGATTCGAAATCACCAAGTCTTTGTTGTGATTGATCTGCATTTGTTGAACCGTGAATACTTGGTGTCCCAAACTTCCTTTCTGCATGCTCGAAACCCGACTTGTTTCTAGTTGTAGAACCTCTCGGACGACCTTTAGGTTGCTCATTAATAGAGGGTGGCAAAATCCCTTGGTCCTCCGGGTGGGAGAAATCACGCAACAAGTCTATGACTGCCCTTAGTTTAACCGGGTCACCGTTTCTCACACCGTCAACCAATTCCTCAAACAAATCATCATCATTTTTCGGCATTTGTTGAGGAATATCATACACCAATGTCTTCCAAAAGACATGAATATTGTTAGAAATTATTAATCTCATTATTTAACATATTTATAAACGTGACATTTTAATTTAGTCATAAAATTAAAACTAGATCTTATGCATGCAAACTTGAATAAGAATAGAGAAGAAATCGTCTTTCTTACTATGGGATTTCGGAAATTAGGGCACAAATGAGTTCTCCTTCTCACTTGTTCTTGAGCTTTCCTTATATGGATGAAGAAAGGATCCAAAGAAGAATCCCTCCCAAAAGTTTATACCCAAGGTAACCTCTTAAAAGACTAATATTATTAGATCTAAAACAATATTAATCTTACTAAAATGACCCAAAATATTTGTTTTGGTCTCTTGTAATTTCGGCCAAGAGAGGAAGATTTTGGAGATTTTATTTCTCTAATTTTTCATAAGATGTAGAGGGAATATTGATAATTTCTTACACTAGAAATTATCTTGTGAAGTAGTGAATAATTAAGAGAAAAACCATTTGCCTTTTACACCTCCAAAACCGGTTGGCATAGGGAGAGTAGAGCCAATGCATGAGCTTGTTATTCTACCCAAGAAAGAATAGGTATGCATGGCTATATTAGGTTGCAATCATCATGTTTTCCACTTAAAATAATTAGCACAATTTAAACCTAATACTCTCTCCATTTTCGGCACTTATATAAAATGGGAGGTCCATTTTATATTTGTCATTTGTCAATTGTCACATGTTACTAGTCATGTGTAGTTGTAATGTATTTTTAACATATTAAAAATCAACGTATTAATAAAAATACGTCATGTACAAAATCGACTTAGTAATTCATAATTACTTGTACCAAAACGGTTTATCAATTATAAATCACAACGTCTTGTTTTTATAATAAATTATTTATTCAGTTTCAATTGTTTCGTAAACAATAATTTTATCTAAGTAATAAAACAATTTGATTACTTAGACCGTATCTTTATTTAATCGAATTACAATAAGACACGTCAATAATACTCACAAAATCGTCCGTCAATTTTAAGCAATTTAATTAACCCGTATCGACATACGATTAATTAAATAATCAATTAAGAGTGCCACCCTTTAGGTATGACCTAAGGGGATCAATCGATCACCACCGTCCGCACGACAAGTAATGTCAAACTCTAGTCAGCCAATCATTACCGATATGTGTGGACCAGTTGACTGTAAAATATTACATCCCACATGTATTCTTAAAATGAGATTTAAACATGTGATCATCATGATAAACAGTTGTGATCGCATTATTGTCAGAGGACACATATTCCAACAATCTCCCACTTGTCCTCGACAAGTGTGCGTCACCAATTCTCTTGTCCTATTACTATCTCCCACTCAATGCAAGGTGTCTTTCAGGTCGTACTTGCAGGTGATCATATCGAGAGTGGTTTCCTCGATCTGGAGAATAACTGATTGACCAGAATTATCTACCATAGATACCTTCCGAGCGTGGGCACGCATTTCCAGTTCATTACTCCTCGAGTGGCCCTGAGATATTGTTATAACCCTGACAAGGGGTGGACAATTCCTATTGCACTTATTCCCTTCGACTAGCCACAACCATCATAACCCAAAATATGCCCATTTGACCCCATTTACGAAGGTCGTAGTAACATAAATCAAAGTTAATCAAAACTCATGCCACCTTAGGCGAACATTCTTTAGTCAAAAGAATCGACTCATTAGAATACTATAGTAGCTCTCGCCACGACCAGGCTATATAAATTTGCCAGAACTCTATAAGCGGCCATTAGCCCGACAAAGTGTTCCTAACAGTCTACCTATGTGATCGACTAGTCATCTCACATGACTCCATGGCACTTGAACTTGCCATCGATCGCATCACACTCTAGTCACTTCGAGATGTCACCTCATGTAAGTGACTATGGGCGAATACAATGCTAATCCATGTTCACTTTAACGGGGTTCAATTGTCTCTACAACCCGTTTGGATGTAACAAAGTACAAGTTGAGTTAATAATAACTCAAACGACAAATGTCGACATCACATCCGGGTAGTCAATATCATATTACAACCTTGTGATGTATATCGTAAGTGTGTAAACACTAGTCGTTTGCAACATGAGTTTAACATACCACGTGTCCATGTGTTTAAACTCTTGAATTGCATATTCCTTTATTTTCATGTTTGTCTCACATAGCATGAATCTTACCAAGTACATATTTAGTTTCCCAAACTAGGTATAGGTTCTTTACTTGAGAGAACTTTCTTGTTGTTTATCACAAAACAAACGAATTATGGTGGTCGACATAACTCACACTAGTCAAGTGTTCTTCCAACTCATAATGTACCAGGTATATGTTTTGTAGGATCTTGCAACAATTGTCAAGCTGATTAGCCTAGTACTTCTCATAAGTCTTAGCAAATTTTGAAAATACTAGTTTTGGGTAACTTCTTACTATAACCAAGTATCTTTTCAAACTTCTTATTTCTCTTTTTAGCTTAAATAGCTTAGGATTTTCATGAATCCTTACGCGTTTTCGAACATCAATATGTGCAACTTCTTGTCACATAACAGAGTGTTTTGTCAAACACTAGAATAGCTCATTAGTTCTTCTTGAGAATTCATGACAATTCTTCTATGGCTTACCAATGACTCATCATGCTCTTAAGCTTATGATTCATTATAGGACATGTGCATGATTATTCTAATGGCGGAAACATTAGTAATTTTTAATCATGTGATCAACCATTCTTAGGTTCAATGAATGACCATGACTGCTTATGGTAATTCCATTTTCATCGATATGAATAACCGACGTTTCTCGTTGATTTGATATGTGTATCTCAATACTTATCCAACATCCCATGATGTGATTGGATTCATCATAGTCCATTTTCATCTAGAATTGAAAACTCAAATACTTCTTTATGAAGATAGTACTAGCTCGTTATTCTCAATGAGTAATGAGTTATAAATTTTACAAGATGATTGCTCCCACTAAATTTCATGTCTTCACATGATAATTTCAACTCCCACTCAATTTCACATGTTTCGTAATTGACTACTCAATCAAAACATTTTAAGAATTGAAATACAATTTTGCTTTGCCAAGTTATTAAGATTAAAACCATATGTGTTCCCAACATATCCTTTTAAAATACCTATTTTGAAAAGATTTCAATCTTAAACTTATGGAAAGAGATTTTAATCTCTAACTCATTCATTTTTATAATGATGTGTAGCAATGTCATTATTTAAAAGTGAAATCCCATTTAATACACGTCCTTCTCAAAATACCCTTTTCGGAAGGAGGTTTAACCATTTCATTTTCATAATGAGGTTAAGTAATGACACTAGCGTGGTTAACAATTAACTTAGCTTTTGTAGATATCGGCATATCTTCCTTTGCAACTTTTAATCATAAATCTCATTTATATTCGAAGATGCAACTTTGTTTCATTTAGGCTCTTAAGTAAGTATCAATATTGAAACTCTATTTATATCTAGGTCATAAACTAGCAAAATCTCTTGTTGAGACTTTTCTTCACTCATTTTCTATCAAAACTTTCTTTTGGTCTCCTCGTGTAGTTATCTTAAGAACATATTCTTTTGATTACTTCACTTGGTCTCTTTTGTCATGTAGATCTCATCTATTCGAGACCATAGATCTCATCTATTCATGTATACTGTCTATTTAGGTATACAAATCATTCTTTCTTTCGTATATCTCATTTACTCAAGCATACAAATTATTCTTTGTATTCTTTGTGTCTTCATTTTTCTCCCACTCTATCTTTAGAATAAATACACTAGATATTCAAAGATAGCTTATGAGACATAAATAATGATTTTGAAGTAGAAGGAGGACTATCTCATAGATTGACTAATAGAATTTAGATTTGATGAGTGTACTTGGTAGTTGACATCCTTTTAGAAGAGTTCATCAACTCAACATCACTTTATAATTGATCATACACAAGCCTTAAGCTTGTGGAAATATAATGAATCCCATCATTATAATTGTGTATTGGATCACTTTAAGTAGATGATCATATGTTTCTATGTGCAAGCATATAAAGACGAATTATTAGAACAAATAAATACGATAAAAGGGGTGACTTGGGTTGCAAGACAAGCCACCATAATCCAAACTACAACCATTGTTTAGAAAGGATCAACCATTTCCATGTCGAACACGGAAATCAAAATAGTTCTAAAAATTCATAACATTAAAATAAAGACAATAAAAGCTAAGCTTCATCGGTAGCTACTCCTAGCTCCTTCATGATTTCTCAAGCTTGCTTCTCTTTTCCCTTGTCTTTGCTTGGAGGAGGCCCTATTTACAATAAAAAGGGGATACATTATCACAACTTTGTATCAAAATACCATAGTTGAATTAGAAACATAAAAGAAAGGATAGTCATTTACCTACTGGAGTGATCTTTCTAGCTTTGATGTCCCCAAGATACTTGGAACAATTCCTCTTCCAATGTCCAACACCATTACAATAATGGCATTTATCAAGAGGACCCTTCTTGGTTTTGGAAGTGCTAGCTTCAAAAGTCTTAGCCTTGGTGGACATGGGAGCTTGCCTCTTACCCTTTTTCCAATTCTTTTTGAACTTCTCCTTGCTCTTAGTGCTTATATTAAGCAAATCCTTAGGTGGGTTAACATTTAGCCCCATGTCTCTTTCGGCTTGAACAAGTAACTTGTGCAACTCTTCAAGAGACACGTCCTTGTCTTGCATGTTAAAATTCACCCGGAATTGAACATACGCTTTGACTTTGGATAAGGAGTGTAGAATCCTATCTACAATGAGCTCTTTGGGGATTTCAACCTTTTGGAGTTTCAATGTCTCGACTAGCTCCAACAATTTGAGCACGTGAGGGCTAACCTTTTGGCCCTCCTTAAAATCGAGATCAAAGAATGCCGAGGCTGCCTCTTATTGGACGATCCTCGGTGCGTGTGAAAACATTGTCACAAGTTTGGAATAGATTTCATAAGCGGTGCCCATTTTAAAGGCTCTCCTTTGGAGATCCGCCTCCATAGCAAAAATAAACACATTTTTCATAGCGGCGGACTCTTTGTGGTAAGCCTCATATGCTTCTCTAGTGGCGGCACTCGACCTAGCATTAGGTTCGGGTGGAGAGGCCTCAATGAGGTAACGAAGCTTGTCGTCGCCTTGGGCGGCTAATTTGAGTTGGGCATCCCAATCGGAGAAATTTGACCCATTCTTTTCAAGTTTACAACGATCCATGAAGGATCGGAGCCATGAAACATTAGTGAGAGGTGCGGCGTTGGTGTTTGGTCCGACCATTTGTTATGAGAAATAAAAGTGGTATACAAAACAAAATAGAAGGAATAAAACACTTGTCGTTTTCAAAATAATAATAATACTCATAAATTTTAATTTAAACAAGTTTTATTGCATTTATCTAGTGACCTCTACCCAACTTGATAAATGATTCCATTATCCAAATTCATATTAACTTGGGCACGGTAGGGCCGATTCATCCCTTATCAATATAACTCGATGGATTAACGGTTTAATCGATTCTACTTTTCGAACTCTTGGTCGATAAAATTACATTTATATTTATCTTTAGCCCAAAACACATCCGGCAAAGGTCGAAAATACTTTTGTTGAGTTCAACCCAAATTTCGAATAAATGTGTCCATGATCCAAATCCACATCAACTTGGGCACGGTAGGGCCGATTCATCCCTTATCAACATGAATTCGGTGGATAGACATTTATCACCCACTCCCCCTACGTAGCAAGGTTTGTACCCCAGTAGGGCCGAGTGCACTCCCTCACGAAATAGGTTTTCATGGTTTCTACTTTTTGGTAAGGCTAAGTCTCAATTATTTATTTTAGCGAGAGGTCATGTCAATTTATTATCTATCACGTTTTAAGTGAACTAAAGCGATGAACTACGATAATTGTAATTGACACGGTCTATAAACTCGATTTAAAATGCATGTTTAGTTATGGCGATTTAGCGATGCATGCAACATATAAATAAAATGCAAAGCATAAAAATAAAATCCTAGTATGGCCTTCCTAAAATAGTAAATCTAATAAACTATTACAAATTCGGAAACCAACTCCTTTGGTCCCTTGAGCTTCGGTCTTGGCACGCATTTCAAAGCAACACTTTCTTTGATGGATCGCCTTCTCGAATGGCACCGTCTTCAAGGAACTCCGGAATAAATAAATTACAAAATGAATTACATAATTTCCTATTCTACATTTGTAATTAAAATAAAATAAATCTATTAAATTACAAAACGGTGATACGAGATCACAATAATTACAACCGAATCGATATTCCCATACATTTCGGGTAATATCAATTAAAACTAAGGCCATACTAAGTAAAATTACATAATTCAAAAATTACATAAAATTAAAATATGACAATCATAAATAAAATGCAGCATTATAATATGTATGAAGATGCCCAATTTTATGCTAAATCGCCTTTAAGAGCCAATATCGTAAATTAATCGGTTTTTACGGATTTGCGTGATTTAACTTATTAAAATCACAAAAATTACATAAATCCATATTTATGTACAAGTTAATTACCCTAACCATCTTAGAACTCAAAATTAGTCTCCACTAACATTTTGACAATAATTAACCTAGATTTCTTAATATTGTTCATAAATGGACCTAAAATTACAAAATTATGCTATAAACTTCAAATTAAATCATAAAAATTTCAAATAAATTCAAAATTCAAAATTTAAACTCATGAACATTCTCGAAAAAATACCATGACACTCATAATGTTCAAAACTTAGGTTAAAAATTTCAAAAATTTATCGTGAAAAACAATGTTGCGGTTTATCGGTTTTAACAATTATGACCATAAAAATATGAGAAAAATTATATTCATCAACTTTTCACTTTTATATCTGAAATATATGATAAAATGCAACATGTGACGTTTTTCCTTAGTCATGAAGTATGTTTTAGCATTATTACTAATTATAGTCACTATTTATGTGATTTTTCATCAAAAATTCATAAATCATGCATAAAGACTTCATTATAGCCAAATATTTTACACACATCTTGTGAAATTTCATGTGACAACATGCTAAATTTCCATGACCATATTCTAAATATAACTCATATTAACCTATTTACCCATTTAAATACGATTTTAACTTGAAAATTCCATATTTCGAGCAAAACAACTCATTTTATCATGAAAATTTACAGGACATCAGTAGATAATATATGTGAAAACATATCCAAAAAACACTGAAAAATTCGAAGTTTAGCTATTTTTCGTCCAAAAATGACATTTTTATCATAAAAAACACATTTTAATGCCAATATTATATAAAATGAACAATAAAATCCATAAATAAACCAAAATGTCCTAAAAATCACTTAGGACCAGAAACTTTTAACATGCAAGGTTATTTTTAGGTTTATCTTCATAAAACCAAATTAATTAGTTTTGTATGTTAATCATATAACTCGGAAAAACTATAAACCGATTTGCATGCAAACAACCTATGTCTCTGATACCGCTTGTTAGAAATTATTAATCTCATTATTTAACATATTCATATATGTGACATTTTAATTTAGTCATAAAATTAGAACTAGATCTTATGCATGCAAACTTGAATAAGAATAGAGAAGAAATCGTCTTTCTTACTATGGAATTTCGGATATTAGGGCACAAATGAGTTCTCCTTCTCACTTGTTTTTGAGCTTTCCTTATATGGATGAACAAAGGATCCAAAGAAGAATCCCTCCCAAAAGTTTATGACCCAAAATATTTGTTTTGGTCTCTTGTAATTTCGGCCAATAGAGGAAGATTTGGAGATTTTATTTCTCTAATTTTTCATAAGATGTAGAGAGAATATTGATAATTTCTTACACTAGAAATTATCTTGTGAAGTAGTGAATAATTAAGAGAAAAACCATTTGCCTTTTACACCTCCAAAACCGGTTGGCATAGGGAGAGTAGAGCCAATGCATGAGCTTGTTATTCTACCCAAAAAAGAATAGGTATGCATGGCTATATTAGGTTGCAATCATCATGTTTTCCACTTAAAATAATTAACACAATTTAAACCTAATACTCTCTCCATTTTCGGCACTTATATAAAATGGGAGGTCCATTTTATATTTGTCATTTGTCAATTGTCACATGTTACTAGTCATGTGTAATTGTAATGTATTTTTAACATATTAAAAATCAACGTATTAATAAAAATACTTCATGTACAAAATCGACTTAGTAATTCATAATTACTTGTACCAAAACGGTTTATCAATTATAAAACACAACGTCTTGTATTTATAATAAAATATTCATTCAGTTTCAATTGTTTCGTAAACAATAATTTTATCTAAGTAATAAAACAATTTGATTACTTAGACCGTATCTTTACTTAATCGAATTACAATAAGACACGTCAATAATACACACAAAATCGTCCGTCAATTTTAAGCAATTTAATTAACCCGTTCGACATACGATTAATTAAATAAGATATGTACAAGGTAATGTCAAACTCTAGTCATCCAATCATTACCAATATGTGTGGACCAGTTGACTGTAAAATATTACATCCCACATGTATTCTTAAAATGAGATTTAAACATGTGATCATCATGATTAACAGTTGTGATCGCATTATTGTCGGAGGACACATATTCCAACAAATATCCTCGAGATGGACCCTCCTACCTCTTTTGTGCAAAGATACCAAATTGCATGCACAAGGTAATCCATGAGTCGTTCGTATCACGTGTCGGCATCCATCCTCTAACCCGATACCCAATCCAAGGCCTCTCAAAAGTTCTTTCTCCATTAACTCTATGGCCTTAGTAGAAACGTTCTCTTGCAATAAGGAGAAAGTACGGGATGTTATCCTTGGTTTACCCATTGCATCTTCGAGTTCTTTCTTAATCTTGGAGTATTGCCTTCTAGCATGCTGATACCCGTCGTTTAGTATCAAAGTTAAATTTATAAAACCTATTAAAACTAACATAAGCTAGTGGTAACAGGGTCAAACCACAGGGAGGCGATGCAATTATTAGTTGTCTAATTTTAAGTCCAAGGTAACAAAAGTGGGGGTTTGATTTGATTTGTTCTATACTAATGGTAATAAAAGAACAGTAAACTAAGCTAATTGATGAAAACAGATATTAAAAGGGTGCTAAGATGGTCGGTTCACTTGTAGTTTCGGCGGCAGTATACTAGGTAGGTCTAAAACAAACACGTGAGATGGGAAAATAAGAGGTCCTCTCGGTCCACTCTCACGGGTAGCATCTCTCGATCTCGCTACAGGTCCCTAATATCACTAATGCTAACTTTCGTTCTGAAAAGTGACTCAAAATGCTAAATTAACTTATCTTTCAACCTCATTAATCTAGTCGTCTTAATTAGGTAGGCTATTTTCCTTCCCTATCTTTCGATCTTTATTAGGTCGGTCAATTCCTAAACATTCAACTAGTCGCGTGCACTCGATTCGTCAAACATAGCAATTAAATTAATTAAAACGAAGTAAAACTCTCGTGACCAGTCGATCGACCATGGCGCGATTTAGGTCGTACTATTCTACGCCGCCTACTTCTACAGATCCCCTACATCCTAGCACAAGGTATTTCGCTACTCATGACTATGATGGAAACAACAATAAGATTAATAATTAATACTACTGAATTCATGCTTGAAATAATTAAACTAAGAAATAACATAAAGCGATAATTTCGGCTTCGGAAAACTAGCTAGCAATTTCTATACTACGAACGTAATAGAGTAAACTGAAATAAGAGCAGAAAAATACCATAAGAGCAGGAAGGAAGATCAAAGACCGAATGCAAAAGTAAATTAATTGAATGATTAAAACTTCTAATACCAAACAATAATTAGTTCCCTAATAACTGAATAAAACTGGATTAAAAACTCAATGAATATTCTGAAAACTAAAGCTACGTTATATAGGAATACAACGTAGTTTTTATTCCAAAACCTAATGTACAATGGGCTTCTTAATTCTCGATCTTCTTATTCACTTCAGAATTAGCGGCTTGGTCGATCGAACACACAAGGCAGTCGATCGATTGCTCTTCGCTGAACAGTAGCTACTGGAACTCGTGGGCTGGTCGATCGACTAAGGGCAGCGGTCGATCGACTGAAGTAGCTGATACTTGACTTCTAACTTCTCGTGGATTTGTCTTTCGGGCCTCGAAATGCGCACCAAGCTCGTTCCTTAAGTAAATACTTCACGTCAAATGCAATGCAAAATACTCGGGGACGGATTTGGCTCAATATCTACTCATTTCCGCATAAATCTGCAATATTACATAAAAATACGAAAGTAGACGAAATGGGGCAAATAGTAGCATAAACTACACAAATGAGCTCTGAAATGCGTGTAAAATGGGGTGTAAAACATCATATTTAGGACACGCATCAAACTTCCCCAAACCAAACCCTTGCTTGCCCCCAAGCAAGAACTAGACTCGATCCTAAAACCTAATGGAACGAGTTCAAACTCAGAGCGAAATGCAAACCGAATAGCCTAAACCAATTTAATGCATTAACTAACAATCAATTAGCAATATGAATCATGCAAACGAGTTATGAAGTCGTCAAAAACTGCTTAACCGTCAACTATATAGACTTATCATTGTGGACTCTCACGGGTCGCTCATATCACTCAAATAAGCATAGGTGAAAATGTGTAAAAGATAGAAAGAATTCATTTTGTAGTGACACTCACCTAACTACGACCTATAAGAACATGCCTGCAATCTAATATGAAAGTAATCTCTACAACCTTACATATGCATTCCAACCAAACAAATGACCATGACACATGCCGAGGTAAATATGGATATGTGAGGTATGGGTAAGAAGAGGCTAAGATAAATTTGGATAAAAACAGAGTTAAAAGCCAAGCTAGTAACTAAGGGAACCAAATTATGACAACATCCAACTTCTTGCTCAAACTTCCAATCAAAATGGTGCTAATAGCAAGCACAAATCTCACAATCTCCGATATAATCAACTCCCCATAAGAAATGAATGCAACATGGGAGCAAAAATCGCCATTTAATAAAGACTTTGAATTATGCGATTTAATTTTCCTTTTTCTTCTCGGGATCAGTCGATCGACCAACATGGGCAGTCGACCGACCGCTACAGTACAACACGTTTTTTTCTTTTTCGAATCATTTTCAATTCTGTTTTTTTTTTCTTCTTCCTTTCCTTTCTTTTTCATCTTCCCAACATTATCTCAAAAGAGCATTCACAACCAAAAATGAAGTGACAATCCCAACAACTAAACTACCATCTTGATAAAGGCAGGCTAAATGTAGGATGTAGTTAACGAGACAAAAAGGCTATTTTTGGCAGTGTGGAGCTTATGGGTAAAATGAGAAAAGGGGACCTCTACCACATGTGTCAACAAACCACAAACCGAATGCATACGGGTATTAAGCAGATTAAGTTCATATTTATGCATATTGATGTAACACGTCTTATAAGGAGTAATTACTCACATCCTAAATAAACTGGTCATAAATGTCACCAGTTATAAGCTCTAAATCTCAGAATATAATGTAGTTTGCCAAAAATCGAAGTCAAGTCTCAAGTTCAGCAAGAAATTTAACGAAAACTCGTAGACTATGCATATATGATTCTACTAATAACATGTCAATTAGCAAGGCTTAGGCATAAACAGCTGCAAATGCAATGTCATCATTGAAATACTACCGTTCCGACTCGACCTATATGCTAAAATAAACGTGAATTTATTTGAAAATTTTGAAACTTTTCAATCAATTTTTTTTTGAATTTTGATATATATATATGAAATGAAATAACAAATGCAAACTGAAATGCAATAAACGTGAAACAGAAATGCAATAAAATATGTGAATGTAATGCAAAATCCTTCCCCAAACCAAATCACACAATGTTCCCATTGTGCAAAATCATATAATGAAATAAAAAGGGAAACGAGAATTTGCGTTAAATAATAACTAAATAAGACATGAAGTTTAAACTCGGAAACTCACAAGACTTTAAGCGCAGTAAAAGGAAACCTCCCCAAACCAGCGTGAGCTAGGAGGTTTCAGTAGCCAGCAGTGCTACCATAAAGTACCTGAAAGGACAGAAAATACCGTGCATTATTTCGAGAAAACAATTTATGAAACGCAAAATTATGTGCAAAATAAGGAAACGGAAGAAAACAGAAATGAATCGGAGAATAAAGTGGAGAAAATACTCCCTCAACTCCGCAAATCAACCAAACGCAGCAGAGGAATGATCGAAAACAGTGCACAAAGAATGACAACGGTCGATCGACCACCTTACCCGATCGATCGACCAAGATGACGGAAACGAAGCTCCTGAATCGTAGCACTCGGTCAATCGACTAAGATGGCGGTCGATTGATCAAATAGCTCTTGTAACTTCCTGATTTCTTCGAATTAGCTCAATAAATTGAGCTAACAAGGTCTATAAACCTGCAAATACACATAATAATGCGCCCAAAATTGCGCAAAACCCAAAGTAACAGTCTAAAGTTTATAAAAATCCTAAGAAAACCAAACTAAGCGAATTTTCGCGCACACGAAAAACGATAAATAGTCTAAAAGCAATAAATTGTCTTAAAAAGGTCTAAGAAACGAATCAACTAAATCTGGAAAATCTCCGACCAAGGCTTCGTCTACATGAAGTAGCTTCCGCATTGCTCATCTCGGAAGCCGGACTCCACTCTACTCCGCCTCGAATACTCAACGGATCATCTCTAGCATCTTCCCAAGCATGGCCATCATCTTCTAGCTCCTCACACTCAAGATCCGACTCAAAATTTTGACTGCTCTCCTTCTTCTTGGGCTCCTCATCCTGGCTCCTCGTCGCCTTGCATAGCTAAGACATCCCAAACGGCCTCTCGAACAATGGGATCCTTCACACCGGAGCGATTAGCGGTTCTTTCTTCCCCAAACTGGTTCTGCAACATCCAAAACAAGATTTGTCCTCCAATTTGCTCCCATTAAGGGGCGGGTGTCATAACAGAATAGGCACGGGTAATGAAGGAGGAGTGTCAGTAATTACAACATAAGACTTACGAGTAGAAATCGCATTACAAGTCACATGACACATATCATCTTTCTTCCTATAAGTCTGGGCAAAACTAATGGACTGCTTCCCCACCTTAAAGGTCGGTGTCCCCGAGCCAACATCAATAATCGCACCAGCGAAGTAGTGTGCGAAAAGGGTCTGCCCAAAATGATAGATATATGGGCATCCTCGGGTATGTCTAACACAATAAAGTCAACTGGGAAGAAGAATTTTCCTATTTGCACAGGAATATCCTCTAGGACTCCTACGGGCTGGACCGTAGAACGATCAGCCATTTGCACTGTCATATTAGTGACCACAAATCTAGTCAATCCTAATCTCCTAGCAAGACTCAAAGGAATGACACTAATACTAGCCCCTAAATCACATAATGCCTTCTCAATTGAGAAGGTACCAATATTACAAGGGACTGAAAAGCTACCCGGGTCAGCTTACTTATGTGGAGCAGTGTGAGTCAAATAAGAGCTAGATTCTTCAGTTAAATTAACATATTCGACCCTATCAAGTTTCCGCTTCTTATTTAAAAGCTGCTTCATGAATTTTATATAAGCGGGAACTTGATTAACCAACTCAAGAAAAGGTACTTGCACATTGAGACTATGAATGACATTTTTAAAATTTTTAAAGTATACCTCATCCTTCGTTGGTACCACCTCTCTGGATATGGGGGTCATCGAGTAGCTTAGCCCTCTCCTCTAGGTCTCTCATACCGGCATCGGTGGACTTAGGCTGAAAATCCACTACTTTATCCTTGTTATAGCTCGAACCTTCTTCAGTCCGTCTCAGGAATGAACCATTGACCGTCGTAGGGTCATACTTTGGAATCGGAACGGACCCATCAACATTTGGATCTTGCCTCGATAGTTTCGGAGCTGTCGTACCCCGAAACAAGAAGTCCCTCAAGTTGTCTGGCATTGGAGGATGGAATGGTTCGTCATCAGCTGCTTCCTCAGTCGATCGACCATGTTGGTCAGTCGATCGATCGGTTTCAACATACATTTGAAGCTATGTCATTTCGCGGATCGGTCGATCGATCGGTGATGTGGTCGATCGACCGTGATTACTGCTGATCGTCTTTTTCTCGCCCTTTTTCTTCTTCCCTTTTTGAGCAGCTTTCTCGGGTCCATCGAGAGCAGACTCGCTCCTCAACGTCATTGCATGTACGGTCTCAATACGCTGATTCAGAGAGTGAAATTGACTCGGTATCTCAGCTGCATTCTTGTCTAATGTAGCAATTTGAGATTTCAGCTCCGTGATTGAGACCTCATTTGCCGCATTACTTTTCTGTACCTCTACCATAAGCAGTTGCACTAGACTTATCAACTCTGCAACTTCATTATTTGACTCTTGCTGTGACGGAGTGGATGGTGGTGGGGCTTCATAAGGAGGCACATATGGTTGATGCGGTGAAGTAGGAGCGTAATTATACGAATTGTCGAGCTGAAATTGATGAAAAGCAAACATCTTCTCCTTAGGGTTCCTGCATGCCTCAGATGTGTGTCCCGCTCCGCCGCATCTCCCACAAAACGGCACCTGCTGCTCCTGAGAATGGAACATGGGTGCACCCTTCTGAAGTATTGTAGATAGGACCTATAAGACCTAACAAAACAACACTAGAGGAAATGGTAAGAATTGCCTCAAGGTACTCAGTCTTCCCTTGAGGCGAAACACAGACTAAAATAAAAAACAACTAAAACTAGAGCTGTCTCCCCGGCAACGGCGCCAAAATTTGATACCCGTCGTTTAGTATCAAAGTTAAATTTATAATACCTATTAAAACTAACAGAAGCTAGTGGTAACAGGGTCGAACCACAGGGAGGCGATGCAAATATGAGTTGTCTAATTTTAAGTCCAAGGTAACAAAAGTGGGGGTTTGATTTGATTTGTTCTATACTAATGGTAATAAAAGAACAGTAAACTAAGCTAATTGATGAAAACAGATATTAAAAGGGTGCTAAGATGGTCGGTTCACTTGTAGTTTCGGTGGTAGTATACTAGGTAGGTCTAAAACAAACACGTGAGACGGGAAAATAAGAGGTCCTCTCGGTCCACTCTCACGGGTAGCATCTCTCGATCTCGCTACAGGTCCCTAATATCACTAATGCTAACTTTCGTTCTGAAAAGTGACTCAAAAGGCTAAATTAACTTATCTTTCGACCTCATTAATCTAGTCGTCTTAATTAGGTAGGCTATTTTCCTTCCCTATCTTTCGATCTTTATTAGGTCGGTCAATTCCTAAACATTCAATTAGTCGCGTGCACTCGATTCGTCAAACATAGCAATTAAATTAATTAAAACGAAGTAAAACTCACGTGGCCAGTCGATCGACCAGGGGACCCAGTCGATCGACCATGGCGCGATTTAGGTCGTACTATTCTACGCCGCCTACTTCTACAGATCCCCTACATCCTAGCACAAGGTATTTAGCTACTCTTGACTATGATGGAAACAACAATAAGATTAAAAATGAATACTACTGAATTTATGCTTGAAATAATTAAACTAACAAATAACATAAAGCGATAATTTCGGTTTCGGGAAACTAGCTAGCAATTTCTATACTACGAACGGAATAGAGTAAACTGAAATAAGAGCTGAAAAATACCGTAAGAGCAGGAAGGAAGATCAAAGACCGAATGCAAAAGTAAATTGATTGAATGATTAAAACTTCTAATACCAAACCCTAATTAGTTCCCTAATAACTGAATAAAACTGGATTAAAAACTCAATGAATATTCTGAAAACAAAGAAAGAAAATGTTTTTGGTTTTTGTAATTTTTCAAAAATTTATGGATTTTGTTTTTATGAAATTAAAGAACATATTTTTGAGATTTTTCGAAATTTTTCAATTTATTTATGCATTTTTGGAATATAAATTCCCATCCCCCACTTTATTTTGGACATTGTCCTCAATGTACATGTAGGAGTAGGAATGAAAAAGAAATACATGTTTTTGACTTTTTAAATTTATGGAAATGAAATACAAATGCAATGATATGGATGAATGCATGCTCTAATTAAATGCAATTCTATATGACATATATAACAAATGAATGCAATCTAGACTACACTAAATGATGCATGTTTTCTAGTGAACTATGGTCACCTATGATCAAACCTCCCAAAACCGTTTTAAGCACTATTTCTAATGTAGGAAGGGATAGGTTTGGTCATTAGTGACTATGCATGAATGCAAAATTAACTATATGCAAGTAACTATATGAGACATGTGAGATATATTACAATACAAGCTATACTATATGATTAACTATAATGTATGTTACTCCATGGTTGAACCTCCCCAAACCGATTTTAAACACTATTGTTAATGTAAGAAGAAAGGGGTTTAATCATGAAGTAACTACATAAATGCAACTATACATGAGAAATAGGAAAAGAAAGGGTTCTTACAATCATGATCTCAATGGTTTGTATATTGTAGAAGATGAAGATGGTAGAAAGGGTGCAAATATAGCCATGTCACGAGCCAAATGAGAGAAAAAGTGAGTTTCAGGGTCAACCCGCTCGAGTCCATAACAACCTGCTTGATTTGAATCTCGACCCACTCGAGTCGATTCTGACCCGCTCAAGTTGAGGACTTGGGACGCGCGTTTTCTTTCCTTTGGTTTCAACTCGCACGAGTTTAGGTCGGGCCCCAAGGATTTCAAGCATATTTTGACCCAACACCTTTTTAATGATAAGAAAAATGTGCACAAGCCCAAAAACTTCTTTTTCTTCATTTCTTTACATTTGCTACCTTCTCATTTTCATCAATTTCCTTCAAAAAGCTCAATTAAAATATGAGACCCTTCCCTTTCATCTCTCATACAATATTTAAATGAATGAATGCAAAATTTCACTAAATGCTTATATACAAGTTTAATGGTTATTGAGGAACTCCATCAAACCTAAGATTATCAATAAATAATTTCATAGAAAATCTTCACTAGCACTCAAAGCACGTAGAAGTCGGTCAAATTATTGGGAGTGGACATGAGTAGGCATGGATAGCAACACGAGATTATACAATTGAATAATGCTCAAGTAATCGACCGAAAAAGCATGTGAAGAACATTATGACAAAAATTATAAGAGATGTAATGGATGGAAGGGACATGAAATGGGTAGTTGCTTAGCACTTCATTCAACTCGTCCTCCAAATAGTCAAAATTACCACATTCAAGGCAAGTACTCTCATTCTCATCCAAGGTGACTTCAATGCTGTCTATTTGGGGTTCCCAAATGTCCTCATATTCCTCATCCCAACAAGGTCCACTATCAAAGGGGTTGTTGTAACAAGGCTCACCAAGCTCAACACAATTGTCTCACTCTTAAATGTCATCCTCAAAGAGTGAGTTTTTACTCAAGCTTTCATTCATCTCACTCTCACTTTGCCCATTAACATCAAATTCCATGGAAGTTGGGTTCATTGTTACACAAGAAGAGCAGGATGACGACATCCAAGCATTGGTCTCACAATCAAGAATTTACTCCTCCTCATCGTCACTCTCTTCATTTATCATACCATCTTCCCAAGGAGGGGCAAATTTGTGAACATAGTGGGTATGCTCAAGGTTATAGGAAGGGGTCTCATTCTCACAAATCTCATTTTCATCATAGTTTTCCTCAATGAATTTTTGAAATGTGGTTTTTATCGCTACCATACCTTCCTTGGCACTCTCAAATATGTCATGCATAATTTGTTTAAGACATTCGGTGGCCATGAACTCAATAAATTCCAAAAATTCCTCACAACTCATCTCACAAATCCTACCACCAATCAAGTAAAATTCTAAGTTGTGGGTTTCAAGGTTCATGGAATTATAAACAACACAACAAGCTTCATAATTTGAAAGAGTAAAACCATGATGCGAAGCATGAGTCATATAACCTTCAAATCTTGCAATATACTTAACAAATGACTCATTATCAAATTGCCAAAAAATGAATGTAGACATGTTGAGCATATGAAATAGAACAAGTACAATAAAACTCAAGAAGAAGAAGCACAACTAAAACTAGACAAAAGAACGATTCAAATACATAACACCGTCCCCGGCAACGACGCCATTTTGATGAGCGTGTCGTGGTCTGCTCTCAAACACATTTATAACCAACTACTAGCATAGCAAGCAAGTCAGGGTCGAACCCAAAGGACGGGGGTAATCAAATTGTTCAATCTAATTGTAGTTGCACTAGGTTTGTCCCAATTGGTTGGGTTGATGATTCTAAACTAATAAAAGCAATGAAAGGTAAACAAGCAATAAAACAAGGGTGTGAACAAATGATATACAATACTACGGATCATGGGATCATAGGGGAATCATGGTGAGATCAAACAAACAAGTTTCATAGATGCAAGCAATTATTATTGTTGGAATCGATTTAATGTATATCTTACGATTTCTAGGGAAAACTTAGGTCCTAGAGCCGAGTCAGTCAAGACTGTACAACACCTACAAGTCGACTTGGTTTTCCCTATTAATGTGATATAACATAAATGAGTCCTAGGAAGGTTTGGGTTCTGGAACCGAGTCGGTCAAGACTGTACAACACCTACAATCGATTTAATTCTTCCTAATCAACTATATGCATAGTCTAACAAGCCTTGAGTTGGTTTATGTCTTACAAGTCTTGTTGAAAGGATAAGAGAAACATGCTAGGTTGTCAATTAAGCATTTTATCAAATATGACATGTGCATAAGTTGGAAAAACAATAAGCAAGCATTCATATGAACTCATTAAGCATAAATCTTCCCCATGATTAACTCCCCTAATCTCCCACTAATCCCTAGTTAGGAAACTACTCACTCATTATCATGAAAAACATGTTAACAATGGTGTCAATCATCTTAACAAATATAAACATGATGAAAGAGTGAAACAATAAACAATAAACAAGTAAAGAGTGAAGGAATTGTACCAATCTTAAGATGAACAAATGGAAAGGAAAGAATAATAGAAGAGAACTTGATTGATTGATGAAGAGTTGTCAATTCTCCAAATAATAACCCAATAATCTTCAATTACCCAATAAGAAATCTTGAACAATAATCAAGGAAAGATTAATGTGTAATTTGTGGAAAGATTAAATGCTAATCTATTCTAATCTACTCCTAATGAGAGCTTAATCTAAACTAAGGAAGCTTAATCTCTTGATTATTACAAATGGAATATATATAGTGGTACAACATTAGGTTAAGCAAGGGTAGATTAGGAAATAATATGCTTAGGTGACGAATCCGCTCGATTTATGGAGAAAACGAGCGTCTTGAGCTTCAACTCGAGCGGGTTGAGGAACAACTCGAGTGGGTTGTTCTTGACTCGGGCGGGTTGAGGCATAGATTCCATTTTCTCGCTTTTATCCCTATGATGCTTCTATATACTCCTTATTTCTATCATCTTTGGTCATCATTCTTGCCTCCTCTTCATACTAGTCCATCTAAGATCATAAACAAGCTTCTAAATATGCGTAAGAGATGAGAATTCCACCTCATTATCTTCTTTCCTACAAGACATATAGAATGCACTAGGAAAGCAAATAGGAAGCAAATGATGAAAGATGGTTATGAAATGCTATATTAGTTTGCAAAAATAGGTTGATTAGGGGACTAAATGTGCGAAATCATGAGTCACATCAATGACCTCGTGTGAGTTGATATTACTCACATCTTTCCTCCCATAAAGCAAACAGGTCAGGGCTCGGAGAAAGATCTTCAAAGTCACATGCTGAATGTCATTAATCAACATGTTACTCAAAGTAGGGGCAGCTCTACCAGTGAACGAAGGCATATAGCCACTAACACCACACTCAATCAGGACATCTCTAAGATATCCCTTCTTGGCTCGTGAAAGCCTCGGGTGATCGGCGAATTGGTACAAGGTCAAGTAGAAACTAGTGTTCATTAACCGAAAGCCTACCATCTTCTCCTCTACATCATAAGTGAAAGAGCTCATGAACTCTAAGGTTAGAAAGGCATAAGAGTGTTTCCGCAAGTGATACAGCCCCTGCAAACCCAATAACTCAAAGATATGTCGGACATCTACTTCTATTTTTAGGTCCTTCAAAATACTCATGTCGATGCACTAGTGGGTCTCATGGGGCGACTCATTAACTCTACAAAAGCGTCTCTTTGCTTAGAATCAGCAAAGATTACAGTAGAGTTGTCAGGGACTTGTGGAATTACAGGGCATTGACTCCCTTCCCTTACCTCTACTTCAACGGTGCGTGACCTCTTGCTTTGGCGGGTTGCAGATGCAGCTCTCGGCATCTGTTTCAACATGGTTTTAGCGACACATCGGGTTTTACAATATCAAAGTAAACTTTTCAAAGGATTAATACGTAGAAAAGAAACAATTAAAGCGGATTTATTCGCCAAAACAAGTAAAATTTTGAGACAAAACAAGAATTTTCCACTCCCCTTTACTCTTGTAGTCTTATAAAAAGATGGTTTTAAATCTCCAAAACACCAAGTTTTCACAAGTGGTAGAAGTAATTGGACCATACTCTCTCAAAAATCAACTTCACAAATCGATTATTATCACAAAAATTGAGGCAAAATTTCAGTTTTGGGCACTTTTAAGACGTAGTTTTAAGACGGAATTTTTGATGAAATTAACCAAAATCAAGCACTAAACATATGATATTACTAGCATTCCCTACTCTATTTCGACCTTTAAAGATGCAAAAGTTAGACAAAAATCAAATTTTAAGAGTAAACCCTAGAAAATTCGGTTCACATATAGTCACAAATCGGTTTAATTTTGCAATTTCTAACATGAATAATATGATTCAAGGTGATTTCTCTCAAAATCCAACAATTACAATGCAAAAAACTTTGGTTATAAACCAAAATTCCAGAAAATTTCAACATTAACATGCCTCAAATTGATTTAAAATCAAAGGAAAGAAGTAGAAATTTACCTTGAATAAATGTGGAAACGGATTATGTGCGTGAAATTAAGAAGATGCGAAAGAAATCAAGCAACAAAATCACCAAAGTTTTGTAAAGATGAAAGTTTAAGAAAGAACTTAGGGTTTGAAAAAAGGAAACAAGAAGAAAGAATGAAGGGATTGAGGTTTACAAGCCTCGAAAAAAATTTTAAGAGCCCGTGTTACTGTAGCAGGGATACTCGATCGAGTATTTAGGTTACTCGATCGAGTAGCCTTTACTCGATCGAGTTGAGGTTGCTCGGTCGAGTTTTGACCCTTGGAGAATTAGCATTGATTATGTTTTCTATCAAACTCGATCGAGTGATCCTCCTACTCGGTTGAGTAAGGTTTACTCGGTCGAGTTGTCCCTCGTACTCAGTCGAGTAAGTCAAAACAAGCGATAAAAGATTACGAGTCCAATTAGTCATTCCTGCAAAATAACAATTCGTTGGAGTCTAAGGCATAATTAGAACTCATCACTAATTATTTCAATACCACCACTATTGATTAACATTACCTTGCATTTAACACATTTACAGTAATCAAGACATTACAAATTAAGGAAGATAAAAAAGAAATCAATCTAAAGTAAACCAAAACCCTAATCCTCTCTAGCGACTGCACAGGCGATTTTGAGGACGAATTTGCTTGCACTAATGGCAAGGAATTCTGCCTCTAAATCTACAGCAAAACTGCGTAACATCACTAAGAGGAAGGGGTTAACGTCGAAAGGGAAGAAACAACAATCTTCTGTTTCGAGTAAGTCTTCAAAAAAACCTAATGAAGAGGAGGCCAAGAAACATGCTAGTATGCATGATTTAGTAGGCATTCCTCCATTCAAGTTGGATGATGAAGAGGTCATCGTTGAGACCATTGATGAGGATGATGAACCTATTCAGATTAACAAGGACGTCTCTCAAACGATGGAAACGCAAGGAGAATGGACTCACGTGCATGGTAAGAAGAATACCATAATTAGTGAAACTGATGATTCTCCTATAATTCATATTACTAATGAGGATGTGCATGAGGAAGTAGAATACTGGAAGCAGGCCATTTATGGCTTTGTATTAGGTGCTAATCCTCCCATGGCAATTTTAGAAGGATATTTACGACGTATATGGCACAAACATAGCATTGACAAGATATCCTTTATGCCCAATGGAATTTTTCTGGTTCGTTTTCAAATGAAAGAAATGCAGGAGCAGGTGCTGAAGGCTGGTCATTACCTGTTTGATAGCAAACCAGTCATCATCAAGCCTTGGAAGGAGGATATACCACTTGAGAAAGAGGAGGTTAAGAGTGTTCCAACATGGGTGAGGCTTCATAAGCTGCCTTTGAAATTATGGGGACAGAGTCTACCTAAACTAGCAGGAGCCATTGGATCATACATACAGACTGATAATGCTACAGACATAAAAGCAAGATTGGGCTATGCTAGGGTTATGGTGGAAGTCCAAGTGAATCAAAGGTTCCCTAAGACTCTTAAGGTGGTGGATGAGAAGCAACAAATGACTGAGATTGACATAGAGTACGAGTGGAAACCAGTCACGTGCAAAGGGTGTAAGAGGTTGGGACATGAAGAGGAACATTGCAGAATTACTAGCAGGAAAATTGTGAAGCCTGTTCCAACTGTGAAACCAGTCAAACAGATATGGAGACCAGTGGTTGCAGCAAAGACTACTCCTCCTCAAGATAGCCTGTTGGTTACTCCAAGAGTGCCATGCTTGAGATCAGATGAAGCTCCGGTTATAGAACAAATTGCTGATGTACATACGGATGAAAATCAGGTCCCCCCTGACAATCCTGCAGTACAGAGTGTATCAAGGCCAGAACGGATAGAGAAGGAGGGTCACTCAACTCCTACAAATAATTAATGTTAAGCCTTGGTTTTTGGAATGTCCGAGGTATGAATAGGAGGAATAAGCAGTTAGTCATTAATAAATTTCTTTTAGATAATAATGCTGGTGTTTTTGGATTGATAGAAACCAAGGTAAAACCAACTAATGTGAATAAAGCTATGGCTATCTTTAATAATGGAGTATTTCTACAAATACTTTGTCATCCTGGAGGGCGCATTTGGATCCTTTGGCAAGCCAATCTTTGCAATGTTCGATTTATTGAATATGACTCTCGGTATATTCATATGCGAGATCACTTCTCGACTGATAATGGGAGTTTTTATTGGACAGTTGTCTATGCATTTAATGGTAATAAGGAGAGGGAGTCCCTTTGGACAAATCTAAGTAGGATTGCTAGCAGTATACAGGGTCCTTGGGCTGTGGTTGGTGATTTCAACTGTGTGTTATATGCGGATGAGAGGATTGGGGGTGCTTTTTCTAGAGCTGATGCTGAGCCTTTCCTAAATTGTATTCATCACTGTGAATTAATGGATAGTCCTTCTTTCGGGGCTTTCTATACTTGGAATAATAAGCAATGCCCTGAAGATAGAGTGTACAGTAAACTTGATAGATGGCTTATTAATCAGGAATGGCAAGATAGATTCCCTGAAATGGTTGCTAACTTTCTCCCTGAAGGGCTTTTTGATCATACACCGTGTTTGGTCAGGAATGGGGATCATCAGAATACAAAGGTCAGGCCTTTTAAATATTTCAATATGTGGAGTAAGGCAGCTAACTTCAGTACAGTGGTTAAAGAGGGGTGGCAGACTAGTAAGAAGGGCACTAAAATGTTTGAATTGGTTGGGAAGTTGAGAAATCTGAAGCCTTACTTGAAGAATTTGAATAAGTCCCATTTTTATGATATTGAGAGGAGTGTTGATATAGCTCTTACCAAATTAACTCAGATTCAACAAGAGCTAGGTGTCAGGCCCCAGGACCAGATGCTCATTCAGCAAGAATGTCAGTTAAGGGAGGAGTACAGAACGCTTGCGAGGCTCAAGCAGATTTTTTACAACAAAAAGCCAAGCTTAATGGAATCTTGATGGGGACACTAACTCAAAGATACTTTCATGGCCTTCTCAAAACCAGGAGAAGACAAAATCGGAGTGCTCCAAATTGCTGATCGGAAAGGAGATATTCATGTGACACCCCATGGTATTCAGGAGAGCTTCATTCATTTCTATACTAATCTGCTGGGAAGGAGCAATACCACTGTGAGTGTTAGCAAGACAAAGAATGGAACATGGGAACAAATGTGAAATGATCCACTCTCAACGATTCTTGGCTCCTGTAACTAATGATGAGATTAAAGAGATCCTTTTTAGCATTCCAAATGATAAGGCTCCTGGGCCTGATGGTTATTCAAGCCAATTCTTTAAAGCTAGCTGGGATTTGATAGGGGTGGACTTTTGTGAGGCTATACAGAATTTTTCAGAATGGCAAACTGTTGAAGCAGTTGAATGCTACAAGCATTACTCTAATTCCCAAGGTAACCAATCCTACCTCTGTAATGCAATTCCGTCCCATTGCCTGCTGTAATGTGGTATACAAGTGTATATCCAAACTTTTGTGCTCCAGACTGGCCAAAGTCCTTCCTCATCTCATTTCCCTTACCCAAGGAGGTTTTATCCAAGGACGAAGTATTATGGAGAATATTCTCATTTGTCAAGACTTGGTAAGGCTATATGGAAGGAAAACAGTTTCCCCAAGATGTCTATTTAAGATAGACTTACAAAAGGCTTATGACTCAGTAGAATGGGAGTTTTTGTTTCAAGTGATGACTGAGCTCAATTTTCCCAATCAATTTCTAAATCTCATCAAGGAGTGTGTCACCTCAGCTAGCTACACTTTGTCCCTGAATGGTGATTCTTTTGGGTGGTTTAAGGGCCAAAGGGGGTTGAGGCAAGGAGACCCCCTGTCGCCTCTGCTGTTCACTATATGTATGGAATACCTTACTAGGCTTCTAGCATACACAACTTCTACTATGAACTTCAAATTCCATCCTCTATGCAAAAATATGAAGCTAAGTAGCCTGATGTTTGCTGATGATCTTTTACTTTTCTGTAAAGGGGATGTGGAGTCCATCATGATACTTCTCAGAACCTTCTCTACTTTCTCTAAAGCATCAGGTTTGCAGATGAGTAAAGGTAAGTCTAATGTGTACTTCAATGGAGTGAATGCTGATATTAGAAGAGAAATAGTACAAGTGTCTGGGTGTATTGAAGGCACTTTGCCATTCAAGTATTTAGGGGTGCCTATCAAACCCTCTAAATTGAGCATTAAGGATTGCCAACCTCTCATTGATAAGGTTTTAGAAAGAATCAGAATGTTGGGCACCAAAAAATTGTCCTATGCTGGGAGATTGGTCCTGGTTAAAGCGGTTTTCAAGTCTCTTCATTCATACTGGGCGTCCATATTTATTCTTCCAAAGGGTGTCATTGCTAAGATTGAAGCTATTTGTAGGAATTTCCTATGGAGTGGGGGATCAGAATTTACCAAAACTCCTACAGTAGCCTGGTCTAAAATCTGTACAGGGAAGAAGCAGGGAGGTTTGGGACTAAAGAATGAGTGTCTATGGAATAAAGCTGCAGTTGGTAAACTTATCTGGTGGATCCATGCTCACCCTGACAAGCTCTGGGTTCAATGGATTCATAGCACCTACTTAAGAAGGAATGGATGGGGGGAGTATCAGTGTCCTAATGATGTTAGCTGGACTTGGAAGAAGGTGTGCAAGCTAAGGACTGAAATGCAGACTGCCTATTCTCAGAATGAATGGAACTTGCTACCTGGTAAAGAGTATTCAGTTGGAAAAGGTTACTCCTGGCTGCAACAGGCACCCCCTGAAGTGGCATGGCATCATCAAGTTTGGAATAAGTGGACTGTCCCTAAACATGGAATGATTGCTTGGATGAATCAGCATAAGGGCCTTAACACCAAAGAGAAGCTATTTCGCCTTAATATCAGCAGTGACTATTTCTGCTGTCTCTGTGGAAATGAGGAGGAAACTAACCAACACCTGTTCTTTAAGTGCCCGTATAGTAAAGAAATCATGGTGCGTATTCAGACATGGGTTGGAGTTGTGATGCCTGATACCAGGGATCATGAATGGAATGCTAGATTGTCTAGATTGAAGGTAGGCATTCTGAACAGCATTCTGAATGCTGTTACTTACCATATGTGGAGGCAAAGGAATGGATGCAGGCATGAGATGAAACTGCTAAGGCCGGAAGGTTGTGTGACAATGATTCAATACGAAATCAGGACCAAAATTAAGCAACAGCTGAAAGGCAAGCTAGCTAGAAGGGATCTTATGTGGATAGGAAAACTCATGTAATTATGTTTCGGTTTTATTAAGTCTGATGCTTGGGTCAGACGAATATAGTTGATGTATTTCTATTTTACAACATGTCACACAACATACGATTCAATTTGATCATTTCATACCTTAATTCAAATAATTGTATAGGACAATAACGGTATACTATTCATACATATGCATGTCAATTCCTACAACGCAGCAGATTCATGTAAATCTAATATCACTTACATGTCACCATATAATATCATGTATACTTCCAACACATCTTACCGTCCATCCATACACTTACGCATATACAACTATATAAACATTTATGCATCACATATTCCTGTCGTTCACACTCACAAACATTACCCTTATAACATATACTTATCACACATTTTCTTATTATACACACAAGCACACACAAGTCCCGACTCAATATCCTCATTCGAAGTGGCTGGCTTAAGCATATTGGGGCCGAGATTTTGGAATGAGGGCGCCTTCTCACCCAAAATCAAGCAAATTTCAAGGGGCTCCCAACACACATACACCGGGTTCATTTTATTAGACTCGCTACGTTCATTAGGTTAAATGGTTACAGGTTCCAAAATCGTCCCTCTGATACCACTTTGTAACACCCCCATCTACCAAGGAGCCTTAACAAGACCTTCCCTAGCAGATAAGGGGATTACCATCTCGGTAGCCCGAGAAATAGTAAATATCAAACGTCAATAAAAGAACGATTAAGTTTACTACAAGTTTAACTCGATAAAAAGGAAAGGTACAACTGATAACAACGACTATTAACTACGGTGATACTATCCATGCCATGACTCAGTGATAGACTCGTCCCTCCAAAGCACCCAGCTAAACTCCACATATCAACACCTGCTAAGACTGACTGCTCACCATATAGGATCACGGCAGACACATAATAAGAAGAAAGACAAATAACACAACACAGTGTCAGAAAGTGAAGAACAACAGATGAAACAGAGACAACATACACACAGCCATCTCCACTCTAACCACCATCATCATCTGACTAACCCAAAGGTAAAGTCCTGCTGAATATCCATCGTAATGGATAATCCACACCGCCAATGGGGGACCGCAACCGCTCCCACGTAAGCCCCGCTCATCTGCATCGAGTGAATAACCAATGTCCATTAATGTGCACATCCACCTTGTGGCGGGAACCACAAGAGGAGAATCAAGGGCGTAAAGCCATTCCCGAGATGACTCAACTCAGCTAAGAACACACCCCATATACAACCACAACATCATTATCAACATTAACGGTACTATACATCATACAAGACAAACAATCAATAGTACCCAGTAGGTAAACCTACCTTTAGCAATCAACATCAACACTGCATACAACCGTACGAAGGCATCGCAACCACCATAGACACCTATCAAAATAGTAGGGAAAACCCTGTTACTAACAACCCTAACTATACACAAATCTAGGTATGATGATGAGAACTCACCTATACTCGGCATTCCGGCGATAAGACATCTACCCGACTTAAGGTTCCGCTCCCATGGTGTCCCCTAAGTATAAAGGATCCCAAGAGGTGAAGGTTGGGGGAGAGGAAATTTATCGACGATTAGGTTTAGGAAGAAATGAAAGGAAAACTGATTTTGGGTTCACGACTTCATGATTTATATTTTACCACTGAATTCGACTTACTCGATCAAGTATAGGACTTTTTCGATCGAGTGCCCTCTACTTGATTGAGTCACTAAGCTACTCGATCAAGTAGCCTACGCTAGATCGAGCCTCCTAATCCCAAAGGTTATTATGACGTAAGATCGAACTAATAAGGTTTCAAGAATTCTAGACATGTGTCTAAGGTCAGACAACGACGGTCAACGGGTCCATATCAGGGCGGGTATTATAGACTGACCCTGAGTCATTGACCTTTTCTTGGGAGGTACATATGCTTCTTCCCGTGGACCTAGCCTTTCTTTCGCATTGAGTCGAGGACCCGGTCTTCCTTCCAACCCATGTTTTCCTCCGTAGACCTAACCTTTCCTAAAAACCTGGCGCTGAAGAATCAGTCTTGGTCTTGGTCTTAGGATTAGATGAGCTAGGAGTCATCTCAGTCAGAAATTCGCGTCTCCTTTCATCCTATTCATGATGTTTTAGTTCGGTAGTTTCATCTTTGAGTATTCATTTTCTGATGGTAGCAGAAGGCTTTGTAGTCTACTTTAGGTATGAAGAGGACACCTATGCAGTAGGGTGAGGCTCTACAATGTGCGAGATGGTCCTAGTGTAATAACTCGAAAATCTAGAAAAGAAAGAGCACGACACGTGAGGAAGTAGTGAGAATTGAGGAAAGAACCTTGGGATAAGTATGATAAACATGTATGGTTAGTAAGAGTGATAATGATAACAAGAATTTCGATGGACCTTATGATAGAGTATAATGGCAACAGAGATTACATGAGAACCGGGAATGAGAATTGAGAGAAGACTGAGGAATAATTGTGAAAAGTGAGGGGGTGGCGAATTTCTGGGACGAAGTTCATTTTTTAAGGAGGGAAGATTATAATACCGGGATAATTTGGGACCCACAAAGGACCTAGGGACAGGTGAGGGGACCCATGCATACTCGGAAGTATAGGATGACCCTTCCACTAGACCAAGTAAGACCTAAACTAGACCTAGTAGACTTTCAGTGGACCGTGTAGAACCCCTAGCGGATCAAGTGTCTGGCACTCGGTCGAGTAAGGAGAATACTCGACCGAGTGAGTAGCACCCGGTCGAGTGAACCGGTCACTCGGTCGAGTGAGAATGTGCAGTACCCAAGAAATGATATTTCGGGATTTCATCTTATCCAAACCCCTTATCCTCTTCATTATTCTTCTCCTTCCTTCTTAATCTAAAACACTCCCCCCTCTCTCTAAATGCTCACATAAACCCTTCCATGGCTTTCAAGCTTGGATTGATGATGGAACATCCCACCTACTTCCCGATCTACCTTTGTAAGTCGAAATCTTACCTTCCTCCTTTGTCTTATGTTAATCTCAATTTTAGGGTTTTACTAAGGGAAATTAATTAGTATTTACTTATGTAATATGGGTTACTAGTGACTAATAATAAAGGATTTCATATTATGGTAGTGTAGAATGGATTGTGATAGTGTTGTATAATTTGTTTAGGATGAGACGGTTTTATGAGATGGTTTTAGGAGACGGAGTCGAGTCTAAACCAAGTATCTTGTAAAGAATGCGAAAAGGTAAGTTATCCTACTCGGTTTCAATACTTTGTATGCATAATTGGGTGTCTTTCCTCACTATTGTATTGTGAGTCGGTTGGTGTATCATGTTGATATTGGGATTAACTTCATAAATTAATTATATGTTTATGTTCTTCTTCATTTGTCACATTTGGTCATGGTTGTATTATGTGGAAGGTCTTTGATGGTGGTACTTGGTCGTTGAGGAGACGTAAGACGGTTGGGAAACAGTCTTACGCTCGGGTCACCCCTTGGAGCTTCCCACTTCAATGGAAATGTACACATTAATGACTTGAGTTAGGAGGGACTCGTGTGGCGAGACCGCGAGACACGACGTCTGGCAAGGGATTCGGTTTTCTTATGGACCCGATACATTTGGGCGTGTTCCGGTATCTTAAGGTGTGGTGTTGTGTCGTGGGTGTATCCCTGGCATCGGTGGATATGGGTATGTCTGGGCGTGTCCTGGTACCGGCATGGTATTTTTATTTCCTTTGCATTCTAGCATTTTTGCATGTTCATTTACTAAATTACATTTAATAATTTTGTATTGAAACTGACATTTGTGCGTCTGTGTAAATGTCTCTTATTTTCGGGGTGGTTATGTCGATCCATATGATATTTCCGATCATATGAGGAGCAAATATCTGCAGGATTAGCTTTGGTAGCACATGGGAGACGAGACAAGCCTTGATGACATTCGAGTCGAGCATAGTTGACTAGAATAGCATAGTAGTCATGAGTTGTAATCGTTTATTCATTCATTCATGGTTATGTAATTCACTAAACACTTGATTTATATTAACTGTTTCGTAATTGCAACTCCAATTTCACCGCCTTGGGAAACCGAGATGGTAACATCCTCCCATTACCTTGGCCGGGTAAGAAGGGGGTGTTACACCTGGTCAGCCACCTTTGAAGCCAAGCTTCACACCTTGAAGAAGTAAGTTCCATAGGTCGTTGCACGACATCATCTTCAGGTGGGATAATTTGTTGACCCCCGAATTGGCGAAGAATACTATATGGAAAGATTTGGGTAGAACGCTCCAAACCAGTGAAGTGATGTGCCTCACTCTACCATTTTCCGGAAGACCAGTAAAGGAAGTAAGGTGAAGCCAAGGTAGAAACAAGCGAATGAGGTGGCCATTGTCACGGTTCAATTCCTCGCTCCAGAATGCCGAGTCGTTATTTTTCCCAGAAGGTATACGTACCTGACAATTGGTAAAATTATTTGCTCTGTAAGAATCAGGTACCGCAGGATGATTTATAAGGTGCAGCCTTTCTAGAAGCTAAAATTGTATGAATTGCAGCAGGAAAGAGAAGAAAAAAACATGAAAAAGAAAAAGAAAAAAAACGTGAAAAAGAAAAAGAAAAAAAACGTGAAGAAGGAAAAAAAAAGAAAAAAGCAGTGAAAAAAGAGAAAAGAAAAGCCGAAAAAGAAGAAAAGAGAAAAAAAAAGAAAACACGAGAAGAAAAGCTCATACCTGCAGAATACGGGTCGATCTAGTGAATACAGCATCAGGGTCGATCCAGTGAATATAGCATCAGGGTCAGCTGTCTTGGCATCTAAACCCATTATTGTCTCAGCAAGAATTAGCCAAGCAGGGCTACGATGCGCTTCCATCAACACAACAATTGCTACAAATTTCGCTTATCCTTGATGAGTGATAGTATTAATATGCTCTTCAAAGGCATAAAAATGAAGCATAATCAAGCCGAAGGCCCTACGACGATGTGCCCCGGTGATCAAAAGGTAAGTAGAATTACAAAAATTGGTCAGAATAACAAGAAGGTCAACTTGATCGTCGTCGACAATGGCGCGTGCCTCATTCTGGGACAAACCTAGAAAGTCACGATATTTGTGCATCCACCCTGGCAGAAAAGTGGGTATGGCAGGAACTACATCTGATTTCCACCCTCCTAGGGTGGCGAATTCCTCAGGCAACCCATTAGGAAATACGAAGACATGGTGCCTCGAATCCCAAAATTTGAGGCAGTCTTCCAGTCGAATCTGTATCTGACGAAGGGAGAGGAATTGAATTAATCCCACATTAGTCAACCACTGAGTTTGTTGAGATAGGGCTTTAGCCTATGATTTCGTGGCACCGATAAGTGCGTTCATGATTGTTCGAAAGAACTTATGTGATAATAGGATTTATGAAATAAAAGCAAGAGAATTTTTTTGATGATTATGATTTTCCCAAAGCACCCTTTATATAGGAAATATAAGGGGAATTACTACATAGAATATGGAAACTACTCTTTCGAAGATTAGGAAAGAGTAAGAGAAGAGAAGCCATGGTGGGCCCACGGCGTGAGGTAGCGGGCAAGCCTGAGTTTCGTCGCTTCAAGCTATGCGATATTGTTTGTCGTTTCTGTCACCGGAATGACCAATTTACATTTTCACCTCACAACGAGTCGATATTAGAATTAGAACAAGTGAATACTTATGGTCTTATTTTTTTTTTTTTTTTTTTTTTTTTAAGGTAGCGGGCTATGCCCACGTTGTGTCGTCTGAGTAGCATTTCATGCATGTCCATCATTGTCAGAACAGAAATTCAAAAATTAAAAAATTCAAAAACTTTTTCAGAATGAATCAACTTTTTTTCAATATGAATCCCATTTTCAAGATCGATGATCCAGGCTTTTAGCCTAAGTCAAATTCAAGTGCCGAGTCGATGACCCAGGCTTTCAAATGATCCAATTTTCAAAGATCGATGATCTAGGCTTTGCCCAATTCAAATCCAAGTTTTTGGGTCGATGCCCCAGTTCTGTATTCAAATGATTCCATTTTCAAAAGAATTCCATTTGCAAAGGTTGCTGATCCAAATATGCTTACGTGATGATTATTACTCGTGCATTTTTGTGTTTCAAATGTTAACAGGAAATGCTCTAACTGGGGGCTCTAAAGTCATCGACTTTAGAAACATTACAAACTGGGGGCTCTAAAGCCGCCGGCTTCAGAGCTATCAAAGTAGAAGGATGATATTAACAAGCAAATGATTCAATTCCATACAAGAATGTGAAAGAGAAGAATTCCGCAACTGAAAGGAAATGATGATGAATTTTGGACAAATGCCAGCAAATGATAAGTTTTGGGGCAGTTCTAGCAGATGGTCGAACTACGATCAGGTATGATCTCTTCTTATGGCTGGCGAGCTTATGTCAGCAAGTCTAATGGACTATAAACGACCCGTGGAATCCTTAAATCATTGGAATTGGGATATACTTAGACCTGGCAAATGGATCATTCGGGTCGGGTTTGGGTCAGGTCACATCAGGTCGGGTGATTTTTGTAATACTCGCCCTGTTAGGGACCCGTTTACCGCCGTTAACCGACCTTAGATACATGTCTAGACCTTTGGAAGCTTTACGAGTTCAACCTTGTGACATAGTAACCCTCTGAGTTTAGGAAGCTCGATCTAGCGGGGGCTACTCGATCGAGTAGCTCTGTGACTCGATCGAGTAGAGGCCACTCGATCGATTAAGTCCCATACTTGATCGAGTAGCTGGAGTTCAGCAGTAAAATATAAATCGTGGGGTCGTGAAACCAAAATCATTTTTATTTCGTTTCCCCTAAACCTAATTGCCGTCACATCTCTCTCCTTCACCAATCTTCATCCTTTGGAGTCCTTTGTGAGTGGAGACACCATGGGGATGGAAAGCATGAGTAGGGTAGCGGTCTTGTCGCTGGAATTCTATGTGTAGGTATGTCGTCATCATCATCATCGTCGTCCTTAGTTTTGGTTATGGTTGTGGCAGTAGTAATAGAGTTGTCATACTGTTTGTATAGGTGGTTATGGTGGTTGCTTGTCGTCTTATGGTTGTATGCGGTATTGCTGCGGATTGCTAAAGGTAGGTTTTCCTACTCAGTACTGTTGGTTATTTAGTTTGTCGATTGTATTGTTTAATTGGTTTTTGTATGGTTGTCGGTAGTGTGGATTTGTTGTAGTTGGTTGTGTTGTTTGGTTTTCTCTGGTTCGTGAGGTGCGCCCTCGGCTGAGTGGAGTCACTTGTGGGAGTGGCTTCACACCCTTGATTCGCCCCTTATGGAACCTGCCACAAGAGGGGATGTGCACACTAAGGAACATGAGTTTGCACTCGGTATTGATGAGCGGGGCTTAGGTGGTAAAGGCTGCGGCCCCCCACTGGCGGTGTGGATTACTGTTTGCGGCCGTAATCTGAAAGGACTTGACTTCAGGCAGTCAGAGGAGTGATGGGTGATTGGAAGTGATATTAGATGTGTGTGTGTGTTGTGACTAGTGTTGTGTGGTTCTTCTGTTACTAACCTTGTGTGGTGTTGTTTGTGTTTCTTCTTGTGTTGTGTCTGCCGTGATCCATTATGGTGAGCAACCGGTATTATCAGGTTGATATGTGTAGCTCAGTGGGGTGTATTTGAGGGACGAGTCTACCACGAGTCATGGCAGAGATAGTATCACATAGTTGATAGATGTCGTCAGTTATATCTTTTATTTTGTTGAGTAACCTGTAATAAACTTAATTGTTCCTTTATTGACGTTTGATATTTACTATTCCTCGGGCAGCTGAGATGGTAACGTCCTTATCTGCTGGGGAAGGTCTTGTTAAGGCTCTTTGGTAGATGGGGGTGTTACAGTTTTCGGGTCAATAACTTATTGGGTCACTTTTGGGTCGGGTCGTTTTTGGGTCGGGTCACTTCGGATCAGCTCATTCTGGGCCAGGTCAATTTAGGTCGTTTGGGTCATTTCGGGTTATGATTTTGCCTTAATTAGTTCATTTCGTGTCATTTCGGCTTATTCTGGGTCAATTGGGTCATTTTGGGTCACTTAAGTCCGGTCACTTTGGGGCGGGACAGTTTGGGGTCGGGTCACTTCGGGTCTATCGGGTCATTTTCGGGTGATACATTTCATGTCATTTTCGGGTCTCGAATCAGCGTTATCGGGCCGGGTTATTCGGGTCGGGTAAGCTTTGCCAGCTCTAGGTATACTATTATTTTCGCCTTGTCCACGTCTTAGTCAAAGTGGGGGCTCTGTAAATACCCGTATCTGTCGATATTGGAATTTATAAACTTTCGTCAAACACCGATGATGATAAGACATGTAATCTTAGTTAGCATTTGTCATTTATTTGGGTCCGTTTTATGACTTAGAATAGGCGTTGTCGATGAAGCATTTTTCTTAATTTAAATTATATTTAAATTAAATGTTTTTAAGATTCTGAATTCATTTTATTTGTTTTAATTTGAATTTATTTTCTAATTTATTTTATTGTAAATAAAATATGCTTTGATTTTAAAAATCGTTTTGAAAGTTTAAAATTGTTTTATAAATCGTACTTGAAAAACCCAATTTTTACGTCGGTTTTATACGCGATTTCAAGCTTGTTTTCTATGCGATTGATGTGTCCATTTTATATATGATTTTACCCCTTATTTTAGCTTGGTTTTTATTTAATATCACACTTTTATTAGTGTATTTGTGAGCTAATTCCGTGTTCTAGTGTCTTTGCTTGTTTTTATTGCATTTTGTAGGAAATGTTGCTTTCATAGCTTTTTCCCGTCATATGTGCAAGCACTAGAGATTACGAGGCTAAAAGAAACAAGACATGCAAAAGGAAGGGAATCTTGGAGAAAATCGAGTGAAGGAATCCCGAGCATGAAGAAATGGAGCTCGGGTTGATATTCAACTAAAGAAAGGAATTTGGCCCAAGCAAATGTTCAAGTCAAGCAAATGGAAAAGTCAAGCTTAGAGAAGCTATGGGAACTACCAATTGGGAAACTTTGGCTCTTGCTTTTTACCAAAAGTATTTTCCACCGGAGAAAACTCAAACCTTGAGGAGCCAAATCACGGGATTCCGTCAACAAGCTCTAGAAAGCTTGTATGAAGTTTGGGAGAGATACAAGGAGTTGCAAAGACAATTGTAGATACCACATTTCTGCACCTCCCGCAAACTACCCGGTGATGATTGGGCCGCATGTTTGGTATACGGAACGATTTATGATAGTTCGTAAGTTTATCGTCAAGTGATAGCTCAAATACTTGTGTCTACCCCTTGGTTGTCATCTACGCGCCGATACAGTCGTTTTGACAGTAATTAGAGTACATTTGGAGTCCAAGTCAAAAACCGTTTCATTTTCTAATAAACCGTTTTAAAATGCCGAGTCGGAATGTTCTGGACTATTCCGGATATTTCTATTCCATAAAAGTCAATTTTTATCTTTTGGTATAATATATCCCGAAAATCATATTTTAAAGAATAAGGAAGTCGAGATCTACCGCAATTCCGTAAAAGAAACGCGGAAAATCTTTCTTCCGCAGGAGGAAACCTCCGGGGAAAGGACGCAACACCTACTGTGCCTCTTCCCCAGCTCTTTTCTGCGTATTTTCAAATCTTTTCGAGATTTGTTTCCAAAGTTTTACCTTAACCCTAATTCCTCCGTGTGATTAGTATAAATAGGGACCTTCGTTCCTCATATTTCTCACGCGAGTGTCCGCCCTTCTCTTCTCCCTTTGCATTCTAAGACCGCGCTCTAAGCTTATTGACGTCTACGTGCTTGATCAATTGACCACGTAAGCTCGGATCCTTCTGAGTACCAGTCACGTTTGCATGACTGACCAATTTGACCAACTCCAACTCCACCTCAATTAATCAATCAATTTAATCTAAATCCTCTAACGAGGGCACTTTCATCATGCATTCGAGTCGAGCAATCACTAATCGTAAACTTAGTTAATCTCGTTTCGTCAAACATGTAAGTTTGAGGGTGTATATCCCATCTTTTATTATTGTACTTTATTATTGTATCAATTAATGTAAGGTTTACGTCAAAAATATGCTTAAAACCGATTTATAAAACCTTTTATCAAACCTATTTTTACGGATTAACAGCAGACAGACGCCGAGAAGAAACGCAGCAATTGCTGCGCCTCTTCGAAGAGTCGGAGCATCTGCTGCGTCTCTTCCTGCGGCTGCCGCAGTTCCTGCTTTTCTACTTCTTCCTTCGTCCTCTGTTAATTCGTCCTTTGTTTTTTTTTTCTTATTTCCTTCTTATTCATTCACATGTAAAATTATAATTCATTGTTCTTAATAATTTATCACCTTTAAATTTCGACTTAAATCCCTAATAATCAATATTTGCGGGTTTTCGTCATTAAAATCAAACCCGGTTTTTGGAGATTCGATTTGTTCATATCAAATCTCTGGAATTCGACTTTTGTACATATTTGCATCTGTTTATCACAACCTTATTAATAGTTTGATCTAAATAAACCTAATTAGCTTGTAATAATTTGACCTAAATAATTTGTAATTAATCTCTTATTAATCTTATTAGTTTAAATTCGTTTAAATTCGCTTTTACGACCAATTCACATGTAAATAACTTGTTAAATCACTTTCATCCGAGTTAAATATCAATAATCAATCGTTAAATCCACCAACGAACAATAACAATCGCAGTTCTGACTTCACAGTCAGAACTCACCTCAGGAACAGACGCAGTGACCACTGTGCCTCTTCCAAGAGACGCAGTACTGCTGCGCCTATTCCGGGTTGAGCTCTGTCTCTGAACTTCCGTTCTTGCTTTGACCTAATTCGTTAATTGTGTATTAATCGGCTATTAATCCTAATATCACCTCTAATATGTCCGTGTTTTCTAACCTAGTTTATTTCCACTTTCTTTTCTCAAATTGTCCGTCTTAAATATATTTTTGAAGTAAATCAATTAATCCGTTATAATTTATTGTAATTTTTTATTATCGTTATTTATTTATTGTATCTTTTTTCGTATGGTTTGTTTATTTGTTCTCACATGTAATTAATCTAACTTCCAACTTTGACCCAATTGTATGGTAAATTACATGTTCACCGACGTAGTCTAAATTCACATGTTAGGTTCAAAATGTTGTTTGTTGCATTGCATGCATATAATCGACAACACATCGAGTATGAATAACTTCCCTAATCATTAGTAGAGGCCGCTATCGAGGCGGGCGGGATTAGGTGTTCAAATAAAGGACTTCCTAATATGTACCCTCACCCCTTACTCCAGATCTCTGTGAACATCCGTGTTCACTGGCATCCACGAGAGTCATTCTAGACATATTAATGCTAAGGGTAACGAGTTCTTAGTGTCTATATCATTAAGTTGTGTCTTGACATGACGCGAAGTATTCGAACGGTTTCCAATTTTCCGCAATAAATTGGTGGCGACTCCACAAATGCAAAGCTTATTTCCGAAGTGCCCCCGTGGGCCCCCCGTGTCCACAGTTTGGCGACTCCGCTGGAGAGTAATACACTTAAGTGTTGCCAAGGGTGATACTTGAACAAGGTTAGGGAATAGTTTATATGAGACAGTTGTCGGTTTTCATTACTCGATCTTCTTAGATCATTTTATTCGGCCTTCCTAAGCCCAACCCAACCCATTCGACCAATCGTCCCGTCTAGATGGTCCAAATTCTTATCTGGGCCTAAGGATGGATAGCGATTGACGTCAACCATACCATGATGCTTACTCATGTTTGTATCAAGGGCTTTCACTACTCGAGGAAATGGACTAGGAACCGACCTTACTCACGTTTGGCACGGACCTCTCCACAGACCCGGGTTTGATTGCTCGGTATGGCAACCCACCCTTTTAAACCAAAACCCTTCTAAATGCACTCAGCATATCGTTATAATGCCCGTATGAATGCTTGTTTTATACGTGATCACCATTTTATAAACAAAACCATGACAAAATTTTGTAAAATAAAGACCTTTTCAAAATGTTAATATTTTCGCAAAAATGGCCCAAATCAGCGCAAAATGAGTCAAAACTCTGTCCAAATGTCGAGTCAAAATTCGGGCCTCAAAACCCATTTCAAAACCTCACTTCGAGTCAACACTCCTGCAACTACACCATAGTTGACTAGGACAAACATTTCAAACCTTTGTCATTTTCAAAAACACACTTGACACAAGTGACACACTCCCACTTCACAAGTCAAGTCTCTTTGCTTTGAGTAAGTGTGCTAGAGAGGTCGATCTTGTTTTGATTCATCGCCGATCTCTTATCCAGTTTCCAAGATGCCTGAAACTAGTACCACAAGCGCCAGCGGTCAACCTCAAATGGTAATGCTCAAATCCTAGCTGCGCTCGCTCATCTCCAAACAAGCCAAGATCAAGTTTATGATCGCCTCAACACAATTGAAGGCCGAATTGTTGCTGTAGAGACTAGACTCCTTCCTGCAGAAGATGATATTCCTAGCGAATTTGTGCATGATAACCTCCCACCTTTTGTTGGACAACAAGAGATCAACCCTCCAATAGGTCCTACTGAAGCTGAGAAGCGACTCCAATACTTGGAGGAGCAACAAATGTCCCTCAAAGGAGATGACATTTATAGGGAGAACAATCGTAAGTATGAGGCTGTGAACACCAAATTGCCAACCAACTTCAATATGACTGATATCCCAAATTTCAAGGGACATGAAAACCCTTTGAACCACATTCGTGCTTTCAAAGACTACATGTCTATCAAAGGCATCAAACCTGAGATGTTCCTAAGGATCTTTCCTTCATCTCTCGACACCATTTCTAAGCAATGGTTCTACTGTTTGGAGCACAAGAAGATCGCCACCTGGGATGATGCTGCAATCGAGTTCGCTAAACAATACGCGGATAATGCTGAGATCCCAGTCAACATGCGTACTTTAGAGGTTCTTACCCAAAATGAGAAAGAAGGCTTCACCGACTTCCTAAGTAGGTGGAGGAAGACTAGCACACAACTTGTTGAGCGTCCAGATGAAGCTACCCTTGTGGAAAAGTTTGTGGATAACTTAAGACCCATTTATGCAAACCACTTGAGGTACCAAAACATAAAGACCTTCAAAGATATAACTGTGCTAGGGACAAGAATTGAAGATGACATCTGTAAAAGACTCTTGTCCAAAACGGTAGGTCGCGGATATCAAGGTACAACGAGTCGTTCTTATGGCTCTTCTAGTAAGACTAATGAGGTTAACCTTATCGAATCATCCAAGAAAAATAACCCGCAAAGGAAATTCACGAACATTGGCGATATATACTCCAATGCTCTAAAAAGGTTGATGAAACAGGGTAAGCTCCAACCCATAGGGCTTACACCTGACCCAAAAAAGAAGTCCAAGTTCCGGGACGAAAATTCATACTGCGAATATCATAGAGGTAAGGGACACGATACATAGAAGTATTACAAGCTAAAGCATGTCCTTCAAGATATGATCGAAGATGGTCGCCTACCCATACCTCCTGGAGGTAAGCCTAACAATACTCAGAATCCTCTTGGAGTTCTGATGATTACAAATGAAGAATCTACCTTAGATTGTTCACACCTCATTTCTCCAATCGAAGATGAGATCCATGCGTTAGAAGATGAGGGGAGTTATTCCACCATTTCTCCTACCATCGCCGACTTTATTGCATGGGCAAAGAGTGTGAGTAGGCAAGTTTCAGAACTGGAAGATGTAGTAGCATCCCTCCGTAATCCAAGCACCATACCCAGAGAGAGTATGCCATTGAACCTATCTCCAAATTCTACAATGCAAGAGGTAGTAACCGTGGTTGACAGTCTAGTCGACCAAATAATCAATCTAGAAGATCAGATCATTAGATTAAGAGAGCTTCCTACCGTCAACGGAATATGGGCCAACGATGATGAAGATGAATACCTCACTAAGCACTACCTAGTCAAGATTAGTGAGGACATAGTCAAAGGTAGTGAAGACCAAGATATAGACCACCTTACTCGTTCAGGGCGTCCATATCAAAACATTTCTCAAAATGGTCCTATAGCTAGTGGTCCAATTACTAACACCAACGTCGTCACACCAAATGATGGCGAAGATGCATCTATTGACCACTTTCTAAAACAACTACAGAAGACAAAGGCTGATCTTTCAGTCTGGCAACTAGTGGGAAGTTTATTTTCTCATCGCCAAGCTTTGTTGTAAGCTTTGGCCAAATTAAATGTAGCACACAACTCTACGCCTGACAACGTAGTCAACTTGGTATTCCAACATTAAACTAAGCTAAGTAACCTAGTTACTTTCTTAGATGAGGATTTGTCTCCCTTTGGCGCCAGTCACAACCTAGCTCTATACATCACCGTCATATGCTTAAAGAAAAATATGCTAATGACTTTGGTAGATGATGGCTCTGCAGTCAATGTCATACCATTGAAAATAGCCTATAAATTGGGCATAAAAGAATCGGATTGGACTCCTACTAACCAAGTGATGTGACCATAATTAGCGCATATTTAGCCCCCGAATTAGCCTTGTTCCCATGATTTTTAGTGCATATTTGGGTCATTTCTTATCTTTAGTTCTTTGTTTTGCATATTCTTTGAGATTTTGATCCCTTGGTAGGAAAGGAGTAAGAATCTTGCATTTTCATGGCAAAACGAGACTAAATTGATCAAATTCAATGACCAAGCATCAAGGAGAGACAAGATTAGAAGGCCTTTGTACATATTATAGTAGAAGAGCAATGTTGAGAAAGGATCCTTGAGTCCCCAAGGAAATCCCCAAGGAATTTATGAAGAAAAGGGAAGAAAAGAAGAAGATGTCTTGCTGAGTGACAATCCGTGCGGATTGTCCCCAATCCGGCCGTCCCCCAGCTGCACAATCCGTGCGGCTTTCCTCTAATCCGCGCGGATTCCACCTCCACAATCCGTCCGGATTCCCTCGAATCCGCTCGGACCCCATCGCCAGAATCCGCCTGTCCCGACCTTATTCCACCCGGATTCCAGTACAGCACTATTTCCTCTTCTCCAAGTTAAAAAGAAAGAAGCCCTTCCTTCGAAAAATACCGGCTCCTCCTTACTCAATCTAAAAAGTGTAATTACTAGTTTAGCCCTTAGTTAACCCTAATGCATCCTCCCTAATTTCCACTATAAATACCCCATTAGTCTAATTAGAGGAGCATGTTCTTCTTATCAATAATTAGAGTAGTTAATATCAATCAATTCTCTCTTTAGTATTGTAATCAACAATTAATCAAGTTCTAATACAAGTTTTATTTCCTTAATCTCTCTTTTGTTCATCCTTTATTTTGGGTAATTGAAGATTATTTGGGTTATTGTTGGGAGATTGACAACCTCTCAATCAAGCATTCAAGTACTTCTTCTATCTTTGCTTTATTATTGGAATCATTAGTAGGTATAATTCTCTTAATCCCTTTTAATTATTGTTAATTACTTTCATTTATTCATCATGTTTCATATTGTTGGTATGATTGACAACCTTGCTAGCATGATCAACATGATAATGAGTGAGTAGTCTCTTAGCTAGGGTTAATGGGTGATTAGGGGAAACCAACATGGGGAATGATTCATGCTTAAATTAATATGCTTTCATGTTTTATTTGCTTGCTTGTTTTGATCTCAACTTACGCACATGTTATATTTGATGAAATGCTAAGCCTATGAATCCTTGCATTTACTATCATCTTCTATCTTTTCAATGAGACTTGTAAGACATAACCCAACTCGAGTCTCATTAGACCATGCATGTTGTTGAGTAGGGAAGATTAAGTCGACTTGTAGGTGTTGTACAATCTAATCGATTCGGCTCCGGGACCCAAACTTTCCTAGGATTGTAAGATATAACCCAACTCAATCCATCACAACAATAATTGCTTGCTTATAATTTGAGAACATGTTTGTATGATCAATTCCCATGATTCTTCTATGATCCCATGACACCCTAGTGCTTTTAATCAATTGTTTACACCTCTTTAATTCATCTTGCTTGTTTATTTTCATTGCTATTTTAGTTTAGTGACCTTCTACATCAATGTGACACCCTCACTTATCGCGGAAAAGTAAACACGTAATTCTAGAATAAAACTGCATGGATATGTTTGTAATAGGTTCAATTGGGTAAAAACCTGTAATTTTAAATCCTGAACCTGTTATAAAGATATCCAAATTGGAAGGTGTCAAACATACAAGGTCTAACTAGAAGTTTCACAACATAACCATCGCTAAAGTCGCGAATAGCAAATTATACAACCAAATGTAAAGAGGGAGACATATGTCCCTAAAATGTATGTGACATAAAAAGTGTTTAAGGGTCACAATAAAATAAAGCCAATCTGGGTTCCAAGGTTACTTTGCTCGCTAGCTCGTCCATGTACCCCATATATGCATCACCTACCTGTCAATCGCATTTTATACAAATACGAAAGCCACAGTCAGTGGGGAGTAACTCCGAGTCCTCCCAGCCACGAAATGTCATAATTAATATAACATGTAAACATAAGAATATGAATACGAATCACACAATGCCTTAGCATTTAGATGCTAGACAATCGTGCTTATCATGTGAACAACAATATAACCACACATAGTCCTAGCATGTGAATACTAGACCGACTCGTACTACACTATCATGTGAATCACATAACATCCAGGAATCCAAACTCTATCAACCATAGCCGGCTTGCATCTCACCTTCTATGATTCATAGAATCATCAAACAAGAAAGGGCAATATATCAAAGACAGGCATAAGTTCTTAGTCCCGTCAATAGTCACTCTGTAACTCGAGTCTATACCACGAGGTAGGGAAGGTAATCGAACCGGTATCTTGGCTCAGAGGTTCTATCAAAACATGGCCAAGACACAACACAACCCTAGCCTAAAATCTGCGCAGACCTAGACATGCGGATACACACCACCGCACCCAAGACCCACAATTTTTCTAAAACAAAGTGAGTACCCTAATGAGTCCACCAAAGGGTTGGCTAGTACTTAAGCTGACCACTTACTCTCAAAATAAGTAACGAGGTCATGCCCCAACTTGGATATAAACCCACCAAGTCGGGAACACAAAGGCTATTAAGCGGTGAACATACACTCGTCAAAGACTATAATGACCTATCTATGATGAAGGCCGAAATACTCACCTAGGACCTAGTCCCACTAGTCCCACTTGAATACTTTAGCCCACACCACACAAGACAAGTAGGATACCCAATTAACCATAAGAGGGCAAAGAGTCCCACTTACCAACATAAATGCTAACATTCTATCATGTGAAAGGCTATATAAATGTCTATTCAAATGAGACAATCCAACCATATCCTCAATGTCATCAATAACCAAATTATAGCTAACCATCAATATCATAGTCCATGAGAATAAACTACAATGGCTAAAGGCAAACAAGACTCAAGCATAAGGCATCCAAAGCATCCAACACCCAACATGTGAAATGATAATTATAAATATCAAGGCATAACATAAAACCTCCAATAACAACCAATCTTACCTCAAAGACAAACCCTCGACCCGAGTCCCGCGACGGGTCATCGGTCAAATCGAGGCTGACCGGTTTAAACCTAGTTTGACCAAACTCGTTCGATCAATCTGGCCCAGCTCAGAGTCTTTGCCTACTTTGGCCCAAATCATAAAATTTATCACAATATAATTCTCATGCTATTTCTAATTTCTATCATGTGAAAAACGAAAGTAACACATTATCAATCACCTAAACACTTAACAAACAACAGGCACAACATTAACTACTAATGTGACATTAATTCGTCGAGTAACTCGGAATAGTTACCTTATGCTAGCAAAGAGACAAGTAATAACTTGAGAAAGCTTCTAAAACCCAAAATTACTCTTCATCTTCAACCACATATGAGCCACCTAAAATAATTATGTGAAAGGACGATATTAACGAATTATCATTATATAAAATAAGAGACGGAAATTAATTTAATTATATTTTAAATAAACCAAACTAGCGTCAAAACAATTTATGGACACGGCTCAAAAGTTATTATGACAACCTCAAACTCGGCCTAACCACCAACTACACATGGCCTCAAACTCGTGACTTAGCTAGGCCACGGCCAGGCCACAGCTAGGCTACAGCCAGGCCACTGCCAGGCCATCAGACTCGCCTAAAAGCAAGCCTTAAAGAGTCCGACACGACCACCACCCGACTACCCATAGCCACCCTTCACACTACTTCATAACCTGACCCAAAAATCAGTCCAAAACAGAATCCAAAAGATGCCTAGGTTCGACCCCAACTCCAGTCCTCAAATGCAAAGTGAAAACCCACGATGACAGCTCTCGTCCCTGCCCAAAACAGAGTACCAATCGTCCCCTTAAGACTCCATTCTCGCGCCTAAAAACAGTCCTAGCTGAGCCAACTAAGTCAACATTTAAAACGGTTTTAGAGCGGAAATCCACAAGTATAAAGCAACTCAAAAACAGACCCTAAAGACTACAAAAATCGCCCCAACACAGAGTCCAAATTAGTCCAAAACAATCCCTACATGTCAGTATACACCGTCTCACCTATAAAACACACCAATTATCACCCAAAACAATCCATACATGTCAGCATACACCGTCTTAAATATACCACTTACTAGCTAGCATCCCAAATGATCCCTAGAGGTCAGTATACACCGTCTCAATCATCTCCACATATCAGTATACACCGTCTCAACTATACAACTGACTAATTAACATCCATAAAGATCCCTATATATAATTATACACCGTCTTAAATAAATAAAGCTGAAAGTATAAATTGCGTTTGTAAAAATACATGACGAAAAAGAATTTTACTTACAACGGATTGACAGGAATGATGAAAGCAGCACTATGGAACGAAAATCATTGATAGCGGATGACAAACGGAGTGGCAGGATCAATTTAAAACCTGATAAAAATTAGAACAGAACGAAAAGTAGAAAAAAGAAGGAAGAAGAAGAAAAGAGGCGTGAGTTTGTGAAAATGAGACAGCAGCCTGCTAGCCTGCTATTTATTATACGTACGTTTCTTCGTCGTTAAGAAACTTCGATAGTTATTAAAATCGTTTCGAGTTAAATTTAACCGGTTTAAGAAAGAGTCTCATAAATGAAACGGAATCAATAATAAATAAGTTTAAAGAATGAAAAATAAAATAAACTCAGATAGTTAACGGAAATAATAAGAAATCGGCTTGAAACGGAATTATCAGCGATTTTTACGAAACTAACGAATATTAATAAAAATTGCTAATTTAGTGAAATAAGCTCAAAATAGCTAATTGGACGGTTTTGTTCCCAAAATCCATCTCGGGTTCACTTAAAACAACTTTCATAAGGACTCGTAAAGAAACGGAAATTATTAAATAAATAAACTCGAACTAACTTCAATAAACTCGAACTAACTTTAAATAAACTTATTAATGATTATTAAAATTAACGTATCGAATTATGATGAAATTAATTAATTAGCTAAGCATATATATATATAAATCGTTAAATGATGTAATTAAATTCAAAATAGCAATTAAAAGAATTTTATCCAACTTAATAAAATACGGGGTGTTACAATCAACCCAATTTGTGACACCCCTTAGACACCACTAGTTGCAATAGAAATCTCATTTCAATACCCGTCCCTTGGGATCCGACCTTTACTTGCCTCTTTACTAATTGTAGAGTTGTTTGTGAAGCTATAAATTGTGTTTTGATTCGTACGTGACCCAACGACCACACCTTTAATTGTGAACACGAAACGGACCGATAAAAAATGGCGCCGTTCTTGGGACTGTGTTTGTTTGATTTAGATTTCCTTTTTATTGTTATTAGTTGTGTCTTTCTTCGCCTTGGGGAAGTAAAACTCCTCAAGGTTTGTTCTAATTGTTTTCGAGTTGTTTGATATTTTGCATGTCTAGAAGGTTACAAGGTGATTTGTTTCCTTTTGACCGTGAAATCGAAAGAACCTTGACGAACAATAGGAGACTTGTTAGGAGGAATTTAAGAGGTATTAGTGAAGTTGTTCAACCCACTAGTGAGTTCATCAACCCTTTCCCAATAGAAAGAGAGGAGAACCCATTACACAATACCCCACAAAATCCACCTACAATGCCTAAATTCTCGTCACACTCCGTACCCACCGAGGAGAATCTATCAAATGGTACTCCTACACCGCAACATCTAACCGGAAATTTTATTGCCAAGTCCGCCTTCATCCAATTAGTTGAGAGGAGCCAATTTGGGGGGATGCCTAGTGAAGACCCTCATTCTCATATGGAAACCTTTTGCGACTATTGTGATGCAATCTCTCAAACGGGCGTGACTCAAGACCAAATTAGATGGGTCTTATTTCCTTTTTCTCTAATCGGCACCGCGAAGCAATGGTTGAAGGGCCTTGATAAGGCCACCCTCGGAATAGATTCTTGGAAGAAGTTGGCTCTAGCTTTCTACAAAAAATTCTACCCACCGGAAAAGACTAACATGCTAAGAGCTCAAATTACGGGTTTTAAGCAAAGGGATGAAGAATCTTTGTATGAAGATTGGGAGTGGTTCAAGTGAATTTGTCGCTCATGTCCTCACCATGGACTTAGCGAATGGTTTTTGGTACAATAATTTTGGATGGTTTATATGAAGATTCTAGGAATATTCTCAATATGGGATCAAATGGAATGTTCACCGAAGTTGATGACAATCAAACATGGAACAAGATTGAGGAAATGGCGGTCCATAACTCACAATATAGTAGACCTCGCAAGGCTACTAGAGGAGGAAAGCATGAAGTGGACTCCGTTACTCAATTGGGTGCTCAACTTAGTGCTCACATTGACACAATCAACTTGAAGTTTGAACAAGCTATGGCTAGACTTGAAGAAAACTCAAAATCATCAAAGCATCATGTTAATGCCATGACGGCATCCTCATCAATCCCAAGTGGGATATGTGAGAATTGTGGAACTTTGGGACATGACCAAGGTGAATGTAGGGGAACAAATGAACAAGTGAATGCTTTCCAAGCATACAAGAGTGGTACCCCTTATTCCAACTTTTACAATGAAAACACCAAATTCCATCCAAATCTCTCATACAAAAGCCAAAATGTTCAAAACCCTCAAACAACATACACTCCACCACCCATGAGAAACCAAAATCAAAGACCCTTTTTCAATCAAAACCAAGGTTACCAAAATCAAAATCCATACAATCACCAAAATGACCAAGGTTTTGATGTCCAAAAAGCGGTCCTCCAAATGCAAAAGAATCAACAAGAATTTTTCACTCAAATGCAAAAAGATAGCCAAGCAAAGGAAACCACCATCAACAACATCCTAGCTCACATCAAGATGTTGGAAACACAATTGACTCAACTAGAATCTTCAAGCTCACAAAGACAAAAGGGGCAATTACCACCTCAAAGTAATCCCCCTAGACATGAAACGGTTAGTGTCATTCACTTGCGAAGTGGTACAAGGTATGAAGCACCGAAGAAGCAAGTTGAGGATGAAGTTGTGGAAGCTAGTGATAAGGAAGAAACTGTGCAAAGCTCCAAAGATGGAGAATCATCAAAAGAAGAAAGTTCAAAGAAAAATGAAGACAAGGTCAAGGAGAAGGAGCCCATTGTGATTAGACTCCCTTTTCCAAGTCGTCAAGCCAAACCCAAATTTGATGATCAACTTGGAAAGTTCATGGAAATTGTGAAGGATTTGGAAGTCTCAATTCCTTTCACGGAATTAATAAATCACGTGCCGGCTTATGCGAAATACATGAAAGATATCCTCACAAAGAAGAAGTCGATCCGGAAGCTTGAGACTATCGCCTTCACTAAGGTGAGTAGTGCAATACTTCAAGGGAGTTCACCTCCAAAGTTAAAGGATCCGGGAAGCTTCTCAATACCGTGTACCATTGGCGACACGACGATCAACAAAGCCTTATGTGATCTAGGGGCTAGTGTGAGTGTCATGCGGTACTCGATAAGTAAAAGGTTGGGGATGGGAGAGCTTAAATGCACCAATATCACACTCCAAATGGCCGATAGATCGACGAAGACACCATTAGGGATATGGGAAGATGTCCCCGTACGAATTAAGAAGTTTTTCATCCCGGTGGACTTTGTCATTGTTGATATGGAGGAAGATTCCAACATTCCAATCATTCTAGGAAGACCTTTCCTACACACCGCGGGTGCGGTGATTGATGTAAAACATGGTGAGCTCACTCTAGAAGTGGGAGATGAAAGCATAACCTTTAATCTCGACAAGACTATGAGAGCTCCTCGTTTGCATGAACCATGTTTCATGATTGATCATTATAGCCGAAAGGATGAAAGGAAGAAATCGGAACTCCAATGGAAGAAGAAAATTGAAGATGCTCCATTCAAAGAGCAAGTGAATTATGACAAGGAGAGCTTGCAAAGCTCATCAAAATCAATCAAGGAAGAAGAGAATGGCCTCATTGGCCAAGAGAAGAAATTGGGAGAGTTGTCTCCATCTAAGCAAGAGATTTTCAATGATCAACTTAATGAAGTTTGTGGTCTTTGGGACAACGAATTTGAAGGGATTTTTAATCCCTACATTGGTAATGCCATCGATCAAGACCGACAACAAGGGCCAAGGTCTATTGAAGACCTCTACCATGATAATGAACAAGCTTTCGATTACTTTTTCAAGGTGTTGAGCAACATCAACAACACCTTGGACATGCCCCCTTGACATCTCATCAAGAATGAGAGTTTGGTGGAGTCCTTCCTAAACCACCACTTGTAAATATTTCTAACTCCCTAACTTACATTTCAATTCTTGTATTGCACTTTTTGTCATCTTTGGATTTTTATTTACTTTGATCAAGATAATTGTCATGTTTGAGAGAAGTGAGGGAGGGACTAATAATTTCAATTGATGTGTAGTGCTCTAGCTTAGTGTGGGGATGACAATTGCCTAGGCTATCCATGCCTAGTAGTGGCCCCACAATGAAGAACACAAGACATGAAGAAAGAATAGAAGAATGGTAAGGGAAATGCATTGTGCACGGATGGAACTGAATCCGGGTACAAGGGGTCGAATCCGAACGGATTCCAGAGAATCCGCCCGTCTTCAGTAATCCGAGCGTACTGGGTCGAAGACGCACGACTTTATAAGCTGAGATTTTGGAAGATTTTTGACTGTAAGAGAATCCGGGCGTCTTGGAATATAATCCGCCCGGCTCTGCAAATCCGTCCGTCCTAGACTGAAGACGCCCGTCTTCTCTGCTGAGGAAAACAAGAAAAATTTCCTGGACTGAAATCCGTCCGTCTTCAGGCAAATCCGCCCGTCCCGTATCAAGCAAATCCGAGCGTCTTCTTCTGAATCCGCCCGTCTTTAGGCGAGTTTTATAAAACCCAGAAAGAGCAGAATCCGCCCGGATTGGGCAGAATCCGCACGGATTGCCCCTGCAGTTCAAAAATTTTGGTCTTTATAAAATCCCTCCCACCTTCCTTCATTCATTCATTCATTCATAAACACTACCCACAACATCAAAACCCTCATCCTCTCCATCACAAAAACAAAATCCCTCAACAACATTCACCAAAAACAAATCAAATCATCCTTCTAACAACAAATCAATCACTCCTTCTTCAATAAAAATCAAAACCAAGCACAAAATCTTCAACCTTGGGTCGATTTTTGATTTCATAAAGGCAAAGCCTTTCACCTTTAAATCGATTTGGGCATACTACAAATTGAAGATTTTCCATTCTTTTCTTGGTTAGTTTATCAATGGAAAGGACTAAGGGAGCAACAAAGGCAACAAAGGCACCAAAGGCTAAGGCACTCTCACAAAGGCAAAAGGCTCTTCAAACAAAGAAAGCATTGGCTATGGTGGTAGCAACACCAAACTTGGAAGTGCAACAACAATAACAACCTTCTATGGGAGCAACAACACCTTCTACTCCGGAAATTGATCAACTTTTGCATTATCCGGAGGTAACTTTTATTTCCGAAACCCATAGAAATACCTTTGCCAAGTTTGCTAGGAAGTCATTACAATCCACCAAATTTATATGTGAAGATACCTTAGAAAAATTGGGTGTTCTTGAGCAAACTAGAGCCTTTTTCAAAGCCATGGGGTTAGAGAAATTGTTTGAATCAAAAGAATTGACATACCCCTCCCTTACCTTGGAATTTTTGAGTTCTTTGAATGTCACCAAAGTTGAGAGTGGGAGAATCTCGAGTTTCGTCTAGCTAATGTTAGTAGACGCATTTCCTTTAGGGAATTGAGTGAAATTTTGGGTCTTAGTGATGAACCGCGTTATTTTAAGAATTATGGAAAGTATGACCCCGAACCTCTTTGGGAGGCAATTTCCGGGAGTAAATTTGAGGACTTTCATGCGAGTCGTGCTCTTTTGGTCCACCATCCGGGCATAAGAGTATGGCACAAGGTCATGGGAAACACCATAATTGCAAGGAAAGATACCAACCATTTCACCAAACTTGATTTTATTCTCCTTGAATCGGCTTTGAACATTGGAAGAGTACACACCAAGCCTTACAATTCTTTGAGGCTCTTGGTAGATAGATGGCTCAACATTGATTGTGGGAAGAAGGGCACTACCGTTATTGTCAATGGCGGCCTAGTCACTATCCTAGCTAAGTACTTTGATCCTAACTTCAATAAGGATAACAAGTACAAAGCAAAGGAGGGTGGTCATCTTGTTGATTTGCATACTATGATACACAAGTATAAGTGGGTTGCTAATAACCCCCTTGACACTAAGTATGGATGGCTCACTAGTGAAGCTAGATCGTTCACTTTACCCTCAAAGATTTGTCGTCTAAGCGTCCACCGGACCAATTATCTACTTCCCCTTTCTAAAGAGGCCGAGTATATTATTCAACAACAAAAGGCTGATCTTTAAACTCCCTCCTCTTCCATTGTCATACCACCTTACCCCTTTGAGTATCAAGAGTTCAAGTCGGAAGGAGTTGAAGCTAGAAATGATTATTTGACTCTTCTCATGCAAGCAATGCACAAGCAAGCCTTTGAGGACCGGAAAAATGCTTACTTGGCTCAATATCCACCCCTCCTACACTTAGCTAGGCAAGGATTACTTGATCCATCATGTCCTTTGCCTAGTTGGGCGGATAGAGAAGTCCTATTTCCGGGTGCATCTAGGGTCGTTTCGGATGACAATGAGGTTGTTGGTAATGATGAAGAAGTTGATGATAACATTTATGAGGAAGCAAGTGAAGAAGGAGAAAAGGATGGTGAAGATGATGATGAGCAAGATGAGGAAGAAAGTGAAGAAGCAAGTGAAGAGGGAAGTGGCAATGTGACCACTTCTAATGAGGAAAGTGATGGTGATAACATGATGGAAGATTAGCAAGCCTTGGAGGCTCCTACCCTCTCATGGTTTGTCTATTTCTCTCTTTGCTTTAATTATAATTTTGATCATTGTTGGAGTAGTCCTAGCACCATAGAGGACTCACACCTCGGTACCATTGAGGTGTTCTCATTTTATTGTTCCCATTTTCAAAATCCAAAATGACAAATTAGTTTCATGTATTGCATAGTGTGTGCATGAACTACACCCATTCTTGGACATTAGCAATAGTGTCTCACTCGGTTTGGGGAAGTTAATGCATACACAACGGGAGGTAATTTAAATTATCCTCTCCGTCATAACAAAAACCATGCATCATGTAGTGTAGCTTAGTGTAGATTGCATTTAGTGTAGAAATCATGCATCATCTTTGCATAATTTCCATCATTTTGGCCATTGAGGACAATGCCCATATTAGTGTGGGGATGGGAATTCTAACATTTAACTCTTATTCAAAAATCCAAAAAAATTGAAAAATTTCAAAAATCAAAAAAATTTGAAATTTGAAAACCCAAAAACATGTTTATTTCCCTTTGTAGTCTTGTATATATATTGTCTTGTATATATTGTGTTTGTTCTATCCTTGTTCACATTGATTGACTACGCCATATCCGAGACATGAGGATCATGAAGACCGCATGGTATGATCTTTCCAATCTCCTTTTTCCTCTTTATGTTAATGACTATGTGGCTTTATTTTGATTGATGCGGTATAACAATGTGAACTTAGGACTTGCATTTAGTTTATATGTCATATTAGTTGATAGAATCACTTGCATTAGGATGTTTATATTAGTTGCATCATGGCATGTAGTTGCATTTTAGAAATGTTTTGAAAAATGCCTATTTAGGAACTTTGACAAGAGCAACTAAGCAATTACAAATACTTGTTCAACTTAAGACTTTGCCTACTAGAATGGTTGTAAAACACCCTAGATAGTGTCATACTAGTGTCTTTTGACCCATGACCCAAAGCCTAGTCAAGGGTTTGCATGTGAGTCACCTATCCAACCCCGTGATGCGATGTGGACTTGGTTAACTTGTCTAGGTGACCTTGTTTGACCTTGTGGTAAGGCAACCCAAAAATATTTTCTATCAATAAGCTTGAAGTGCTCATTTCAAAGAAATTTTGTCATGTGGAAGTAATCTAATGCCAAGGAACCTCAAATGTTATGAATTGTTGAAAGTTGAGAAATTTAAGTTGTTTTGATGGAGGCGTACCACTTCGATGTGCTTTGGTGCGGGATCCATTGAATTGGGCCCCCATACGGTTGTGAATTCGGCCGCCCAGAGACAGAGTGACTATCACCCCGAAAAGCTATTGTCTAGAGGTTAACCGGTTGCCTAATAAGCGATTGGCGAAAGCAAAGGACACTAGCCCGGAAGGGACAAACCCCATCTTAAATTTTTGAAATGTGAAAGTGAAATGAGGACAATTTTGAATACTAGTCATATCCACCCGTTGTGAATAAAGATTTGAGCACTTCATTCCCAAAAAGCCTTTTTGTTAAGCCACTTGGTCGAGCTTGGGACGATCCATGACCTTTACTTTTGTAGAGAATTCGAGACTTGTCATGTCATATGCTACTAGCATCATAGGGATCATCATTCCACCACCATCCGATCGCTCTTGACGAAAGCATTTGGAAATTGAGGACGAAAGTAGTCTAGTTTAATACCATTTGGAGGTGATTTAGTGCCATCCTCTTAGACTTAGTAATTTGTTGAACTAGTATTTGTGAAGGATTACATGCTCTTAAATTTGTTCCTCTTTAGTGCCTCCGCCACTTGATGAGGAAGTGGCTATTCCTTTTTGTAGATGCATCCATTATGTGATTTTGTGTGCTTAATGTTTGGATGTGTCGCCATTTTGGCAAGACCCACCTTGCCTTGCAAGAAGGCATCTTACCTCATGGTTGTCTTGTTGTGAGTTGAAGAGGCAGAGTGAGACCCGCTAATTGTCTCATATCGGCTATATTATTAGGATAGGTTAGTATTGGTCCTAGTCTTTGTCACCTCTTTACTCGGGACGAGCAAAGGTTCGGTTTGGGGATATTTGATGTGACCATAATTAGCGCATATTTAGCCCCCGAATTAGCCTTGTTCCCATGCTTTTTAGTGCATATTTGGGTCATTTCTTATCTTTAGTTCTTTGTTTTGCATATTCTTTGAGATTTTGATCCCTTGGTAGGAAAGGAGTAAGAATCTTGCATTTTCATGGCAAAACGAGACTAAATTGATCAAATTCAATGACCAAGCATCAAGGAGAGACAAGATTAGAAGGCCTTTGTACATATTATAGTAGAAGAGCAATGTTGAGAAAGGATCCTTGAGTCCCCAAGGAAATCCCCAAGGAATTTATGAAGAAAAGGGAAGAAAAGAAGAAGATGTCTTGCTGAGTGACAATCCGTGCGGATTGTCCCCAATCCGGCCGTCCCCCAGCTGCACAATCCGTGCGGCTTTCCTCTAATCCGCTCGGATTCCACCTCCACAATCCGCCCGGATTCCCTCGAATCCGCTCGGACCCCATCGCCAGAATCCGCCCGTCCCGACCTTATTCCGCCCGGATTCCAGTACAGCACGATTTCCTCTTCTCCAAGTTAAAAAGAAAGAAGCCCTTCCTTCGAAAAATACCGGCTCCTCCTTGCTCAATCTAAAATGTGTAATTACTAGTTTAGCCCGTAGTTAACCCTAATGCATCCTCCCTAATTTCCACTATAAATACCCCATTAGTCTAATTAGAGGAGCATGTTCTTCTTATCAATAATAGAGTAGTTAATATCAATCAATTCTCTCTTTAGTATTGTAATCAACAATTAATCAAGTTCTAATACAAGTTTTATTTCCTTAATCTCTCTTTTGTTCATCCTTTATTTTGGGTAATTGAAGATTATTTGGGTTATTGTTGGGAGATTGACAACCTCTTAATCAAGCATTCAAGTACTTCTTCTATCTTTGCTTTATTATTGGAATCATTAGTAGGTATAATTCTCTTAATCCCTTTTAATTATTGTTAATTACTTTCATTTATTCATCATGTTTCATATTATTGGTATGATTGACAACCTTGCTAGCATGATCAACATGATAATGAGTGAGTAGTCTCTTAGCTAGGGTTAATGGGTGATTAGGGTAAACCAACATGGGGAATGATTCATGCTTAAATTAATATGCTTTCATGTTTTATTTGCTTGCTTGTTTTGATCTCAACTCATGCACATGTTATATTTGATGAAATGCTAAGCCTATGAATCCTTGCATTTACTATCATCTTCTATCTTTTCAATGAGACTTGTAAGACATAACCCAACTCGAGTCTCATTAGACCATGCATGTTGTTGAGTAGGGAAGATTAAGTCGACTTGTAGGTGTTGTACAATCTAATCGATTCGGCTCCGGGACCCAAAATTTCCTAGGATTGTAAGATATAACCCAACTCAATCCATCACAACAATAATTGCTTGCTTATAATTTGAGAACATGTTTGTATGATCAATTCCCATGATTCCCCTATGATCCCATGACACCCTAGTGCTTTTAATCAATTGTTTACACCCCTTTAATTCATCTTGCTTGTTTATTTTCATTGCTATTTTAGTTTAGTGACCTTCTACATCAACCCAATTTGTGACACCCCTTAGACACCACCAGTTGCAATAGAAATCTCATTTCAATACCCGTCCCTTGGGATCCGACCTTTACTTGCCTCTTTACTAATTGTAGAGTTGTTTGTGAAGCTATAAATTGTGTTTTGATTCGGACGTGACCCAACGACCACACCTTTAATTGTGAACACGAAACGGACCGATCACCAAGTGTAGATACCTCATTTTTGCACCTCCCGCAAGCCACACGGTGATGATTGGGCCGCATGTTTGGTACACTGAGCAATTTATGACAATTTGTAAGTTTATCGTCAAGTGATAGCTAAAATACTTGTGTCTACCCCTTGGTCGTCATCTACGCGCCGTCACGGTCGTTTTGACAGTAATTAAAGTACATTTGGAGTCCGGGTAAAAAACCGTCTTTATTTTCTAATAACTGTTTAAAATACCGAGTTAGAATATTCTGGAATGTTCCAGATATTGCTATTCCATATTTTCAATATTTTAATCTTTTGGTAAATTATATCCCGAAATTATATTTTAAATAATAAGGAAATTAAGATCAACCGCAATTCCATAGTAGAAACGCGGAAAATCTTTCTTTCCGCAGGAGGAAACCCTTGGGGAAAGGACACAGCACCTGCTGCGCCTCTTCCAAGAGCCGCAGTGGTTGCTGCGCTTCTTCCCCAGCTCCTTTTTGTGTATTTTAAGATCTTTTCGAGATTTACTTTCAAAGTTTTACCGAAACCCTAATTCCTCCGTGTGATTACTATAAATAGAGACCTTCGGTCCTCATATTTCACACACGAGTGTCCGCTCTTATCTTCTCCCTTTGCATTCTAAAACCACACTCTTGCTTTTTGGCGTCTACGTGCTTGAACTTTCGACCACGTAATCTCGGATCCTTCTGAGTAACAGCCTCGTTTTGCATGACCGACTAATTTGACCAACTCCACCTCAATCAACTTTATTTAACTTCCTCTTAGAGGGCATTTTCGTCGTACATTCGAGTCGAGCATCACTAAACATTAACTTAATTAATCTCGTTTCGTCAAACATGTAAGTCTGAGGGTGTAAATCCGATCTTTTATTATCGTACTTTATTTTTGTAATCATTATTGTAAGGTTTATGTCGAAAATATATTCAAAACCGATTTATAAAACATTTATTCAAACCCTTTTTATGGGTTAACGGGAGACAGACGTCGAGAAGGAACGCAGCAACTGCTGCGCCTCTTCGAAAGGCCGCATCATCTGTTGTGCCTCTTCCTGAGGCTGCTGCAGTTCCTGTTTTCCTTCTTCTTCCTTCGTCTTTTGTTTAATTCGTTTGCGTGTTTTTGCTTCGTCTTTGTTTGTTCTTATTTCATTAACATTATAATTTTAGCATATAATTTATTAATGATTTATCACCTTTAAATTCCCGACTTAAATTCCAAGTAATTCATATTTGCGGGTTTCGTCATTAAATCAAAACCCGGATTTTAGAGACTCGATTTGTTCATATCAAGTTTCTGAGATTCGACCTTTTGTACATATTTTCATCCATTTATCACGTCTTTTCCATCTTCAATTTAACCTAATTCGTTTTCATTAACTTTAACTTGTTTTAATTCGCAATTAATAACCTTAATTAGTTTTATCTCATATTTTATTGTTTTTATGACCAATTTGCATGTAAATAATCCATTAAACCACCTCTATCCGAGTCGAATATCAATAATCAATCATTAATTCACCAATGGATACTAACGATATGTAATTCCGGCTTCACACCCAGAATTCACCTCAGGAACAGACGCAGTGAGCACTGCGCCTCTTCGAAGGGACGCAGCTCTGCTGCGCCTGTTCCGGGTTGAATTCTGCCTCTGAACTTCCGTTGTTGCTTTGACCTAGTTATTAGTTTACGTATTAATTTACCATTACCCGTATTATCACCTAATAATCTGTTCGTTAATTTGTTTTCTCTTTTCTTTTCCCAAATCATCCGTTTTAAATGTATTTTCGACGTAAATCATCAAACCATTGTAATTATTGTATTTTCTCGTATTCTTTATTATCGTTTGTTTGTATGTTTTCACATTTAATCAACCTTAAATCCTCACTTCGACCTATTGTTTGCTAAAATACGTGTTCACCGACTTAGTTAATGCTCACATGCTAGGATTAATTTATTGGATATTGCATTGCATGCATATAGTCGACAACATATCAAATATAGATAACTTCCCTAATAATTAGTAGAGGCCGCTATCGAGGCGGGCGGGATTAGGTGTTCGATCAAAAGCGCTTCCTAATACGTACCCGCACCCCTTACTCCAGATCTCTGTGAACATCCGTGTTCACTGGTATCCACGAGAGTCATTCTAGACATAGAATGCTAAGGGTAACGAGTTCTTGGTGTCTATGTCGCTACTTTGTGTCTTGGCACGACACGAAGTATTCGAACGGTTTCCAATTTTCCACAATAAATTGGCGGCGACTCCACAAATGGAAAAGCTTTTTTTCCCAAGCGAACCCCGTGGGCCTGCGTCCACAGTTTGGCGACTCCACTGGGGATTAATACACTTACGTGTTGCTTAGGGTGAAACTTGAACAAGGTTAGAGAATAGTTTATATGAGACAACTGTCGGTTTTCATAACTCGGTCTTCCTAGATCGTTTTATTCGGCCTTCATAGGCCCAACCCAACCCATTCGACCAATCGTCCTATCCGGACAGTCCAAATTCTTATTTGGGCCTAAGGATGCATATCGATTGACGTCAACCATACCATGGTGCTTACTCCAGTTTGTATCAAGGGCTTTCACTACTCGAGGAAATGGACTAGGAATCGGCCTTACTCCTGTTTGGTACGAGCCTCTCCACAGACCCCGGGTTTGATTGTTCGGTATGGCAACCCACCCTTTAAACCAAAATCCTTTTAAATTCACTCAGCGTCCCGTTATAATGCCTGTATAATGCTTGTGTTATATGTGATCACCACTTTCTAAACGAAACCATGACGAATTTCGTAAAATCAAAACCTCTTAAAAAATGTAAAATTTTTGAAAAAAGCCAAATTTAGCGCAAAACCAGTCGAAACTCTGTCCAATTGTCGAGTCAAAATTCGGTCCTCAAAGCCCATTTCAAAATCTCACTTCGAGTTCACTCCTACAACTACACTATAGTTGACTGGGACCAACATTTCTAAACTTTGTCGTTTCTTCAAACCTCACTTGACACGAGTGGCACAATTCCACTTCACGAGTCAAAACTTTTCTTTGGGTAAGTGTGCTAGAATGGTCGATCGTGTTTTGATTCATCGTCGATCTCTTATCGAGTTTCCAAGATGCCTGGAACTAGTCACGCAAGTGTCAATGGACAACCACCGAATGGTAATGATCTAATCCTAGCTGCTCTAACTCGTCTCCAAGCTAGCCAAGACCAAGTGTATGATCGCCTTAACACAATCGAGGGCCGAATTGTTGCTATAGAAACTAGGTTACCTCCTGCAGAAAATGAAGTGCCTCATGAATTTGTGAATGATTTCGTGAATAACAACCATTCACCTTATGTGGGAGCACAAGAAGTCAACCCTCCCGTAGGTCTGACTGAAGCTGTTAAACGACTCCAATACTTGGAGGAACAATTGATATACCTGAAAGGGGATGATATCTATAGGGAAAACAATCGCAAGTATGAGGCCGTGAGTTCTAAATTACCAACCAACTTCAACATGACGGATATCCTGAAATTCTAGGGGCATGAAAACCCTTTGAACCATATCCATGCTTTCAAGGATTACATGTCTATCAAAGGCATCAAACCCGAGATGTTCTTAAGGATCTTTCCTTCATCTTTTGATACCATTCCTAAGCAATGGTTCTATTCTCTAGAGCATAAGAAGATTGCTACATTGGATGATGCCGCAATTGAGTTCGCTATACAATATGCGGATAATGCTGAGATCCAAGTCAATATGTGCACTTTAGATGTTCTTACCCAAAATGATAAAGAAGGTTTCACCGACTTCCTAAGTAGGTGGAGGAAGACTAGTACCCAACTCGTCGAGCGTCCGGATGAAGCTACCCTCTTGGAAAAATTCATGGACAACTTGAAGCCTATTTACGCAAGTCATTTGAGGTACCAAAACATCAAAACCTTCAAGGATTTAACTGTACTAGGGACGCGGATCGAAGATGACATCCGTAAAGGACTCTTGTCCAAAACGGTAGATCGTGGATATCAAGGCCCAACGAGTCGTTCTTACGACTCTACTATCAAGACTGATGAGGTTAACCTTCTCGAACCATCAAAGAAGAATAACCCGCAAAGGAAGTTCACAAATATTGGAGATACATACTCCAATGCTTTGAAGAGATTGATGAAATAGGGTAAGCTCCAACCCATAGGGCCTACGCCTGAACCATAAAAGAAATCCAAGTCCTGGGACGAGAATTCATACTGCGAATATCATAGAGGTAAGGGACATGATACAGAAAAATGGTACAAGCTAAAACACGTACTTCATGACATGATTGAAGACGGTCGCCTACCAATACCGCCTGGAGGTAAGCCTAACAATACTCAGAATCCTTTTGGAGTTCTGATGATTACAAGTAACAAATCTACCTTAGATTGCTCACATCTTATCTCCCCAAAGGAGGAGGTAATCAACGGGATATGGACAGATAGCGAGGAAGATGTCTACCTCCAGGATCTTCCCTTAATCAAAGAAGCCGAAAGCATCATAAATGAGATCATTGCCAGGCTAGGCACCGCAACCAATTCGAATAAGCAAAAAGGATGGAGAAAGTCGATCAAGTGGACGAATAACCAAGAAAGACTCTTCAAGCTCACCACTGGAGAAGGAGAGATGTTCAAAGGAGAGCCAGAAGACAACGAATTCGAGTCAGAGTCAGAGTCGGAGTCTAGAGAAGTCCCTAGAGAGTGTCCTCCTGTCGTCACTCCCACTCCCCTTGTTTCTCCTAGCTTAGCATCGAGTAGTAACAGTAGTTTGGGAAATGTCCCGACAACTGTCCCTTTACCGCCACTGACTACTGAACAAATGGCTTCATTGTTTCAACTCTTTTCAAATTTTAATATGAATAAATCAGGTTCTGCTTACTCTTTGTATTATTCTGAATGCAATTCTGTTTACGATGATAATGAGGATGACCCAGACCCAGACTCATGTTAGAAATATTAATCTCATTAACAACATATTCATATATGTTACAATTTAATTTAGTCAAAAAATTAATTAGATCTTATGCATGCAAACATAAATAAATATAGAGAAGAAATCGTCATTCTTACATTGAGATTTCGGATCAAAGGGCACAAGTAAGATCTCCTTCTTACTTGTTCTTGAGCTTTCCTTATATGGATGAACAAGATTCAAGTTTAGAATCTCTCCCAAAAGCATTTACCCAAGGTAACCTCTTAAAAGACTAATATTATTTGATCTAGAACAATATTAATCTTACCAAAAATTGACCAAAAATTGTTTTTGCTCTCTAGTATTTTGGTCAAGAGAAGGAAAAATGATTGAGTATTTTCTATCTCTCTAAGTTCTAGTAATATCTTAGAGAATAGAATAAAATTACACTAGAAAAATATGTAGTGTGTAGAAGAATAATTAAAGAAGTAACACTCTTCTTTTCTAGGTGGAAATTGAGTGGGGGAAGAAAAAGGACCCAATGCATGGCCAAGATGCTCTTCACAAAAGCAATTAGGCATGCAAAGCTAGTCATTTAGGTTAACCATCATGTTTTCCACTTAACATAAACAAAACACAATATTAACCTTATTCCATCCATTTTTTTCGGCACATATAAAATGGGAGGTCCATTTTATATTTTGTAATTTGTTAATTGTCACATGTCACTAGTCATGTGTAATTGTAATGCATTTTTAACATATTAAAAATCAATGTATTAATAAAAATACGTCATGTACAAAATCGACTTAGTAATTCATAATTACTTGTACCAAAACGGTTTACCAATTATAAATCACAACATCTTGTATTTATAATATATTATTCATTCAGTTTCAATTGTTTCGTAAACAATGATTTTATCTAAGTAATAAAACAATTTGATTACTTAGACCGTATCTTATTTAATCGAATTACAATAAGATACGTCAATAATACTCACAAAATCGTCCGTCAATTTTAAGCAAATTAATTAACCCGTATCAGCATACAATCACTTAAATAATCAATTAAGAGTGTTACCCTTTAGGTATGACCTAAGGGGATCAACTGATCACCACCGTCGCACGACAGTAATGTCAAACTCTAGTCATCCAATCATTACCGATATGTGTGGACCAGTTGACTGTAAAATATTACATCCCACATGTATTCTTAAAACGAGATTGAAACATGTGATCATCATGATCAACAGCTGTGATCGCATTATTGTTGGAGGACACATATTCCAACAATCTCCCACTTGTCCTCGACAAGTGTGCGTCACCAATTCTCTTGTCCTATTACAATCTCCCACTCAATGCAAGGTGTCTTTCAGGTCGTACTTGCAAGTGATCATATCGAGAGTGGTTTCCTCGATCAGGAGAATAACTGATTGACCGGAATTATCCACCATGGATACCTTCCGAGCGTGGCCACGCATTTCCAGTTCATTACTCCTCGAGTGGCCCTGAGATATTGTTATAACCCTGACAAGAGGTGGACAATTCCTATTGCACTTATTCCCTTCGACTAGCCATAGCCATCATAACCCAAAATATGCCCATTTGACCCCATTTACGAAGGTCATAGTAACACAAATCAAAGTTAATCTGAAACTGTGCCACCTTAGGCGAACAGTCTTTAGTCAAAAGAATCGACTCATTAGAATACTATAGTAGCTCTCGCCACGACCAGGCTATATAAATTTGCCAGGACTCTATAAGCGGTCATAAGGCCCGACAAAGTGTTCCTAACAGTCTGCCTATGTGATCGACTAGTCATCACACATGACTCCATGGCACTTGAACTTGCCATCAATCGCATCACACTCTAGTCACTTCGAGACGTCACCTCATACAAGTGACTATGGGCGAATACTATGTTAATCCGTGTTCACTTTAACGGGGTTCAATTGTCTTTACAACCCGTTTGGATGTAACAAAGTATAAAAGGAGTTTTCATATTTTAAAAACTCAAACGATAAATGTGATTATCATATGAGTAGTCAATACTTGATTACTACTTCATATTCTATAATCCAGTTTGATCTTGAATGTAGCTGTTCATCTCAATTCAATTGAAATGACATGACTCATCATGTTAAGCCTATGAGAAGGCTTTGGTTAGTAGGTTTTATCAACTTCTTGTACCTTACTCAAACTTACTACATACTCGTTTTCCTTTGTAATGTATACATTTGCATTACAAAACTTTCTGAGTACGTGTCGAGATCCAATCAAGACATAGGTCCTCTAGCCTTAGAATAGCTCCCACTGTTTTCACAGTGTGCGGGACTCATCCTTTTGCACATCTCATGATTGCAAGTGTACTCAATTTTCGTCGTAAATATTTCTCATTGTTCTTTATTGCCTAGAACGATTATAGAAAATCTATTTCTTAAATAACATTGCCACAATGGTATCTTAACCATCCTGATGTGTTTTGATTATGGTTTTGTCGGAAACAATGCGCAATCTCAATTGTCAATTGTCATTTGTGTAACACCCTTACACAAAATTGCATCAAAAACACTTTGCTTTCCATCCTTAATGCTTCTTCAAGCACTTAAGATTAATATATATGGCTACTTGGTAACTATTACTTAAATTCGATTTGAAACAATTCATCATACTCGAAGTATATGAAGTGTTATACATCATTATTCATTTAATTGATCCGGCAGCGGAAGCAAATGGAATCAATCAAATGTGTTCAACTTGATTGAACTAGTCATGAATCTTATCAACATAAGACTTCTTATTTGACATTAATATCATGTAGATTTATCTCCATAAATTCGGATATTAAAGATGTACTATATTTCTCCAAAAGTCTAGAATCATTCGCAATGATCAATATGTCATCCACATATAAGACTAATTAAAATTACCGTAACTCCCACTAAACTCCATGTATAAACACAAATTCTCGACTTATCGAGAAATGTTTTATAACATGATCAAAACATTGATTCCAACTCATTGATGTCCTACTTAAGACTCTCTCTTAAGTTTCACATTATCTTAGGATTGCAAGAATCTACAACACTCAAGACATGTATTAAATACATTCCTTCTAATGGAAGAAGTGGGTTTTAGATTCACTTGCTATATGTATATCATCATAATGAAACACAATCCCTAAGAAAATCCAAATAGACTTAAGCATTTCAGCTAGGGCAAAAAACCCTTTGCAACCAATCAAGCTTTGATATCTAACAATTCACTTGGAATTTATTTCGGATTCTCATGGCTCTAAGCCTTGTATTGAGTTGTGACTTAAACACTCTCATGTAAGTCATATGTTCATTACTTTCCAGAAGTAATCAACTTGAATCAAACAATTTCTTTGTAAGTTGCAAGCTCTTTACTTTCTAAAAGTAACACTAATTCATCATATTCAACAAGTGACGACTTTAACCTCCTAGGTTTTAAAGAAACAACATCTTACACAAAGCGTCTCATGTAGCCAAGAAAGGCCAGTTTCTTGCGACATAACATTCTTTGTGGCTCTTTGAATAATTTCTCCCACTCTGTCTTCTAGAAATAAACTTGTATTTTAGAAAGACAGCTTCACGAGCCACAAACCCGTTGTACTCGTGATTATAGTAAGGAAAAATGAGCATTTGTTTATTTTGAAAACTTACAAACATGGTACCCTACCATTTCATATCTCATATGATTCGTTTTAGATTTAATGGAAAAATAATTTAGACAAAATGATAAAAATCCCCAAAAGGATCAAGTAACTCAAAGTAACTTGATTCAAGTCCAAACCATATCGAATAGCGTTTGATTTCTTATCCAACCACACATTATTCCATAATGTGTGTTAAGATAGATTAACTTGTGATACTATATCACATTTCATTTGGCTTATATCAAAGTCTTCACTTTGATAATCCCATCACGACTAGATCGTGATTCTTTGAACTTCTTCAAAGATTTCTCTATTTACCTTATTAAGTGAACATATTAGCGTCAACTTAAATCGTTGGTAAAATAAAATGATCAACCTATTTTGGATTAATGATATACAACCTCGATCTCCTTTTCAACCAAAAGGTACGAGACATCTTGTTTTGAATACAAGATACGCATATACCATAAGATTAACAATCTAATGGTTTCAAGAGTACTTGATAACTCTTTGCGTTCATCATTCCAAAATTTAAGGTTTATTCTTGGGTTACCAATTTGAATCTTACATCATCTACATGATATATCATTCTAGTTTGGTTTAGAATATAATCACCTTGATAATGGGCTAGCCATACATCAAATCGTGGTGTATAGGGTCACAAAAGTGAAAACCTCTTTTGTATCTTAACAAGTTTATATTCTTATTTAGAGTTTATGCACTTAATAGTCACAATTAAGTACAACTTTAAATCCAAAAACTAGATTGAGTACACAATAACTCTACCTCTCAACATCATTGTTGCTAGTCGTCATATTCTAATCATCCTATGTATCAAATATAATGATGAAAACCACCACCGGTTTCTAATATTGACGAAGTAGTACTAGCAAAATTTATGTTAATCAAATAAACATTTAAAGAAGAAGGTCCCATTAGATGCCCCACAACTAACTTGTTGATTCTTCAATAATTTGGGGTAGTTTCCTTTCTAGCGTCCAAAAATTAAGAAAATGGAAACTTTATCGGTCGAGATTGATAGGTTTAGTATTGCTATTCTCAATAACGTTACTTTTAACATTACCTTGTATCAATTCCATTCTAATTTTACTTCTTAGAACCTTATCCTTTTCTTAACGATTTAAGAGAATGCTCCCACTCATTTCAATGAGTCTTTGCTAAGAGAAGCAAAATTGAAATTCATGAAGACTACTCTTCATTCGTTTGTTTAGTCTTAAAACTTTCATTGAAGTGCTTGCGGTATTTTGGTCAATTTTGATTTCCAACAAATCTAGTTACCAAAATAATTTAATGTTTCAAAGTACTTAACTCAATTAAGCATATGAGAAACAATTCATTGTAAGTAGATATGTTAGTCAAAAATCAAAAACCCTTTTGATCACGAATGACTTTTATCTATACTCTTCACAAGAGATCCTTACAATGGATAATTCGAGGTTTTTAGAAGAAAATTCAAATTTTGTCTTTAGTTACGATGTTTTAATGGAGATTTGAACTAAAAAAAAATCGAAATGATATCGTATATGAATTGTGGTAAAGAAATAGAACAATATGATAACGGAATAGTGGAAAACTTAATATTTATCGTTTATTAATACTTGTAAATAACAAGTAAAGCTTTTACATAGTGACCTCTACCCAACTATAATAAATGATTCCAAGATCGAAATTCATATTAACTTGGGCATCGGTAAAGCCGAATACAACCCTCATCAATATAACTCGGTGGATTAACTCTTTAATCGATTCTACTTTTAGAAATCTTGGTCGATAAAATTACATTAATATTTATCTTTAGCCCGAAAAACATCCGGCAACCGTCGAGAATACTTTCGTTGAGTTCAACCCAAATTTCGAATAAATGTGTCCATGATCCAAATTTACATCAACTTGGGCATCTGTAAAGCCGAAAACAACCCTCATCTTTATAAATTCGGTGGGTAGACATTTATCACCCACTTCCCCTACGTAACAAGGTTTGTACCCCGGTAAAGCCGAGTGCACTCCCTCACGAAATAGGTTTTCATGGTTTCTACTTTTTGGTAAGGCTAAGTCTCAATTGTTTATTTTTAGCGAGAGGTCATGTCAATTTATTATCTATCACGTTTTAAGTGAACTAAAGCGGTGAACTATGATAATTATAATTGACACGGTCGATAAACTCGATTTAAAAAGATAATGCATGTTTAGTTATGGCGATTTAGCGATGCGTGCAACATATAAATAAAATGCAAAGCATAAATAAAATCCTAGTATGGCCTTCCTAAAATAGTAAATCTAATAAACTATTACAAATTCGGAAACCAACTCCTTTGGTCCCTTGAACTTCGGTCTTGGCACGCATTTCAAGGCAACACTTTTCTTTAATGGATCGCCTTCTCGAGTGACACCGTCTTCAAGGAACTCCGGAATAAATAAATTACATAACAAATTACATAATTTCCTATTATACATTTCTAATTAACATAAAAATAAATCTATTAAATTACAAAACGGTGATACGAGATCACAATAAATTACAACCGAATCGATATTCCCATACATTTCGGGTAATACCAATTAAAAAACTAAGGCCATACTAAGTAAAAATTACATAATTCAAAAATTACATAAAATAAAATTATGACAATCATAAATAAAATGCAGCATTATAATATGTATGAACATGCCCAATTTTATGCCAAATCGCCTTTAAGGAGCCAAGATCGTATATTAATCGGTTTTTACGGATTTGCGTGATTCAACCTTTTAAAATCACAATAAAGTACATAAAATCACATTTATGTATTAGTTAATTACCCTAACCATCTTAGGACTCAAAATTAGTCTCCACTAACATATTGACTATAATTAACTTTATATCTCTTAATATTGTTCATAAAAGGACTTAAAATTATAATATAATTCTATAAACTTCAAATAAATCATAAAAATTTCAAATAAATTCAAAATTTGAAATCTTAAACTCATGAAAATTCTGGAAAATACCATGACACTCATAATGTTCAAAAAACTTAGGTTAAAAATTCCGAAATTCATCGATAAAAAACAATGTGACGTTTTTTCTTAGTCATGAAGTATGTTTTAACAATTATTCACTAATTAAAGTCACTATTTATGTTATTTTTCATCAAAAATTCATAAATCATGCATAAAGACTTCATTATAGCCTATTATTTTACATACATCTTGTAAAATTGCATGTGACAATATACTAGATTTCTATGACAACATTCGAAATATTTCTCATATTAACCTATTTTATCATTTAAATTCGATTTTATCATGAAAAATCCATATTTCGAGCATAAGAACTCATAAAATTATGAAACTTTACAGGTCATCTAAATATAATATATGGGAAAACATATCCAAAAACCACTAGAAAAAACGAAGTTTAGCTAATTTTAGTCCAAAAATGATATTTTTATTATAAAATCACATTTTAAAGCCATTATTATATAAAATGAACAATAAAATCCATAAATTAACCAAAATATCCTAAATACATTTTAGGACCAGAAACTTTAACATGCATAATAAATTTCGTGATATATCATAATAAACACAAATTTATAAGTTTTATATGTTAATCGTATAACTCGGAAAAACTATAACCGATTTGCATGCAAACAACCTACGGCTCATGATACCGCTTGTTAGAAATATTAATCTCATTAACAACATATTCATAGATGTTACAATTTAATTTAGTCATAAAATTAATTAGATCTTATGCATGCAAACATAAATAAATATAGAGAAGAAATCGTCATTCTTACATTGAGATTTCGGATCAAAGGGCACAAGTAAGATCTCCTTCTTACTTGTTCTTGAGCTTTCCTTATATGGTTGAACAAGATTCAAGTTTAGAATCTCTCCCAAAAGCATATACCCAAGGTAATCTCTTAAAAGACTAATATTATTTGATCTAGAACAATATTAATCTTACCAAAAATTGACCAAAAATTGACCAAAAATTGTTTTTGCTCTCTAGTATTTCGGTCAAGAGAAGGAAAAATGATGGAGTATTTTCTATCTCTCTAAGTTCTAGTAATATCTTAGAGAATAGAATAAAATTACACTAGAAAAATATGTAGTGTGTAGAAGAATAATTAAAGAAGTAACACTCTTCTTTTCTAGGTGGAAACTGAGTGGGGGAAGAAAAAGGACCCAATGGCCAAGATGCTCTTCACAAAAGCAATTAGGCATGCAAAGCTAGTCATTTAGGTTAACCATCATGTTTTCCACTTAACATAAACAAAACACAATATTAACCTTATTCCCTCCATTTTTTTCGGCACATATAAAATGGGAGGTCCATTTTATATTTTGTAATTTGTTAATTGTCACATGTCACTAGTCATGTGTAATTGTAATGCATTTTTAACATATTAAAAATCAACGTATTAATAAGAATACGTCATGTACAAAATCGACTTAGTAATTCATAATTACTTGTACCAAAACGGTTTACCAATTATAAATCACAACATCTTGTATTTATAATATATTATTCATTCAGTTTCAATTGTTTCGTAAACAATGATTTTATCTAAGTAATAAAACAATTTGATTACTTAGACCGTATCTTATTTAATCGAATTACAATAAGATACGTCAATAATACTAACAAAAATAGTCCGTCAATTTTAAGTAAATTAATTAACCCGTATCAGCATACGATCAATTAAATAATCAATTAAGAGTGTTACCCTTTAGGTATGACCTAAGGGGATCAACTGATCACCACTGTCGCACGACAGTAATGTCAAACTCTAGTCAGCCAATCATTACCGATATGTGTGGACCAGTTGACTGTAAAATATTACATCCCACATGTATTATTAAAACGAGATTTAAACATGTGATCATCATGATCAACAGTTGTGATCGCATTATTGTCGGAGGACACATATTCCAACAACTCAATCGAAATACCACCCTACATAGCTAAATAAATACTACAAGAAGGGGAAGGGGGACCAGTTAGAGAAAACACCGAACCCATCAACGTAGGAACCAAACTAGAACCCTAAGAACTTTGGATATGGACAACCTTGAGCCCCACTGAAAGGGCCAGTTTTATAGACCTCCTACACGAGTTCAAAGACATTTTTGCGTGGTCCTACAAAGGTATGCCAGGGATCGACAGAGATATTGCAGAGCATAGGATCCCAATCAAACCAGGTTTCAAACCCGTAAAACAAAAGCTTCATCGAATGAGGACATAATGGGCTCTTAAGATCAAAGAAGAAGTCAATAAGCAATTTAAAGCCGGGTTCATAAAAGTATCCGAGTACTCAGACTAGGTAGCCAACATAGTACCCGTACCCAAAAAGGATGGGAGAATCCGTGTTTGCGTTGATTTCAGAGACTTAAACAAAGCGAGTCCCAAGGATGACTTTCCTCTACCATATATCGACAGATTGGGGGATAATACAGCAGATCACGCATTGTTATCCTTCATGGATGGATACGCGGGATATAATCAGATCAAGATGGCCATAGAAGACATGCATAAACCCTTCTTCATCACTCAATGTGGCACCTATTGCTACACGGTTATGCCGTTTGGGTTAATCAATGCCGGAGCTACGTATCAACGCACCGCAACTACACTACTACATACCGTGATGCATAAAGAAGTGGAGGTATACGTAGACGATATGATTATCAAGTCCAAGGATAGAGAAGGTCACATTAATAACCTTCGCAAATTCTTCTCAAGACTATGAAAGTACAACAGGAGACTCAATCCTCAGAAATGTGCATTCGTAGTAACATCCGACAAACTCCTGGGATATGTCGTTAGCCAACGAGGGATAGAAATAGACCCTTCCAAGATCAAAGCTCTAATCGAAATGCAGCAACCTCAAACAGAGAAGGAAGTTAGAGGATTCTTGGGCAAGGTGCAATACATAAGTCGATTCATATCGAAACTCACCATGATTTGTGAACCTATCTTCAAAAAGCTAAAGAAAACATATCACACCATGTGGGATGACGACTGTCAAAAGGCGTTCGACCGAATCAAGGAGATACTAGCCAAACCACCAGTGCTCATGCCTCCTCAATGAGATCAACCTCTTGGTTTATATCTCACAGTAACCGAAACAGCCATAGGAGCTATGCTAGCACAAACCATGGGAATAGAAGAAAGAGCTATCTACTACCTTAGTAAGAAGTTCTTGGAGTATGAATGTAAGTACACACCACACGAAAAGACATGCCTCGCTCTTGTGTGGGCAACGAAGAAGCTACGCCATTACATGCTTAGCTCTTCCGTAAAAATATACTCCAAAATGGATCCTGTCAAATACCTCTTCGAAAAACCCTTTCTCAACGGACGGCTTGCGAGATGGACCTTGATGCTCTCAGAGTTCGATTTCAAATATGTACCTCTGAAAGTTATAAAAGGGCGCGCTGTTGCCGAGTTCTTCACAAAAAATCCCATAAATGATGCACAGGCAATAGACACCTGGTCGTTTTCGGATGAGCATATACTCGAAACCAACTAAAACGTTATTATGCCTAGAATAGGAACAAAAACGCGCCTCGCGTAACCTCACGTGTCGCTCATGTGGCACGACATAAAAACGGCCCCTGGCCAGCTGAAATAAAGCTTATGTCACTTTGCTCTTGCATTTTGACAGTTTGTCATCCTCATATCATCAAATAAACTGAATTGTGCTTTAGGAGTAAGTAAAGCTCATGATCATTTTCTAGTTCATTACAAGCTCTTGCTTACAACAATTATTCTTTTACATTTACTTGAAATACGCGCAAGGGTTTGATTTCATTTTTAAAATGAATACGCAGGCAATCCTTCACAGGATACAACCCATTATTTTTAAATGTAAATAGAAGGACATTTGCATATGCATTTGGAATTCGACAAGAATAATAAAAGAAAATCACAATGGTTTCATAACCAATTAATCTTTTATTTATTTCCTTCCGTAATAATAATAATACGCCACATAATAAAAATAATGCTAAAATAAATAGGGTAGGATTCTAAAAACCCCACCATTTTATTACAAATAATAATAATAATAATAATAAATAATACTAAGACTTAGGCTACTCTTCCATCTTCCCCTTGCCTTTGTCATTTTTGTCATATTTCTTATCTCGACCACGAGTCGGGCGCTCCTGCGCTATCTCAGACCTAATCACCAACGGTCTCTCTCGCAGTCTAGTCTTACCATTCCTATCCACCACCTTTTCGATGACAGGAGAAGTCTTCAATTTCTTCGACAGATGAACAACTCGGAATCCGACTTCTTCCTCTCCCTTGGTCAAGTACTTCTCTTTCTCTTTCGCTACATCACGAACCTTGTAATCAACAGGCTCGCGCTTCCTTAGCTTCTCGCGCTCCTCAGGAGTAGTAGCCTTCCTCCACTGCAAGTAGGAATCCGATACCCATAATACGCTAACCAAAGAGTTTAGGAACCACATGTTTCTCTGAGACCATTTGAGGTCCCACTCTCTACGACTCTCGGTAGTAAGTGCCACGGCAGTCTGAGGAACAGTATCAAGCTTACGAATCGTCTATTTTAAACCAACCTGCCTCATCAGTCTCTCTGGGAAGATGCATATCATGAATTCTAAGCCAGGAATGTGCACTGATCGAGTAGGATCCAGAGACGATACTCCAGTAATAGACTTGAGATGCTACCATGGTACAATCCATCTGATTAGGGGACCATCCTCATTCTTCAACTTGTTCTCCCAATAGTTTCAAACCCGAGTGAAGTCCACCATATAAAGCCTGGTCCTCATTGCAATCGAGCGAGCATGGTAAGCAGGAACATTAACTGGGGGCTCGATCAGCCGCAAACGCTCCATAAGCCAGACCTACCAAAGCAGGTATTAGTATCCAACCGGAAAAAAAAACGAAAAAAAAAAAAGAAAAAACCAAAAACGAAAAAAAAACAAAACGAAAAAAAGAAAAAAAAACGAAAAAAGAAGGTTGTACTCTTATTACCTGCAAGATGATGGGACTTCCTAAATAAAGGAGGTCGCGGTTGGCTTTCCTGTTATCCAATCCCAATAGGACCTCTCCTAAGCATAGGCAAGCTGGGCTCCTGCGCAGTTCCATTTGCTCAACTAAGCCCAGATAGCGAGGATCACCTCTCATCTCTTCATCAACATGCCCTTGGAGGACATAACCATGCAATAGGCAAAATCTGAATGCCCTAAGGAGATAGAAGGGTCCGCCTTATTTATGAACCGATCGATAAAATCAAGCATTCAGACTCCTTTTGAGGTCACAAGACGGTCAACCTCGGCTCTTGTCAATCCAAGCAAATCCCTAAACTTGTTTTTATACCCTTGAGAAGTAGAGGGTATAGCAGGTGTGAGAAATAATCTGTATACTTCCCTTATAAATAAGGATTATAACGAATTTTATGATGACGATCACTAGTCATAAAATAAAATACATAAACAAAAGTAGAGGATTCATAAATAACCTTCGGTCCTAGCAAATACGGCCTAAGAACAATATCAAAGTAGATATTCGCCTATCAGTTGCACCCAAGACGATATGAGATATGCCCTATTGATTATGCTATAATCGATCTAAAATTTTCTGTAAAATTAGGTTGTTTTTTGTGTTTTTCTGATGAGGGAGGAGGCTAGGTTAAAAGAGAATTAGGGTAGAATCATTATCACCCTTTCCTTCTTATTGTAACCGAAATATGGGAGTGAATTAGGGAGATGTAATCTTCCCTAATTCGGCCCACTATAACCGAAATAAGGAGTAGAATCTCCTTATTTGTGGTTATTCCAAAAATGTATAAAATGTGTTAAAATTGCCATCTAGTGAGGATCGAACTCATGACCTCTTGGTTTGTGTACCCTCACTATTACCACTATGACACATTCATCTTGTTGATATTAAATATAACCGATTACATTTAATTACGAATTAACAGATTAATTCGTCCAAGCTAACATTACATACATTTAATTAAATATAACTTATTATATTTAATTTACGAATTGATAGTTAATTCGTCTCAACTAGTATTATTTAATCTTCATTAAATAATTGTCTCATCAACACATTGACTAACTTTTTAGTCATATTAGGCATCAATGTGATCATATTTCTATAACCACATCTCTCAAACAGATCCTATAGGTGTGACCTTTAGGGATCAGTTGATCGCCGCCATCAGTATGATAATAACGTCAAACTTTCTAGCAAGCCAACCGTTATTAGGTAAACGTTAATCAACTGATTAAATATACGAAGTATACCCTTGTGAACCTGTAAGAGATTTACAAATGTTACCACACTAATTTGTGGAGGACACAAGCTCCAACAAACTCCCACTTGTCCTCACAAGTGTATGTGCGATAACCGATTCTCATATCCTAAAATTTCTCCCACTCAATGTAAAACAATTTGCAAATCCGTATTAACAAAGGTCGTATTTTACAAGCGATCATTATCAAGAGTGGTTTCCCCGACTAGAGAGTAACTGTAACACCCCCATACTCCGAGTGCCTTACCAGGACCACTCAGGTATGAAGACATCACCATCTCGGTCGCCCGAGGTATGATAATCAAATAGACAAAACAGAAACAACATTTATTGTAAATAGTTTAATGAATCAATACAATCCTTGAAACCAAACTGAAAGTACAATACATTATTCCAAACTATCTGTTCTCAACTGAAATGTAAATAAATGCTAAACTACAATGAAGACTCTATCGTCATGTCGTGGCCATCCCAAATATCCCAAAGATCATCTCTATACTGCTCAATATCTGCTCACCATCCCCGAATGGATCACCGCAGGTTTTAAAAAACAACACAGGGGTCAGTACTAATCACACAATCAATATAGATAAAAATAATAAGACAAACAGACAGCTGAACTGTCACACACACACACACACCACCAACTCCCATCATCTCAATCTTGATCGTCCACCGGACCAGCCACACCGATGGGGGACCGCAGCCGTTCCCACCTAAGCCCCGCTCATCGTACGAGCGATAACCCTGTCCATTAATGTGCACATCCCCTTTCATGGCGGGTTCCACGAAGGGCGAAACTAGGGCGTGAGATCACTCCCGCAAGTGACCCCACTCAGCCGAGAACGCATCTCGAGAGCCATAGAAACCAATCACAATCACAATCATCATATTAAACAACTAACTACAGCACATCACCAATACCCCATTATGGGACTAATACTTTGAGTAGGAAATCCTGCACCCGTAAGCACAACACGCAGACGGTATCTACAAATTGTATCAAAACGGCTCCTCTACGAATTCTCCTCCTACCATACACACATAGATGCTACCATTCAATTACTACTCATAAAAACCCCCAATTCCTAAATTAGGGTTTCCTCAATCTTAACAAAACATAATATAAATTATATTAAAAGCTTACCCTCGACGCAAGGAATCCAACGACACGAACTACGATACGAACCGACCGTCTGAACTCCGGGAATTGTCAAGAACGCGATTAGGAAGAAGACTAGTTGCTTTCTCTCTTAAACAGGTTTTAGGTTTTGTAAAAAGTGATTTAGAATAAAGACGAATATGTTTAAATACCTAAATCGCGTAATTAACAAAACCCGAGAAAAACCCCCGCAAAACCGGACACTCGATCGAGTACCCAAGGTACTCGATCGAGTACCCCCCTACTCGATCGAGTGCCCCAGCTACTCGATCGAGTACCCAACAGGTCAGAAACTGTTTTATTCCGCAACTTGCCCTTACTCGACAGAGTAAGGGCTACTCGATAGAGTACCCCCCCAAGACATAAATACGGAGTATTACAGTCTTCCCTCCTTTAAAGGAACTTCGTCCCCGAAGTTCAAACCACTACTAAAACAAAGGTACTCCAAAACATTCCCGACTCAACACCCAAAACAAAACTCAACATAAAACACGCTACTTACCCCACTCATCCCGACAACCTACCGACGCAACATACAAAAAGGTGTATAAAACTCTTAAAAACTGCTCGCGGTCATCTTCTACCCCCCTAAAAGAAACAAGGTTACGTCCCCGTAACCATACATACCTGATCAAAAAGGAAGGGGTAACGCTCTTTCATGATATCCTCTGCCTCCCATGTAGCTTCCTCGGTCTCGTGGTTAGACCAAAGGATCTTAAGCAAAACTGTCTCACCACTCCTGGTCTTTCGAACCTTTCGGTCTAGGATCTGCTTAGGCACCTTAAGATATGATAAAGACTCATCTAGCTCTAAGCTCTCTGCCTCCAACACATGTGACGGGTCACTCACATACTTCCGCAGCTGCGATACATGAAACACATTATGTACTCTCTCCAACGCAGCTGGTAAAGCCAGACGATAAGCAACTTCCCCAACTCGCTCTAAGATCTCATAAGGCCCTATAAACTTCTGACTTAGCTTGCCTTTCTTCCCAAATCTCATAACTCCGCGCATAGGAGACACTTTCAGAAGAACCTTGTCCCCAACCTGAAACTCTATGTCCCGACGATGTAGATCTGCATAACTCTTTTGTCGATCCTGGGCTGCTCTCATCCGTTCCCTGATCATCTTAATCTGTTCCACCATCTCATGCACCATCTCTGGTCCTAAAACCACTGCCTCAGCACTATTGTCCCAACAGATTGGACTCCTACACCTCCTCCCATACAAAGCCTCAAACGGTGCCATACCTATACTAGTGTGATAGCTGTTGTTGTAAGAAAATTCTATCAAGTCCAACCTCTGCTCCCAGCTACCACCAAAATCCATCACACAAGCTCGCAACATATCCTCAAGGGTCTTGATTGTTCTCTCAGTCTGCCCATCTGTCGCAGGATGAAATGCTGTACTCATCTTCAAAGCTGTTCCCAACGATTCCTGCAACTCCTTCCAAAACCTCGATATAAACCTCGCATCTCTGACACTATGTCCTTAGGGACTCCATGTAACTTAAGACGTTCTTTCGATAGGCCATAGCCAATTGTGCCTTAGTCCATGTATCTTTCATTGGAACAAAGTGAGCTGACTTGGTCAGACGATCCACTATCACCCAGATCATATTGTTACCTTGTTGACTCTTCGGCAAACCCACAATGAAATCCATGGAAATGGATTCCCACTTCCACTCAGGCACCTCTAAAGACTGAATCTTACCTTGTGGTCTTCTCTGTTCCCCTTTAACTCTTTGGCATGTCAAACAACGGGACACAAACTCAGCTGTCTCTTTCTTCATCCCAGGCCACCAAAACGTTTTCTTCAAATCCTTGTAAAGCTTGTCTCCACCCGGATGAACTGAATATGGTGTGCAATGCGCCTCTGTCATGATCGTCTTTTTCAACTCCTCATCGTTAGGAACACACCACCTACCATCAAACCTCAAACTACCATCTGTATGAATGGAAAACCGGGACACTGTCCCTTTCTCTACCCCAGCTCTCCACTCCACTATCTTAGGATCCAAAGCCTGCTTATCCCGAATGTCATCATAAAACTCCATATGTACTGTCATATCACCCATGGCATCTCCTTTCTGCATCATATGTATCCCAAAGCTCGCTACCTCCTCTCTCAGCCTCATCAAAGATAGAGCTGTACACAGAGAATGTACACTCTTTCTACTCAAAGCATCAGCAACAACATTGGCTTTCCCTTCATGGTAGATGATTTCCATGTCGTAATCGCCAATCAACTCCATCCACCTCCTCTGTCTCATGTTCAACTCCTTCTGCGTGAAGATGTACTTGAGACTCTTGTGATCCGAAAATACCTTAAAGATTGCTCCATAAAGGTAATGTCTCCAAATCTTGAGAGCAAACACCACTGCACCCAACTCCAGATCATGAGTAGGGTAGTTCTCCTCATAAGGCTTCAACTGCCTAGAAGCATAGGCAATCACTTTACCATTCTGCATCAACACACACCCTAGTCCATTCTTCGAGGCATCCGTATAAACCTCGAAATTCTCGCTCCCTTCGAGCAATGCGAGGACAAAATGCTGTGGTCAAACGCTCCTTTAATGTTTGGAACGCCGTCTCACAACTCTCATCCCAACGAAACCTGTTCTCTTTCCTCATCAACGCCGTCATCGGTCTAGCTATCTTGGAGAAATCTTTCACGAACCGTCTGTAATATCCAGCTAAACCCAAGAAACTTCTCACCTCAGCAACATTCTTTGGTGCTTCCCACTTTGTCACCGCCTCAATCTTCGCCGGATCCACAACTACTCCATCTTTAGAGATCACATGCCCCAGAAAAGCAACTTTCTCTAACCACAACTCACACTTGGACAGCTTAGCATACAACTCATGATCCCTCAAAGTCTGCAACACGATCCTCGGATGCTCCTCATGCTCCTCCTTAGTCTTAGAGTAGACTAAGATGTCATCGATAAACACTACTACAAACCGATCCAAGAACTGCGTAAAGATTCTATTCATCAAATCCATAAACACTGCCCGTGCATTAGACAACCCAAATGGCATCACCACATACTCATAATGGCCATACCTCGACGTGAAAGTCAGTCTTCGGTATGTCTACATCTCTAATCTTCACCGATGGTACCCCGACCTCAAATCAATCTTAGAAAAGATCACATTGCACCACTCAACTGATCAAACAGGTCATCTATCCTTGGCAAAGGATACTTGTGCTTTATCGTCACACGGTTCAGCTCCCGGTAATCTATGCACAGCCTCAAACTTTCATCTTTCTTCTTCACGAAAAGAACTGGTGCTCCCCAAGGCGATACACTTGGTCTAATGTATCCCTTCTCTATTAAATCATCCAACTGCTTCCTAAGCTCCTCCATCTCCTTAGGACCCATACGGTACGGTGCCTTAGAGATTGGCCCCGTCCCTGGCTTCAACTCAACGGTGAAATCTATCTCCCTCTTCGGTGGTAACCCCGGAATCTCATCAGGAAAAACGTCAGCAAACTCTCCCACCACTGGTATCTCATCAACTGTCGGACTCTCTATCCGGTCATCTCTCACATGGCACAAAATCAGAGGACATCCCTTCCTCAGATACGACTTCAAGGTAACAGTTGCAATCAACTTAACTTTGGGTTTGACTAGAAACCCACGGTAAGACACACTAACACCCTTAGGACCTCTTAGGGACACTTTCTTTTGATGACAGTCTATCTTAGCTTTATACTTTCCTAACCAATCCATCCCAACTATCATCTCAAAACCATTAAAAGGAAACTCTAGCAAGTCTACAGGGAAATCGACTTGCCCAACTATCAAAGATACGTCTCTAAACAACCTCCCACACGATACAGACTCACCCGAAGGTATGAAAACTTGCTCCCTAACAGACTCATAAACTCTCAAACCCAACTGTTTTACATGACTCGAAGACACAAACGACTGAGAAGCCCCCGAATCAAACAAAACAAACGTAGGAATACCATTAACAAGGAATGTACCGGTGATAACGTGCGCATCTTCCTCAGCTGCGTTCTTGTCCGTCATGAATAACTTGCCACTGGTCTTCTGCCCACCTCCCTGGACAAGATCTTGGGCGATGCGGTCGGCTTAGCACCCGACCCTTGATTGTTGTTGTTGTTGTTCATCGGTGCCTTCTGATAAGAATTACCACCGTTGCGGTTGCCTCCACTCTGGTAGCTCTGACCTCCCCGGTTTGGCCATGACCCTGCCGGTCATTTGCTCGCGAAGCTCTCACGCAGTCTCGGAAAGATCCCGGTGCACTTGTGCACTCATGTCTCTTGTGGCCTACGCCACCACAACCAAAGCAGGTCACTTCCCAGCTATTGCTCACACTCCCACGGCCTCTCCCAAAGGAAGTTCCAGCACTAAACCCGGACCCAGAAGAAAACCCCTTAGATTGATTGTGGTTGCCTTTCTTGAAATTAGATTGGCCACCACCCTCGCCCGAGACTTCCTCTTCTCTCCACCCGACCTCTCCCGAGCCATCTCCACTAGTCTCTCACTCTCCCCTGCACCCTCTCATACGCTTCCTTTACATCGCAAGGACTCCCACGGGTAACTTATCCATAATTTTCGTGGTTAGCCCTCTCTCAAACCTCAAAGCCAAATTCTCCTCACTCAAACCCATATCCTCGGATATCTAGATTTCTCATTGAACTGCTGTAGAACTCAAACAGACATCTCGAAGTCATCTTAAACTTGTCGAACTCCTCTCTCAACTTACTCCTCACATGTTCGCACGAACTCCTTCCTCACACCCTACGAAACTCCTCCCAAGGTATAGCAGGTAACCCCTGGTTGGTATATATCTCCTTGGCACTCACTTTCACCGAATCCCACCACTTGCCACCGCCTCCCTCGGGTAGAATGCGGCTGATCCACTCTCGTCTCATCAGGACAGTGAACTAAATCTAGTATGTTCTCCATCTCCCTCAGCCAACTATCAAGAAGGTTAGGCTCCTCAACCCCCTTATACTCCTTCGGGTTAAACCTCGCAATATAGAGGCTGACTTTAGCATGGTAAACCTCCTTCTCCTTACTCTTATCCTTGTCCTTATTCACTCTCTTCAGGGTCTCAGTGAGAGCGTCCTGGTGCTCTAACATCTTAACGATGTCGTCCGTAGTCATAAGCTCAGCTCTCGCATACAAAGCATTTCTCTTGGGTGGCATCTTGAAGCTATATAAGAAAGGGTAAACATAAACACGCGTACTAAACCTCAAAACACGAAAACGCGCGTTTCCCAACCTACTCGATCGAGTATCCAAACCCACTCGATCGAGTAACGGGCTACTCGATCGAGTGCCACCATGTACTCGATCGAGTACCCAAACTCCAGAACTAAACAGACCTTCTGATCTCTAACCCACTCGATCGAGTATCTAGGCTACTCGATCGAGTGACCCCCTACTCGATCGAGTACCCCTAGTTACTCGATCGAGTGCCCCAAAACGCGATTCTGGACTCAAAATCGTCAAAAACCTATCCGATCGAGTTAGCCTTACTCGATCAAGTACCCCCAAAACGTAAAAGCTACCCGCATATTACGTCATATACTAACATGCTAACCTTATAAATCACATTATATCATACAATCATGCTATTAATTGCCACGTTGTAAAACATTCCATCATGCTATCATTTCATCAACAATGTCTATATATATATAACATCACTTTTCTTTTATCTCATCAACTTCCAATTCGAACATCCAACCATCAACACATTCCATCACATTATTACGCAAGTTACTAAGCACATACATGACTCAACACACACATTTCCCCCATGTGACCGGTTCAAAGTTGTAGGGCGACCCCCGCGACTTTAGGACGTCTCCCAAGCCTTTGCACTAGCTCCTACAACTTTTACCCCGGGTTCATTTTAATTGACTCCCTATGTTCATTAAGTTCATTGGTTACAGGTTTCAGGATCGTCGCTCTGATACCATTTGTAACACCCCCATACTCCGAGTGCCTTACCAGGACCACTCAGGTATGAAGACATCACCATCTCGGTCGCCCGAGGTATGATAATCAAATAGACAAAACAGAAACAACATTTATTGTAAATAGTTTAATGAATCAATACAATCCTTGAAACCAAACTGAAAGTACAATACATTATTCCAAACTATCTGTTCTCAACTGAAATGTAAATAAATGCTAAACTACAGCGGAAGACTCTATCGTCATGTCGTGGCCATCCCAGCTATCCCAGTACTCATCTCTATACCTGCTCAATATCTGCTCACCATCCCCGAATGGATCACCGCAGGTTTTACAAAACAACACCGGGGTCAGTACTAATCACACAATCAATATAGATAAAAATAATAAGACAAACAGACAAATTTGAATCCACACACACACACACACACCACCAACTCCCATCATCTCAATACTTGACCGTCCACCTTTGGACCCATTACCCCGATGGGGGACCGCAGCCGTTCCCACCTAAGCCCCGCTCATCGTACGAGCGATAACCCTGTCCATTAATGTGCACATCCCCTTTCGTGGCGGGTTCCACGAAGGGCGAAACTAGGGCGTGAGATCACTCCCGCAAGTGACCCCACTCAGCCGAGAACGCATCTCGAGAGCCATAGAAACCAATCACAATCACAATCACAATCACAATCATCATATTAAACAACTAACTACAAAGACATCACCAATACCCCATTATGGGACTAATACGAGTAGGAAATCCTACCCGTAAGCACAACACGCAGACGGTATCTACAAATGCATCATCAAAACGGCTCCTCTACGAATTCTCCTCCTACCATACACACATAGATGCTACCATTCAATTACTACTCATAAAAACCCCCAATTCCTAAATTAGGGTTTCCTCAATCTTAACAAAACATAATATAAATTATATTAAAAGCTTACCCTCGACGCAAGGAATCCAACGACACGAACTACGATACGAACCGACCGTCTGAACTCCGGGAATTGTCAAGAACGCGATTAGGAAGAAGACTAGTTGCTTTCTCTCTTAAACAGGTTTTAGGTTTTGTAAAAAGTGATTTAGAATAAAGACGAATATGTTTAAATACCTAAATCGCGTAATTAACAAAACCCGAGAAAAACCCCCGCAAAACCGGACACTCGATCGAGTACCCAAGGTACTCGATCGAGTACCCCCCTACTCGATCGAGTGCCCCAGCTACTCGATCGAGTACCCAACAGTCGAAAACTGTTTTATTCCGCAACTTGCCCTTACTCGACAGAGTAAGGGCTACTCGATAGAGTACCCCCAAGACATAAATACGGAGTATTACAAGTAACTTAACTGATAAACGAATAAACATTCGAGCATGGCCATGCATTTCAGTTACAACTCCTCGAGTGGCCCCGAGAAATAACTATACCGATAAGGGTTGGATATTTTCCTCAACTCGAATCCTGCGCAGATGTATGCACGATATGAAATGACCCGAAAAAAATCTACTTAGCCTCCGATTCACGGACCGTGAGAAAGAAACCAAAGTCACCCAAAAACTGCCTTAATCTCAAGAGACAGTCGATAGTTAAAAGAATCGACTCTAGGAACACAATGGATGTCCTATCCACGACCTGGCACCGAATGTTTTTAAACATTAAGGACTCCATTACGTTGTCACAAAAAGTTGTCCTACGAGGTATCGTTATAATCTCGTATCTGTGATCGATCAGTCAACCGTTTGACTTATGGCTCGTTGAACCCACCATCAATCGACTGCACAATATAAAAGCCGGAGTTATCATCTCACATTGGCGATTACGGACCAAAACAAATATGATGTAATTCAGTTCACTTTGTGGCGTTCAATGTTGTCAGTACAATCCACATGAAAAACAAAATATTATATATAAAACGATGAAGTTATAAATAGTATATGAAAAAGATAATGTATCAAATCCATAATCAAGTACTACAACTCAGGAACACGTTTAATTCCCATGGAATTAAAGTGCCCTACATGCTTATCATAATTCAACGATTCAGTAGTAGAATCTGCTACAACACTCTGTTTGGAACTCTTCCAGCTGACCGCAGCACCATTAAAAGTGAAGACGAACCCGGACTGAGATTTTGAATCATCTCGATCCGTTTGAAAGCTAGCATCTGCGTAACCGATTGCGCATAGCTTAGTATTGCCTCCATAAGTCAATACCCAATCCTTAGTCCTCCGTAGGTACTTGAGGATGTTTTTGACAGCTATCCAGTGTGTTTCACCTGGAGTCTTTTGGTATCGACTCATCATACTCAATGCATATGCCATGTCTGGACGTGTGCATATCATGGCATACATGATTGATCCTATTGCAGATGCATAAGGAACACGACTCATGAGCTCAATCCCTTCAGGCGTCATGGGTGACTGAGACTTGCTCAACTGCATCCCAGTCTTCATTGGAAGGTTCCCCTTCTTGGAGTTGGTCATGCTGAACTTCTCAAGAATCTTATCCAAATAAGACTCCTAACTAAGTGATAACGTCCGTCGTGATCTATCTCGGTAGATACGGATTCCCAAAATGCACTGTGCCTCACCCAGATCTTTCATCTGAAAATGGTTCTTCAACCATTCTTTAACCGAAGATAGGAGAGGAATGTCATTCCCAATCAAGAGTATGTCATCACCATACAATATCAAGAATACAATCTTGCTCCCACTCGACTTGATATATAAGCATGGTTCTTCGACCGATCGAGTGAAACCATACTCTTTTATCACCTGGTCGAAACGATGATTCCAACTCCGAGAAACTTGCTTAAGTCCATAAATGGAACGCTTAAGCTTGCATACTTTCTTAGGATGTTCAGGATCTATGAAACCTTCGGGTTGCACCATGTACAACTCTTCCTCCAAATAACCGTTTAAGAAGGCGGTTTTCACATCCATTTGCCAAATTTCATAATCATGAAATGCGGCAATCGCTAAGATTATCCGAATGGAACGTAACATGACTACAGGTGCAAAAATTTCATCATAATGCAATCCGTGCACTTGAGTGAAACCTTTTGCCACAAGTCGTGCCTTATAGGTATCTGGTTGCGCGTCTCCAGAACGCTTTATTTTGTATAAAGCCATTTGCACTATAGAGGTTTTACCTTATTAGGTAAATCAACTAGATCCCATACGTCATTCTCATACATGGAGTCCATCTCGGATTGCATGGCTTCGATCCATAGCTTTGAGTCGGAACAGATCATAACACCTTTATAGGTAACCGGTTCATTACTCTCAAGAAGTAAAACGTCATTCTCCTCGACCATACCAATGTATCTGTACGGAGGATTAGAGACTCTACCCGACCTCCTAGGTTCCTTAGGAATATGAACCGTGTCATCAGTTGGAGGAACAACTTCCTCCATCCGTTCCTCGGTTGTTGGTTCTGGAATCTCCGACAGCTCGAAGGTTCTATTACTCGTCTTGTTCTCGAGAAATTCTTTCTTTAAGAACGTCGCACTAGCCGCAACAAAAACTCGATGTTCGGTAGGCGAATAGAAGTAATGACCAAATGTTCCTTTTGGATAACCTATAAAGTATGTCTTGACCGATCGCGGGCCGAGCTTATCCTTGTGTCTCCACATGACATAAGCCTCGCAGCCCCAAACCCGAATAAAGGACAAGTTAGGGACCGTTCCCTTCCACATTTCATATGGAGTCTTGTCGACAGCTTTAGTCGGACTTCGGTTAAGTATAAGAGCAGCTGACAAAAGAGCAAAACCCCATAATGAATCAGGCACTACCGTGTGACTCATCATAGATCGAACCATATCAAGTGAGGTTCGATTTCTCCGTTCGGACACACCATTTAATTGAGGTGTTCCAGGTGGAGTTAACTGCAAAACGATTCCACAGTCGTTCAGGTGTTGATCAAACTCATTTGAAAGATATTCGCCACCCCGATCTGAACGGAGTGCTTTAACCTTTCTACCCAGTTGGTTCTGTGCCCTGTTCTGGTATTCCTTGAATTTCTCAAAGGACTCACTTTTATGCTTCATTAAGTAGACATATCCGTATCTACTTAAATCGTCCGTGAAAGTGATAAAATATCTTTAGCCATCTCTAGTGGTAATTGACATAGGTCCACAAACATCAGTATGTATGAGTCCTAATAGGTCACTAGCGCGCATTCCAACACCTTTGAAGGAAATTCGAGTCATCTTGTCAATGAGACATGATTCACACGTGCCATATATAGAAAAATCGAATGCGGGAATAGTCCCATTATCGACGAGTTTCTTCACGCGTTTATCATTTATGTGTCCCATTCGACAATGCCATAGATAGGTTTGATCTTTGTCACCAACCTTTAACTTCTTATTATTCATGTGTAATACTTCCGTGGTTTGATCTAAGATGTAAATTCCATTCATGGAAACTGCTTTGCCATAAATCATTTTATTGAAAGAGAAAATACAGCTATTATCCTTTATTGAAAATGCAAAACCGTCTTTAGCAAGTACGGAAACAGAAATAATTTCTTAGACAAACTGGGTACATAGTAACAGTTATTTAAAAATAACTCAAAACCACTAGGGAGTTGGATTACATATGTTCCCTTCGAGACAGCAGCAACTCGTGCTCCATTCCCGACTCGCATGTCCACATCACCCTTTTCGAGAGGTATGATGTTCTTTAGGTTCTGCAAATTATTACACAGATGAGAACCACAACCAGTATCAAGTACCCAAGTTCCGAAACTTGTATGGTTAATCTCAATCATATGAATATAAGATGACATACCAACAGGAACGACGCGGCCTGCTTTGATGTCCTCACGGTACACGAGACAATTCCTCGTCCAATGTCCAGTCTTGTGACAATGGTGGCACTCAATGTCACCCCCCTTGCTCTTTGCCTTGCCCTGTGAGCCACTAGTCTCACCGGGCCCACTCTTACCATTTCCTGCATTTTTAAACTTTGGCTTACCTACAACTAGGTCGCCATGAGCCTTGCCCTTACCTTTACCCTTGTTTGAAATCATGAGAATATCCTGCTTCATGCTCCCACTCAATTTCATATCCTTCTCGGTCTGTACGAGAAGGGAGTGTAGCTCATGAGGACTCTTTTTGAAGTCATTCATGTAGTAGTTCACCCTGAAAAGGGCAAAACCATCGTGAAGAGAATGAAGCATTCGGTCAATGACAATGCTCTCACTGATTTTACAATTCAGTGCCTCCAGCTTCTCGACATTCTCAATCATGTGAAGAATGTGTGGGCTAACCGGTTGGCCCTTCTGGAGTTTCGCATCAAAGAAGCGACAGGTATGCTCATATGTAACGATTCTCGGTGCTTTTGAGAACTCGTTAGTGAGCGTGGTGAAAATCTTGTTTGCACCTTGGGCAATGAAGCGTCTCTGCAAATTGGTTTCCATTGCAAAGATGAGTACGTTCTTTATCGGACCCGCTTCCATAACGAAGTCACTATAAGCGAGTGACTCGTTGACTCCTGCATTTGGGCCTGGGTTGACCGGTATTGGCTCAGTTAAGTACTTGAGCTTACCGTCGGCAATGGCAAGATTCCGTAGTGCCACCTCCCGATCCGCAAAAGTTGGACCCGTCGTTTTTCAGACGTGTGAACTGATTCATCTGGTCTATAAAAATTTTAAGCCAGGACGCGCGATCAAGTGTGGCACTAGGCATTGGGATTGCGTTATTTCCAGCCATTTTGTTGTAACAGTATTATGAAAATAAACGTGTCCTACACTGCGAGAAGAAGAATAAAAATAATAAGCATGTGCATCGTTTACATTTTTAAGTCTAATGAACTACTGTCATAACGCGAAGACTCAAAACATTTATACAATTGATCTCCCTCAAGAATTATATAAATGATCCCAAGACTCAATTCTCTGTAAATTGATAAGCTAACCTTTTAGCTAATTCTACCGTTAGAATTCTTGGTCGATAAATTTCTGTAAATTCAATCTTTAGTCCATCATAATCACGAGAAACTCTTCGGACTATGATGTTGAGGTAAACTAAGTCAACACAACTACTTACCCAACGTAGAAGGGGTCATATTATGCCTACCGACGAAGAAAGGTTTCATAGTTGTTTGCCCTTATAAAGACTAATCTCAATTTTCGTTTTAGAGGAAGATCCCATCAACTTTATTTTAATTCATTTTAAGTGAACTAATATCTAGCATGCGAGAATGAATAAACTAAGGTGATGGCTTAAAGACAGTGACATCTGTATGTCCATGAAAACTAACATACAACCTATATGAGTCAATTTTCATGCATTTTAGTAATAGGTGGTTTGGTTTTAGGCGGAATATGATGCATAAACTATCATGTGAATGAAAAGCAATAAGAATGAAAACGTAAAAACAGTAAAACTCCTAGTGTGGCCTATCCTATCAAAATGAACAATAAATACAAGTTTAGAATCCATCCTTGGACCCGAGAAGCTTGTCTTGATATTCCATCTCGATCCATGTAGCGGGAGTGAGCTCAAATCTCCATCTTTAGTCTTCTTTTGAAAAATACAATAAATAAAATTTACATAATAAACCTATTTATTACATTCTAATTTCAAAACCCAAAACTAAAGAAAAAATAAGGGAGATTCGAGATCTCATAATTACATAAAAATCATGTTTCCTTCATTACGAAAACATAATTTGACTAAGGCCACACTAAGTATTACAAATTACAACCGATTGCAAAAATAAATACGTAAATAAATTCATTCAACAAAAATAAAATGCATCAACTAAAAATAAATTAAACATACATGACACAATTCCTTAATTATGTTGATTAATTTATCCAAACCACCTATTTAAATGATCAAATTAAGTGACAATTCCTCAATTAATCACATTAATTTCAATCTTAATTCATATTAAACTTGTAATATGAATTTAATCCAATCATTATTTTAAACCGCTTTAAAATAATTAGGTATCTTTATATGTGAACTTTTTCACTACAAATAATCATACATTAAAATGTATAATTATAATTATTGGACAAAAACAACAAAAAAAAAAATTCCTTTAAAAATTTTTCTCGGCCAAAAACCGAAAAACCCAATAAAAAAAACATTTCTCGGTTTTACAGCTAAAACCGAATGAAAAAAAAACAATTTTTTTTTTTATATCTGCTGTGCGTGAACAGTACAGAAACGAAAAAAAAATTCCACGGTTTAAAAAAAAACAAGAACCCTAATGCCTTTTTTTTTTCTTTTTGCGGCACACATGCCCTAAACAAAAACATTAAGATGAAAAAAAATCGTTTATAGATGCTATTAGAACGAGATTAGCATATGGATTAATGAAACATGATTAACTGTATATGCCAAAACTATATAGCAAAAACAAATTTTTATATCATCAACAAGACGATTCCATTTACAGTTTAATTTAATCCGAATTAAATCAAAGCTTCTACCAATTCTTCATATAATCATTCTAACTGATTAAAACAACAATATGAAAAATCAAAATGAAAATATCGCATCAAAAGAAGATCAAAAACACGGTTGCCAAATTTTCATCTCGGCAAAAAATTCAGACGGCAAAAAAAAAAAATTTCACGGCTGGAAAAATTTTTCGATCCTTCAAATTTTATTGTTTAAATTCAATTTTATGAAAATCATCAAAATAAAAATCGTGGCCTTGGCTCTGATACCACTTGTGGGAAATAATCTGTATACTTCCCTTATTATTAAGGATTATAACGAATTTTATGATGACGATCACTAGTCATAAAGTAAAATACATCAACAAAAGTAGAGGATTCAGAAATAACCTTCGGTCCTAGCAAATACGGCCTAAGAACAATATCAAAGTAGATATTCGCCTATCAGTTGCACCCAAGACGATATGAGATATGCCCTATTGATTATGCTAGAATCAATCTAAAATTTTCTGTAAAATTAGGTTGTTTTTTGTGTTTTTCTGATGAGGGAGGAGGCTAGGTTAAAAGAGAATTAGGGTAGAATCATTATCACCATTTCCTTCTTATTGTAACCGAAATATGGGAGTGAATTAGGGAGATGTAATCTTCCCTAATTCGGCCCACTATAACCGAAATATGGAGTATAATCTCCTTATTTGTGGTTATTCCAAAAATGTATAAAATGTGTTAAAATTGCCATCTAGTGAGGATCGAACCCATGACCTCTTGGTTTGTGTACCCTCACTATTACCACTATGACACATTCATCTTGTTGATATTAAATATAACCGATTACATTTAATTACGAATTAACAGATTAATTCGTCCAAGCTAACATTACATACATTTAATTAAATATAACTTTTATATTTTTTTTTTTTTTTTGGTAAAGGTAAAAATATATTGATAGAGCACCAAAATACATCAACTATATTCGTCTGACCCAAGCATCAGACTTAACAAAACCGAAACATAATTACATGAGTTTTCCTATCCACATAAGATCCCTTCTAGCTAGCCTGCCTTTGAGCTGTTGCTTAATTTTGGTCCTGATTTCGTATTGAATCATTGTCACACAACCTTCCGGCCTTAGCAGTTTCATCTCATGCCTGCATCCATTCCTTTGCCTCCACACATGGTAAGTAACAGCATTCAGAATGCTGTTCAGAATGCCTACCTTCAATCTAGACAATCTAGCACTCCATTCATGATCCCTGTTATCAGGCATCACAACTCCAACCCATGTCTGAATACGCACCATGATTTCTTTACTATACGGGCACTTAAAGAACAAGTGTTGGTTAGTTTCCTCCTCATTTCCACAGAGACAGCAGAAATAGTCACTGCTGATATTAAGGCGAAATAGCTTGTCTTTGGTGTTAAGGCCCTTATGCTGATTCATCCAAGCAATCATTCCATGTTTAGGGACCGTCCACTTATTCCAAACTTGATGATGCCATGCCACTTCAGGGGGTGCCTGTTGCAGCCAGGAGTAACCTTTTCCAACTGAATACTCTTTACCAGGTAGCAAGTTCCATTCATTCTGAGAATAGGCAGTCTGCATTTCAGTCCTTAGCTTGCACACCTTCTTCCAAGTCCACCTAACATCATTAGGACACTGATACTCCCCCCATCCATTCCTTCTTAAGTAGGTGCTATGAATCCATTGAACCTAGAGCTTGTCAGGGTGAGCATGGATCCACCAGATAAGTTTACCAACTGCAGCTTTATTCCATAGACACTCATTCTTTAGTCCCAAACCTCCCTGCTTCTTCCCTGTACAGATTTTAGACCAGGCTACTGTAGGAGTTTTGGTAAATTCTGATCCCCCACTCCATAGGAAATTCCTACAAATAGCTTCAATCTTAGCAATGACACCCTTTGGAAGAATAAATATGGACGCCCAGTATGAATGAAGAGACTTGAAAACAGCTTTAACCAGGACCAATCTCCCAGCATAGGACAATTTTTTGGTGCCCAACATTCTGATTCTTTCTAAAACCTTATCAATGAGAGGTTGGCAATCCTTAATGCTCAATTTAGAGGGTTTGATAGGCACCCCTAAATACTTGAATGGCAAAGTGCCTTCAATACACCCAGACACTTGTACTATTTCTCTTCTAATATCAGCATTCACTCCATTGAAGTACACATTAGACTTACCTTTACTCATCTGCAAACCTGATGCTTTAGAGAAAGTAGAGAAGGTTCTGAGAAGTATCATGATGGACTCCACATCCCCTTTACAGAAAAGTAAAAGATCATCAGCAAACATCAGGCTACTTAGCTTCATATTTTTGCATAGAGGATGGAATTTGAAGTTCATAGTAGAAGTTGTGTATGCTAGAAGCCTAGTAAGGTATTCCATACATATAGTGAACAGCAGAGGCGACAGGGGGTCTCCTTGCCTCAACCCCCTTTGGCCCTTAAACCACCCAAAAGAATCACCATTCAGGGACAAAGTGTAGCTAGCTGAGGTGACACACTCCTTGATGAGATTTAGAAATTGATTGGGAAAATTGAGCTCAGTCATCACTTGAAACAAAAACTTCCATTCTACTGAGTCATAAGCCTTTTGTAAGCCTATCTTAAATAGACATCTTGGGGAAACTGTTTTCCTTCCATATAGCCTTACCAAGTCTTGACAAATGAGAATATTCTCCATAATACTTCGTCCTTGGATAAAACCTCCTTGGGTAAGGGAAATGAGATGAGGAAGGACTTTGGCCAGTCTGGAGCACAAAAGTTTGGATATACACTTGTATACCACATTACAGCAGGCAATGGGACGGAATTGCATTACAGAGGTAGGATTGGTTACCTTGGGAATTAGAGTAATGCTTGTAGCATTCAACTGCTTCAACAGTTTGCCATTCCTGAAAAATTCCTGTATAGCCTCACAAAAGTCCACCCCTATCAAATCCCAGCTAGCTTTAAAGAATTGGCTTGAATAACCATCAGGCCCAGGAGCCTTATCATTTGGAATGCTAAAAAGGATCTCTTTAATCTCATCATTAGTTACAGGAGCCAGCAACTGTTGAGAGTGGATCATTTCACATTTGTTCCCATGTTCCATTGCTGTCTTGCTAACACTCACAGTGGTATTGCTCCTTCCCAGCAGATTATATAGAAATGAATGAAGCTCTCCTGAATACCATGGGGTGTCACATGAATATCTCCTTTCTGATCAGCAATTTGGAGCACCTGATTTTGTCTTCTCCTGGTTTTGATAAGGCCATGAAAGTATGCTGAGTTAGTGTCCCCATCAAGATTCCAGTTAAGCTTGGCTTTTTATTGTAAAAAATCCTGTTGAGCCTCAGCAAGCGTTCTGTACTCCTCCCTTAACTGACATTCTTGCTGAATGAGCATCTGGTCCTGGGGCCTGACACCTAGCTCCTGTTGAATCTGAGTTAATTTGGTAAGAGCTATATCAGCACTCCTCTCAATATCAGAAAAATGGGACTTATTCAAATTCTTCAAGTAAGGCTTCAGATTTCTCAACTTCCCAACCAATTCAAACATTTTAGTGCCCTTCTTACTAGTCTGCCACCCCTCTTGAACCACTGTACTGAAGTTAGCTGCCTTACTCCACATATTGAAATATTTAAAAGGCCTGACCTTTGTATTCTGATGATCCCCATTCCTGACCAAACACGGTGTATGATCAAAAAGCCCTTCAGGGAGAAAGTTAGCAACCATTTCAGGGAATCTATCTTGCCATTCCTGATTAATAAGCCATCTATCAAGTTTACTGTACACTCTATCTTCAGGGCATTGCTTATTATTCCAAGTATAGAAAGCCCCCAAAGAAGGACTATCCATTAATTCACAGTGATGAATACAATTTAGGAAAGGCTCAGCATCAGCTCTAGAAAAAGCACCTCCAATCCTCTCATCCGCACATAACACACAGTTGAAATCACCAACCACAGCCCAAGGACCTTGTATACTGCTAGCAATCCTACTTAGATTTGTCCAAAGGGACTCCCTCTCCTTATTACCATTAAATGCATAGACAACTGTCCAATAAAAACTCCCATTATCAGTGTGAGAAGTGATGTGCATATGAATATACTGAGAGTCATATTCAATAAACTGAACATTGCAAAGATTGGCTTGCCAAAGGATCCAAATGCGCCCTCCAGGATGACAGGCAGTATTTGTAGAAATACTCCAGTTATTAAAGATAGCCATAGCTTTATTCACATTAGTTGGTTTTACCTTGGTTTCTATCAATCCAAAAACACCAGCATTATTATCTAAAAGAAATTTATTAATGACTAACTGCTTATTCCTCCTATTCATACCTCGGACATTCCAAAAACCAAGGCTTAACATTAATTATTTGTAGGAGTTGAGTGACCCTCCTTCTCTATCCGTTCTGGCCTTGATACACTCTGTACTGCAGGATTGTCAGGGGGGACCTGATTTTCATCCGTATGTACATCAGCAATTTGTTCTATAACCGGAGCTTCATCTGATCTCAAGCATGGCACTCTTGGAGTAACCAGCAGGCTATCTTGAGGAGGAGTAGTCTTTGGTGCAACCACTGGTCTCCATATCTGTTTGACTGGTTTCATAGTTGGAACAGGCTTCACAATTTTCCTGCTAGTAATTCTGCAATGTTCCTCTTCATGTCCCAACCTCTTACACCCCTTGCACGTGACTGGTTTCCACTCGTACTCTATGTCAATCTCAGTCATTTGTTGCTTCTCATCCACCACCTTAAGAGTCTTAAGGAACCTTTGATTCACTTGGACTTCCACCATAACCCTAGCATAGCCCAATCTTGCTTTTATGTCTGTAGCATTATCATTCTGTATGTATGATCCAATGGCTCCTTCTAGTTTAGGTAGACTCTGTCCCCAGAATTTCAAAGGCAGCTTATGAAGCCTCACCCATGTTGGAACACTCTTAACCTCCTCTTTCTCAAGTGGTATATCCTCCTTCCAAGGCTTGATGATGACTGGTTTGCTATCAAACAGGTAATGACCAGCCTTCAGCACCTGCTCCTGCATTTCTTTCGTTTGAAAACGAACCAGAAAAATTCCATTGGGCATAAAGGATATCTTGTCAATGATATGTTTGTGCCATATACGTCGTAAATATCCTTCTAAAATTGCCATGGGAGGATTAGCACCTAATACAAAGCCATAAATGGCCTGCTTCCCGTATTCTACTTCCTCATGCACATCCTCATTAGTAATATGAATTATAGGAGAATCATCAGTTTCACTAATTATGGTATTCTTCTTACCATGCACGTGAGTCCATTCTCCTTGCGTTTCCATCGTTTGAGAGACGTCCTTGTTAATCTGAATAGGTTCATCATCCTCATCAATGGTCTCAACGATGACCTCTTCATCATCCAACTTGAATGGAGGAATGCCTACTAAATCCTGCATACTAGCATGTTTCTTGGCCTCCTCTTCATTAGGTTTTTGTGAAGACTTACTCGAAACAGAAGATTGTTGTTTCTTCCCTTTCGACGTTAACCCCTTCCTCTTAGTGATGTTACGCAGTTTTGCTGCAGATTTAGAGGCAGAATTCCTTGCCATTAGTGCAAGCAAATTCGTCCTCAAAATCGCCTGTGCAGTCGCTAGAGAGGATTAGGGTTTTAACTTACGAATTGGCAGTTAATTCGTCTCAACTAATATTATTTAATCTTCATTAAATAATTGTCTCATCAACACATTGACTAACTGTTTAGTCATATTAGGCATCAATGTGATCATATTTCTATAACCACATCTCTCAAACACATCCTATAGGTGTGACCTTTAGGGATCAGTTGATCACCGCCATCTATATGATAATAACGTCAAACTTTCTAGCAAGCCAACCGTTATTAGGTAAACGTTAATCAACTGATTAAATATACGAAGTATACCCTTGTGAACCTGTAAGAGATTTACAAATGTTATCACACTAATTTGTGGAGGACACAAGCTCCAACAGCAGGCATATGTTCTGGGTTCTATCCACCAATTGCAGCAATTTCTTCGGGAAACGGACAGATGTCGCCTCCTGGGAAGGGAAACACGTGGAAATTAGGGTCCCAATACTCAAGACAATCATCCAAGAATGGCTTAACAACCTTAACTAGTTTCAAACTCAAAATTGATCCAAAGTTGTAGGTACCCATATCATGTTTCTCCACATTTCTGAATTCGTTTGTCCATTCTTTGAGACGGATTTCTAAAGCATCCATGTTGTATGATTAATTAGAGGGTTTTATGTAATAGACGGAAGAATTATGTGAATAAAACCTTCATCGACGTCTATATTTATACTAAAAGTTGTTTCCTAAAATCCGTCAGAACGGACACATTGGGGAAATGGCGCAGCACGTGCTGCGCCTCTTCGAAGGGCCGCAGCTCATGCTGCGCCTCTTCCTCAGGGATATTTCTGTGATTTTTCGCGTTGGGTCTTTCATAATTCCTTAAGCATAATTTCCTATTCATATGGATTATTATTTTTGGTAATCCTGCCGAATTACCATATTTTGAGTTTCTTAATCATACGGGCACGCTTTACGAGGTGAAGTCGGTATTTTCGTCAATCAAGCACACTTACCCATTTCTTTTTATTTTTTCTTTTTTGGAGAATCATTTCACCAATTTAACTATTTATTTTCACACTTACCCATTTCTTTTCATTTTTCTTTTTGGGGAATCATTTGACCAATTTAACTATTTATTTTCAAACTAACCCATTTCTTTTTATTTTTCTTTTTGGGGAAATCATTTCACTCCCGTTTCATATTACATTTTAAACTTATATGTTTCTATTTTCATTTTTTTTACGGGGTAGCCCTCCCTACCGTCCGGTCATTTTTCGGCAAATTTTTTGCATTTTTCTCGAGTCTTTGTCTTGTACTAATTTAGGCCATGTATACAAATACATGTTTTATGTGCAATTTCTATGTAAATTTCGGTAGCATGACGACATAAACCGTCATCTACCAAACTTGTTCAAAGCTAACCTGCAGGTACGAACAAGACAATTCAGCAGCAAAGGCACTCAGGCCGTCATATATACAACCAAAAGTACATATGTACGCCACACTGGGGGCTCGTGCCCGAAATAAAGTTTGAAGGTCCAAAATGAAAGTCCTAAAATGTATAAAAGTGTGTACGGTACAGCCAACAAAAACAACAAAAAACAAAGAGCAACTACTACTGGTCGTCGCCTAGCTCGGTAACTCTCGCCTCGAGAGCAGCGATCTCGGCGTCGCGGACCTCCAACTCCCTCAAAAGGCGAGCCGCCTCCTCCTGGGACTGCGCCAGCTCCCACTCTAGGTCGCGCTCCCTCTACAAATGACAAAGGATTGGCTCATGTCAATCATTTCAAACATAAAGAAAGTTAGAAAATTTAAAATGAAGTAAACGAAAGGTTCATACCTGACGTCCTCGACCGCTAGCAAGTGCCTCGACGACAGTAGCCCGTAGCCGGTTGGCCACCCTCCACAAGGCCATGAACCGAGATGACGCTACCTGCATTTCAATAAACAAGGATTCTCAATGATTGGAAAAAATTAAACAAATGTATTCTTATACAGAAGCTAAATTGGCGAACTTACCCTCCGAATCAGATGCTGCCACTCGTCCAGGCCAGCATCTGTCACCGCCTCGCCAAAGTCGCGAAGCTCGGAGATCATCGTCATCCCCGCCGCATCAATGTACTCGAGGGTCTTGGGGTACGCTGGGGGCTCGACGCTCGCCGCCTCAACCTCCTGCAAAATCCAAATGGTCTGAGTAATCGGTGATCATTCACCATGTTTTCAAGCCAATTCGATAGAAAAGTGATGCACTTACCACGACCGGCCAGTACGCCAACCTCCGGTGAGTGAACACAGAGTAGTCCTCGTCGGAAAGAAGGAGAGCGTCATCGCTGACGTCTGCCAGGTCAGCCTCCCTCTCAGCATCGGAAGGCTCCCTAAACATTGTTCGAGGAGGATCGATGGGGACCGTGAAGACATCACGAGAGCACTGGTGAGTCAAACGCTCGCCCAAGTACCACACGGGACCTATCGACGTCCTCAGCAGCAACCGGCTCGAACTCCTAGGTCGAACGACCTCAGCCACAAAAGGAGGGACGTCAGCGTAGTCCGCCCAAGGCCTGGGCACCTACTAAGATCAGCAAACAAGAGGTCATTCTTATGATCATTTCTAAAAGAAGTGATGAGTAAACAAATAAATTAAAAGATACTCATGCCACCCAGCTGCAGGGCATTCACGCCCCGTCGACAGACATCGTAAGAAGAGCGCTGGCTCTTCCTACGGCACATCACCCAATCCCTCACAACGGGATAAGCTCTCTCCCTGGGCTCTGTCCTCTTGGGCGCGAAGCCCGGAAAGTAGGAGTACACCCACGCCTGCAAAACAAGATAATCAATGACGATCTTTCGTGTTTCGATAAAGGAAAAGGAATGATCTTTCATGATACAAAATGAAGATTCATACCTCCAGCAGCAGTCCAGGGCCGACAGTAGCAGGAGAAGTCCCCTTCTCCACCAGCTCCGGACGAACCATGGCCTTCTTGTAGCGAGTAAGGACAGCAAAACCAGGCGTGACCCAGTCCCAACGACCTAGGTCACTCAAGTCAGAAAGGAAGGGAAGAAGCTTCATCGACAGCCTCTCCCCCTTGTCTCCAAGGTAGAGCGAAGACAAGAACCACCAGAGCCACAAACGAGCTCTTTGCTCCGCAGTAAAAGGAGGTGGAGCCGTCTCCATGCCATCGATCGTCACCATCGTCAGGATCTTGCCAGCAAAGTAATCCCTGACGTAGGAACTCGGCGCCAACCCGGGAACCGCAGCAGCTTTCGCCGCCAGGTTCCAACCGATCAAACTCCAAGCCTCAGCCGAGTCCACTCTCATGGCTATCTCCGCCCACACCACAGCCTCTGTCCCACACGACAAACCGGAAATCATGCCGTAATCCTCCAACGTGACCCCAACCTTGCCGAAAGGCATGTGAAAGGTTGAGGTCGTGTCCCAAAACCGATCAAGAAAGGATCGAATCAGGTAAAGGTTAGCCCGAATCTTCCTTCCCTTGATATCCCTCCACGCTCGTACCAAGGCCCCAAAAGCTCCTAACTCGAAGATGGTCTGCTCCTCCGCTGACAGCCTCCCGTAAGCCTCCATCATCGTAGTGTAGCCGGAAAAGGACCTGAGGTTCCCGGCCTCTTATTTTGATTCAATGCGAAAGCTATCTTTATCTCGAATGAAAGAAAAAGAATGGCTAATGAAAGACAAGAAAGAAGGTAAATGAATGAATGATGAATTCAATTTACCAAGCTCTTCACCGTCGTGTAGGACAGGTGACTCTCCGCTGCCCAGATAAGATTTCGGCTATCCCATCTCTCAGCCCACTCCGGTGCTCCCCTCAGCTGACGACCACCTCGTCCGACGTTGGCCCGACTCGGGGCCTCCTCCTCAACAGCCTCCTCCTTGACGACTCGTCCTCTACAGCCTCCATCGCAGCAGCAAAAGCCTCCTCGAGCGTAAGGGAAGGGTCAAAAAAAGTGTCCACGTCCATGAGATCCCTCCCTGACGTAGAAGCCTCGTCACCTGCAAAATTAGAGTGAATTAGGCCGCGTCCAGTGACGACGAGCCTTAGTTAGGGGGTTTTCAAGCTTTCAAAGCTCCGAAATCGCTCTTTTCTCGCCATCTTTGGCCTCCCGAAACCCGACTGCTCATGTTGTAATATGGGTCAGGTCAAGCCTAAATTCAAGCGTAGTCATGGGTTCGAATCGGAATTTCGAAAACATTTCGTTATAACGGTGATTATGCCCTAGAAAAGTGTCCTAAAAAACCGTCACAAATCAAAATTCTGAAATGGTAGGAAGTTTACCCATCACATAAGGATTCCAAATATCATGTTTCGTCACAAATGGGCAATCCTAAGGCTATTTTCGAAGCAATTTACGACTCAGCTGCGAGACCGTCACAATTTCACTCAAATGCTCAATACTCAATGAAAATTCAAAATGAACGCATGGTTACGATCCTTACACTACCAATTATCCATTTATAAAGTCAATTTTACAAGGCAAGATCATTTGGGGGAAAAGCCCCAAATGTTTCGACATTTAGGATTCGAAACCCTAATTTTGTCGGTCCAAATTGCGCAAATACGGAAGTTTAATGCAAAAATAGAAAACATACCTCGATTATTCATGGCAAATGCAAGGTCTTGATAAAAGTTTGACGGAAAATGGTTGGAATTTGAGAGAGTTTTGATGATTTGTGTTTTGTTATTATGAAATAAAACACGTCCCCTGTCGAGTTTTTACTCGGACAGAGACAAGCCCAGGAAAGGATGCAGCAGGTGCTGCGCCTCTTCCAAGAGTCGCAGCTCTAGTTGCGCCTCTTCCTCAGCTTCCCTCCAAATCAATTTTCAAAAATTCGTTATAAGTTCGTTATTTGTGGGCCTATCTTTGGTGCGCCTCTTCCTCAACACCATATATCGTATATTTTGTCCATTTGGTGTTTATTCTTCGTCCGGACCCGTATTTTCAAGCAAGCTGTGAACTATCGTAGTACTTTATCAAGACCTCGCTTGCCACAACGAGCGAATATTCTCTGACAGGTGTTTTGACATGCCTCAATTATGTCCCCCCAGCGAGAGTTCAAGGCAGCCATTTTCCCCTCGCAACACGTGGAGTTCAACCTCAATCTCAAGTTTCTACCGAAGTTTGTTTGAAGACCGACCCAAGCAGATTTCCCCCAGCAGTTTCTACCGACATCCTGCTGCCCTTAAATATTACGTTTTATTTCCCCTTGGAGTCCAAAAGAGTAAGGAGTCTCAAGGAATCTCAGGTATGGTCTCTTCTTATGGCTGGCGAGCCTCCTTATGTAGTCTAATGGACTTTAAATGACCCTCCCCGATAGTCGACAGACTCTAAAATGTTCCCGACGACAGGTCCTTGGCTCAGACCCCTTGAGCCTCCTCGCGTCGCCATAGTCGTCAGGTTGTAATCTTCGATTGACCTGATTGCTATACTTTGACTTTCGCCTTATCCAAGCCTCAGTCAAAGTGGGGGCTCTGTAGATACCTCATTTTTGCACCTCCCGCAAGCCACCCGGAGATGATTGGGCCGCATGTTTGGTACACGAAACGATTTATGACAATTCGTAAGTTTATCGTCAAGTGATAGCTTGTGTCTACCCCTTGGTCGTCATCTACGCGCCGTCACGTTCGTTTTGACAGTAATTAGAGTACATTTGGAGTCCGGGTCAAAAACCGTCTTCATTTTTTAATAACCGTTTAAAATGCCGAGTCAGAATATTCTGGAATATTCCGGATATTTCTATTCCATATTTTCAATCTTTTAATCTTTTGGTAAATTATATCCCGAAATTATATTTTAAATAATAAGGAAATTAAGATCAACCGCAATTCCATAATAGAAACGCGGAAAATCTTTCTTCCGTAGGAGGAAACCCTTGGGGAAAGGACGCAGCACCTGCTGCGCCTCTTCCAAGAGCCGCAGTGGTTGCTGCGCCTCTTCCCCAGCTCCTTTCTGCGTATTTTAAGATCTTTTCGAGATTTACTTCCAAAGTTTTACCGAAACCCTAATTCCTCCGTATGATTAGTATAAATAGAGACCTTCGGTCCTCATATTTCTCAAGCGAGTGTCCGCCCTTCTCTTCTCCCTTTGAATTCTAAGACCATGCTCTTGCTTTTTGGCGTCTACGTGCTTGAACTTTCGACCACGTAAGCTCGGATCCTTCTGAGTACCAGCCTTGTTTTGCATGACCGGCCAATTTGACCAACTCCACCTCAATCAGCTTAATCAACTTTGTTTAACTTCCTCTTAGAGGGCACTTTCGTCGTACATTGGAGTCGAGCATCACTAAACGTTAAATTAGTTAATCTCGTTTCGTCAAACATGTAAGTCTGAGGGTGTAAATCCCATCTTTTATTATTGTACTTTATTTTTGTAATCATTATTTTAAGGTTCAAAATCGATTTATAAAACCTTTATTCAAACCCTTTTTACGGGTTAATGGGAGACAGACGTCGAGAAGGAACGCAGCAACTGCTGCGCCTCTTCGAAGGGCCGCAGCATCTGCTGCGCCTCTTCCTGAGGCTGCCGCAGTTCTTGTTTTCCTTCTTCTTCCTTCGTATTTTGTTTAATTCGTTTGTGTGTTTTTGCTTCGTCTTTGTTTGTTCTTATTTCATTAACATGATAATTTTAGCATATACTTTATTAATGATTTATCACCTTTAAATTCCCGACTTAAATTCCAAGTAATTCATATTTGCGGGTTTTCGTCATTATATCAAAACCCGAATTTTAGTGACTCGATTTGTTCATATCAAGTTTCTGAGATTCGACCTTTTGTACATATTTTCATCCATTTATCACGTCTTTTAAATCTTCAATTTAACCTAATTCGTTTCATTAACTTTAACTTGTTTTAATTCGCAATTAATAGCCTTAATTAGTTTTATCTCATGTTTTATTGTTTTTATGACCAATTTGCATGTAAATAATCCATTAAACCACTTCTATCCGAGTCGAATGTAAATAATCAATCATTAATTCACCAATGGATACTAACGATATGCAATTCCGGCTTCACAACCAGAATTCACCTCAGGAACAGACGCAGTGAGCACTGCGCCTCTTCCAAGGGACGCAACTCTGCTGCGCCTGTTCCGGGTTGAATTCTGCCTCTGAACTTCCGTTGTTGCTTTGACCTAGTTATGTTTACGTATTAATTTACTATTACCTATATTATCACCTAATAATATGTTCGTTAATTTGTTCTCTTTTCTTTTCCCTGATCATCCGTTTTAAATGTATTTTCGACGTAAATCATCAAACCATTGTAATTATTGTAATTTTCAATTATTGTATTTTCTCGTATTCTTTATTATCGTTTGTTTGTATGTTTTCACATGTAATCAACCTTAAATCCTCACTTCGATCTATTGTTTGCAAAAATACGTGTTCACCGACTTAGTTAATTCTCATATGCTAGGAATAATTTATTGGATGTTGCATTGCATGTATATAGTCGACAACATATCAAATATAGATAACTTCCCTAATCATTAGTAGAGGCTTCTATCGAGGCGGGCGGGATTAGGTGTTCAATCAAAAGAGCTTCCTAATACGTACCCTCACCCCTTACTCCAGATCTCTGTGAACATCCGTGTTCATTGGCATCCACGAGAGTCATTCTAGACATAGAATGCTAGGGATAACGAGTTCTTGGTATCTATGTCACTACTTTGTATCTTGGCATGACGCGAAGTATTCGAACGTTTCCAATTTTCCACAATAAATTGGAGGCGACTCCACAAATGCAAAAGCTTGTTTTCCCAAGCGAACCCCATGGGCCCGCGTCCACACCAAGTTGTTCGAGCATACGATGGAACACGACGTAAATTGGTAGGACTAGTCAATCTCACCATAGCTACGGGACCAATTGAGCGAAAGGTTAGCTTTCAAATAGTGGATTTCAAAGCATCATTCAACATACTTCTGGGAAGGCTTTGGATTCATGCTTCCAAAGCAGTAGCATCCACCTTGCACCAGAAAATCAATATCCCACTAGATGGCAAAGTAGTGACGATCACTTCGTCACCTATCAAGGCAGTGATAGAGAAAATGTCAAGCAACCAAGTAGTCACAGATCCAGTATATGATCTTGGGGGCTTCCATAGCATAAACCTTATAGAAAGTGAACTGGTACCTCTATACTTCGATCCATACTCCAATTTAGTGGTCAACCATATATTCAAGTCCCAAGGATACTTCCCGGGAATGCCACTGTATCTTGCCCAGAAGAATACCTTTGCGCCTTACAAAGAAGGAAACTCTCAAAGGATACCATTAGGGTTGGGATACAAACCCACGAAAGAAGAAGCTCTAAAAATGCTCACTCAGTTTCAGAACCGTAAGAACGTGGGAATCCAAATGCGACCCTATCTCCCCACCCTAAACGGATACTTCGTCAGAGAAGGGAGTCAAGAATAATTTCATGGGTTTCCCGAACCTTGGCACTTCAAAGGAATGCAACTAGCGAGAATCGAGATCTATCACGATTGCTACTTCATTCCTTCAAAAATGGTTCCTACCGTCAAGACTCGTCAAGCACCTTGCTTAGACGAACAAGCTGTCACTCTTCTTTTTGGAGAGGACCGATTTGTTAGATCTGCACAGGACGAGAACATTACCATGATACTTCAGGATGACCACTTCAATCCTACAGTGTTAATCACTGAAACCAGTTCAAATCAGCAAAAAGGATGGAGAAAGTCGATAAAGTGGACAAACAACCAAGGAAAGCTCTTCAAGGTCACCACTAGAGAAGGAGAGATGTTCAAAGGAGAACCAGAAGACAACAAATTCGAGTCAGAGTCGGAGTCGGAGTCGGAATCAGAGTCTGAGTCTAGAGAAGTGCCTAGAGAGTCTCCTCCTGTCGTCACTCCCAATCCCCTTGCTTCTCCTAGCATATCATCAAGTAGTAACAGTAGCTTGGGAAATGTCCCAGCAGCTGTCCCTTTACCGTCACTGACTACAAAACATATGGCTTCTTTGTTTCAGCTCTTTTCAAAATTTAATATGAATAAATCAGATTCTGCTTACTCTTTGTGTTATTCTGAATGCAATTCTATTTACGATGATAATGAGGATGACCCTGACCCAGACTCAATCGAATTAACTCCCTACATAGCTAAAGAAATATTACAAGAGGGGGAAGGGGCACCAGTTATAGAGAACACTGAACCCATCAACGTAGGAACCGAACTAGAACCCCAAGAACTTAGGATAGGGACGACCTTAAGCCGAACCGAAAGGGCCAGTTTCATAGACCTCCTACATGAGTTCAAAGACGTTTTTGCTTGGTCCTACAAAGACATGCCAGGGATTGACAGAGATATTACAGAACACAGAATTCCAATCAAACCAGGTTTCAAACCTGTAAAGCAGAAACTCCGTCGAATGAGGACAGAATGGGCTCTTAAAATCAAAGAAGAACTCGATAAACAATTCAAAGCCGGGCTCATCAAATTTTCCGAGTTTTCAGACTGGGTGGCTAACATAGTACCCGTGCCCAAAAAGGATGGGCGAATCCGAGTTTCTGTTGATTTCCGAGACTTAAACAAAGCAAGTCCCAAAGACGATTTTCCTCTACCACACATCGACATATTGGTAGATAATACAGCAGACCACGCGTTGTTGTCCTTCATGGACGGATATGCAGGATATAATCAGATCAAGATGGCCATAGAAGACATGCATAAGACTGCCTTTGTCACTCAGTGGGGCACCTATTGCTGTATTGTTATGCCATTCGGGCTAATCAATGCTGGAGCTACCTATCAACGAACTGCGACCACATTGCTGCATGACATAATGCACAAAGAGGTAGAAGTGTACGTCGACGATATGATTGTCAAGTCCAAGGATAGGAAGGGGCACATTGACAACCTTCGTAAGTTCTTCCTGAGATTGCGAAAATACAACATTAGCCTCAATCCTCAGAAGTGCGCATTCGGGGTAACATCAGGCAAACTTCTGGGATATATCGTCAGTCAAAGAGGAAAAGAAATCGATCCATCCAAAATCAAAGCTCTTGTTGAAATGCCACAACCTCAAATAGAGAAGGAGGATAGAGGATTCGTAGGCAAGGTGCAATATATAAGTCGATTCATATCGAAACTCACTATGATCTGCGAACCCATTTTTAAAAAGCTCAAAAAAACAAACCACACCATATGGGATGACGATTGCCAAAAAGCGTTTGACCGAATTAAGGAGATACTAGCCAAGCCCCAGTGCTCATGCCTCCTCAACGACATCAACCTCTTGGTTTATATCTCATAGTGACCGAAACAGCCGTGGGGGATATGCTCGCGCAAACCGTAGGAAAAGAAGAAAGAGCTATCTACTACCTTATTAAGAAGTTCTTGGAGTATAAATGCAAGTACACACCTCTCAAAAAGACATGCCTCGCTCTTGTGTGGGCAGCAAAGAAGCTACGCCATTACATGCTTAGCTACTCTGTCAAGGTGTACTCCAAAATGGATCCTGTCAAATACCTCTTCGAGAAACCCGTTCTCAATGGTCGATTGGCAAGGTGGACCCTAATGCTCTCAGAGTTCGATCTCAAATATGTACCTCTGAAGGTTATAAAGGGGTGAGCCGTTGCCGAGTTCTTCGCTGATAATCCCATCAACGACACCCAAGTGGTAGACACATGGTCATTCCCAGATGAGGACATACTACAAACTAACGTGGACTCTTGGCACCTTTATATTGATGGAGCATCGAATTTAAGAGGATTTGGAATAGGAGTGTTGCTCATTTCTCCTGAAGCTGAGCATACACCACACTCCATCAAACTCGACTTCGAGGTGACAAATAACGCAACAGAATATGAAGCTTGCCTCATAGGGCTACAAGCAGCAGTAAGTTTAGGCATTAAAAATCCTCGAGTTCACGAAGACTCATCCTTGATCATCAACCAAATTACTGGATCTTGGAAAATTCGAAATGAAAGTCTAGCACCCTATCAGGCTAGGATAGACCAAGTTGCTCAATTCTTCGATCAGGTCACTTATCTACACCTACCTCGTGAAGAAAGTCAGTTTGCAGACGCTCTCGCAAAACTTGCATCCTTGATTAATATGTCAGACGACATGATAGAAATGCCTATGTATTGAACGACGGTCAGAACCAGCCTATGTGCACCAGATTATAGATGAGGAAGAAAATCCAGAGGAACCTTGGTTCCAAGCCATTCTAAACTTCAAGCTCAATGGTACATATCCACCAGATATGGATAGGAGGGGACAACACGCCATACGCCTACTAGCCTCTCAATACCTCCTCATGCAAGGAGAATTATACAAAAGAACACCTCTTGGTGTAGTCTTATGTTGCCTTGATCATTCACAGGCACGAAAAGTGATGGAAGAAGTTCATGATGGAGAATGTGGCCCTCACATAAGTGGACCAATGATGGCAAAGAAAATCACACGTCTGGGATATTATTGGACCACGATGGAATCCGATTGCATCAAGTATGTCAGACATTACCATAACTGCCAAATCTTCGGGAATGTGTAACATGTCCCTCCTTCACTACTCTACACCATGACATCTCCTTGGCCATTTTATGATTGGGGAATCGACATCATCGGAAAGATTACTCCAGCCGGAACAGGAGGCCACTGTTTCATCTTGGTAGCCATCGACTATTTTACTAAATGGGTCGAAGCGGCATCCTACACTAGTCTCACAGCCAAAAACGTGGCAAAGTTCATACAAGCCAATATCATCTATCGATATGGTTGCCCACACGAGATCATCAGTGACAATGGATCACATTTCCAGGCTGAGAATGAACAATTGCTAGTCAAGTACAAAATCAAACACCACCATTCCTCGCCATACAGACCACAAACTAATGGCGCGGTAGAGGCAGCTATCAAGAATGTCGTCACGATCCTCAAGAAAATGATCGACAATTATCGTGATTGTCCCAGTAAGATACCGTTCGCATTATGGGGTTATCGCACATCAGTTAGGATGCCCACTGCGGCTACTCCTTTCTATTTAACTTACGGCATGGAAGCTGTACAACCAGTTGAGCTAGAAATCCCATCCTTATGCATTCTGCTCGAAAGCAAAATTCCAGAAGCTGATTGGAAGAGAGATAGATATGAAGAACTCATCCTCTTGGATGAACGAAGATTGCATGCATTGCATAATGTGCAAACATATCAGGCATGTATCAAACAAGCCTTCAACAAAAGGGTTAAGCCCCTAAACCTCAAAGAAGGAGACTTAGTTCTCAAATCAGTTAGATCTCTTGTACCTGTCGATCCACGAGGAAAGTTCAAACCCAACTGGGTCGGACCATTCTTAGTCAAGTCCATACTCTCGGGGGGTGCGGTTAGGATCACAGACCTATATGGGAATGAATTTGTTAATCTAACTAACCTCGACCAACTAAAACAATATTATGCTTAGGGTAGGACAAGACACGTGCCTCACGTAACACCCACGTGCCGCTCATGCGACACGAAATAAAAACGGCCCTTGGCCCGCTGAAATAAAGCTTATGTCACCTTGCTCTTGCATTTTGACAATTCGTCATCCTTATATCATCAAATAAATTGAGTTGTATTTTAGGAGTAAGTAAAGCTCATGCTTAGTTTCTAGTTCATTACAAGCTCTTGCTTAGAACATTTATTCTTTTACATTTACTCGAGCTACGCACAAGGGTTTGATTTCATTTTTTTAATGAATACGTAGGCAATCCTTCACAGGATACAACCCATTATTTTAAAATGTAAATAGAGGGACATTTGTATTTGCATTTGAAATTCGACAAGAATAACGAAAAGAAAATACAATAGTTTCATAACTAATTAATCTTTTATTCATTTGCCTCATAAGTAATAATAATACGCCACATAATATAAAATGCTAAACATAAATGCTATGCTAGGATTCTAAAAACCCCGTCATTTATTACAAAATAATAATAATAATAATAATAATAATAATAATAATAATAATAATAATAATAATAATAATAATAATAATAATAATAATAATAATAATAATAATAATAATAATAATAATAATAATAATAATAATAATAATAATAATACTACGACTTAGGCTAACTCTTCCATCTTCCCTTTGCCTTTGTCATTCCTATCATACTTTTTGTCTCGACCACGAGCCGGGCGCTCCTGTGCTATCTCTGACCTCATCACCAAAGGTCTCTCTCGCGGTCTAGCCTTACCATTTCGATCCACCACCATCTCTACGGTAGGAGCGGTCTTCAGTTTCTTCGACGAATGAACGACTCGGAAACCGGCCTCTTCCTCCCCCTTAGTCAAGTACTTCTGGTTCTCCTTCGCTACCTCACGAATCTTATAGTCAACAGGCTCGCGCTTCCTCAATTTCTCGCGCTCCTCGGGAGTAGTAGCCTTCCTCCATTGCAGATATGAATCGAATACCCATAAGGAGCCAACAGGAGAAAGTATGAACCACATGTTTCTTTGAGCCCACTTGAGGGCCCACTCTCGACGAACTTCTGTCGTATGTGCCAAGGTAGTATAAGGAACGGTGTCAAGCTAAAGGATCTTCTGCTTAAGGCCAACCTGCCTCATCAATCTCTCCGGGAAGATGCAAACCATATATTCCAAGCTAGGAATGCGAACTAACCGAGTAGGATCTAAAGATGAAACTCCAGTGATTGACCTGAGATGCCACCATGGCACAATCCATCGGATCAAAGGACAACCTTCATTCTGCAACTTGTTCTCCTAATAGTTGCAAACTCGAGTAAAGTTCACCATGTAGAGCCTAGTTCTCATCGCAATTGACCGAGCATGATATCCTGGCACGTTAACTGGGGGCTCGATCAACCGCAAACGCTCCATGAGCCAAACCTAAAAGGAAGACAGGAATTAATGACCAACCAAAAAAAAGGAGAAATAAAAAAAATGAAAAAAATAATAAAATATTAAAAAAAGAAGAAGAAAGAAAACGGTTGGCATTGTACAAAAAGAGAGAAAAAGAGGTTCTTACCTGCAAAATGATAGGAGTTCCCAAATAAGGAAGCTCGCGGTTGGCTTTTCTATTATCCAGTCCCAAAATGATCTCTCCTAAGCACAGACACACTGGGCTCTTGCGCAGCTCGATCTGTTCAACCAAGCTCAAGTAACGAGGATCCCCTCTCATTTCCTTATCAACATGCCCTTGGAGGACATAACCATGCAGTAGGCAGAACCCGAACGCCCTATGCCTCGCCACATAAGAGATAGAAGGGTCTTCCTTGTTTATGAATCGGTCAACGAAGTCAAGCATACGGACTCCTTTTGAGGTCACAAGGCGATCAACCTCACCTTTAGTCAGTCCAAGCAAATCTCTAAATTTACTTTTGTACCCTTGAGAGCTAGAGGGTATGGCAGGTGCATTTTCTGGATCCCATCCTTTAATTGCAGCAATTTCCTCAGGGAAAGGACAGATATCGCCTCCAGGAAAGGCAAAAACATGGAAATTAGGGTCCCAATATTCAAGACAAGCATCCAAGAAAGGTTTTACAACCTTCACCAATTTGAGACTCAAGATTGATCCCAAATTAAAAGCACCCATGTCATGCTTCTCGACGTTTGTAAACTTATTTGTCCACTCTTTGAGACGATTTTCAAAGGCATCCATATTTTTGATTTTTTCTATGAAAATAGGAGAGTTTTTGTGAAATAGACGGAAGAGAGTTGGAGGAATTATGTGAATAAAATCTTCCCCGACGTCTCTATTTATAATAAAAGATTTTTCCTAATTTCCGTCAGAACTGACCAACTGGGGAAATGTGTTGTGCCTCTTCGAAGGGTCGCAGCTCTTGTTGCGCCTCTTCCCCAGAGGGATTTCTGTGATTTTCCGCTTTGGATCTTTCCTAATTTGTTTTGGCTATAATTTCCTATTCCTATAGGTTATTATTTTGGTATTTTCGTCAAATTATCAACTTTTATATCAGGTTCGCTTCTCGAGACGAGATCGACATTTTTCGCCACACGAGCACACTTACCCATTTTATTTTATTTTGTTTTTTGGGGGAATCATTTCACTCCCCATTTCACATTACATTTCAAACTTACACGTTTCTTTTTAAGTTTTTTTAGGGGGTAGCCCTCCCTACCGTCCGGTCATTTATGGGCATTTTTTTCCCTTTTTTTAGGTCTATTTCTCATTTTGCTCTAAAATAAGCCATGTATAATATATGTTTTACGTGCAATTCTATGTAATTTTCGGCAGCATGACCGCGTAAACCGTCATCTACCAAACCTGTTTCTAAGCTAACCTGCAGGAACAAACATACAACCCAGCAGCAAAGGCACTCAGGCCATCATATATATAACCAAAATGATATATGTACATCAAACTGGGGGCTCTTGCCCAAAACGAGTCCGAAAAATCCAAAAATGAGGTCCAAATGTACAAGTTTATACAATACAGTCAACAACAAAAGAGACAAAAGCAAAGACAGCTACTCCTGCACGTCACCTCGCTCGGCGACCCTCGCCTAGAGAGCAGCAATCTCGGCGTCCCTGACCTCCAACTCCCTCAACAGGTGAGCTTTCTCCTCCTGGGACTGCGCCAGCTCACGCTCCAGGTCGCGCTTCCTCTGCAAATGATAGAGAAATGCCTCATTTCAAACATTTAAAAAAAAAAACGCGAGCAATTACAAAAAAATTCAAAATAAAGAAAATGAGAGGTCCATACCTTTCATCCTCGGCCAACAGCGAGTACCTCGATGGCTGTAGCCCGCAGCCGGTTGGCCACCCTCCATACCGCCACATGCCGAGACGGCGCCACCTATAAACAAAAGATTTTCAGTGAAATGAACAAACGCATTCTTATGCAACAAAGACAGCAAAAGACGACTGCAGTAGGGGGCTTACCCACCTAACCAAGTGCTGCCACTCCTCCAGGCCAGCATCGGTCACCCCCTCGCCAAATTCGCGGAGCACGGAGATCGTCGTCATCCCCGTCGCGTCAGTGTACTTAAGGGTCTCGGGGTATGCTGGGGGCTCGACGCCCGCCACCTCGATCTCCTGCAAAATTCAAATGAATTCTTTATTCGATGATCATTCGTCAGTTTATCAAGACAATTTCAAAGAGGGGAAGTGGAATACTTACCACGATCGGCTAGTACGCCAGCCTCTAGCGAACAAACAAGGAGTACTCCTCGCCAGGAAGGAGAAGAGCATCACCACCAACACCCGCCAAGCCAGCCTCCCTCTCAGCATCAGAAGGCTCCCTAAATATTGTCCAAGGAGGGTCGATGGAAAACGTGAAGGCGTCCCGAGAGCACTGACGAGTCAAACGCTCGCCAAGGTACCACACTGGTCCCATGAACGTCCTCATCAGCAACCGATTAGAGCTCCTAGGACGAAGGACCTCGGCCACGAAGGCCCGAGCGCCAGGGTAGTCCACCCAAGGCCTAGGCACCCACTAAAGACAAATAAACAAAGGGGTCATTCTTATGATCATTTCTGAAATCAATAAAGTAAATAAGGAGGAAAGTGATTAGAGAATACTTACGTCACTCAGCTTCAGGGCGTTCACGCCCCGTCGACAAACATCGTAAGAAGAGCGCTGGCTCTTCCTATGACACACCACCCAGTCCCTCACATCTAGGTAGGCCCTCGGCTCAGGCTCCGTCCTCTTGGGCACGAAGCCCGGAAAGTAGGAGTACACCCATGCTTGGAAAACAAAATAATCGATAATGATCTTTCACAATTCAATATCAAAGAATAAGTGATGATCTTTCATGATACGAAATGAAGGTTCATACCTCCAACAACTGTCCCGAACCGACAGTAGCAGGAGAAGTCCCCTTCTCCTGCAGCTCAGGACGGACCATGGCCTTCATGTAGCGAGTAAGGACCACAAAGCCAGGAGTAACCCAGTCCCAACGGCCTTGGTCACTCAGGTCAGAAAGAAACGGGAGAAGCTTCGTCGACAGCCTCTCCCCCTTGTCTCCGAGGTAGAGCGAAGACAAGAACCACCAGAGCCACAGACAAGCCCACTGCTCCGCATTACAAGCAGGAGGAGCCACGTTCCTCCCATCCATCGTCACCAACGCCGGGATCCTACCCGCAAAGCAGTCCCTGACGTAGGTACTCGGCACTAACCCGGGAACCGGGTAGCACCCTCTGCCAGGTTCCAGCCGATCAGCCTCTGGCCTCAGCCGAGTCCACCCTCAGGGCCGTCAACGGCAACACCACAGCCTCCTCTCCACATGGCACACCAGAGATCATGCCGTAGTCCTCCAACGTGACCCCGACTTCCCCAAAAGGCATGTGAAAGGTCGACGTCGTATCCCACTACCAATCAAGGAAGGCTCGAATCAGGCAAAGGTTAGTCCGAAGCTTCCTCTCCTTGATCGCCCTCCACGCTCCCACCAAGGCTCCAAAGGCTCCTAGCTCGATGACGGCCGTCTCCTCCTCCGTCAAAGATCCATAGGCCTCCATCATCATCGTGTACCCAGAGAAGGACCTCAAGTTCCCGGCCTCCTGTTTCGATTCAAAAAAATGCTATCTTTAGCACAAAGAAAATGAGAAATGGAATAAAGAAGGAACTTAGTAAAGAAATGGCAAGTCTAGTCTACCAAGCTCCTCGCCGTCCTGTAAGACAAGTGGCTCTCTGCTGCCCAAATGAGATGTCGACCATCCTATTTCTCAGCCCACTCTGGTGCCCCCGCTAGCTGGCAACCACCTCGTCCTACGTTGGCCCGCCTCGGGACCTCCTCGATGACCTCCTCCTCGAAAATCTCCTCGAACACCTCCTTACGAGTAAGGGAAGGGTTGAAGTCGGTGTCCACGTCCATGGAGCCTTCCTCGACGTAGAAGCCACGTCACCTGCAAAATTGGAGTAGATTAGCCCGCGTCAAATGACGACGAGCCTCGCTAAGGGTGATTTCAAGCCTCGAAAATGGCCTTTTCTCGCTATCTTTGGCCGTTTCTTTCAAAACCCGGCCACTCAGGTAGTGAATTGGGTCAAGACAAGTCTAAACTCGAGCCTAGTTACGGGTTTGAGTCGAAATTTTGGAAGCATTTCGCTATAACAACGATTATGCCCTAGAAAGTGTCCTGAAAAAGTCGTCACAAATCAAAAATCCGAAATGGTAGGAAGTTTACCCATCACACAAGGATTCCAAAAACCAAATTTCATAAAAAATGGGCAATCCTAAGGCCATTTTCGAAGCGATTTTCGAAACAGCTGAGAAAACGTCTCAATTTCACTCAAATGCTCAATATTCAACGAAAATTCAAAAAGAATACATGGTTATGTTCCTAATATTACCAATTATCCATTTCTAATGTCAATTTCACTAGGCAAGTCCATTTGGGGGAAAAGCCCCAAATTTTCAAAATAATTGGGTTGAAAACCCTAATTGTTTCGATTCAATTCGAGCAAAATACGGATATTAAAGCAAGAATGATACACATACATCTATTAGTCATGACTAATGGGAGGTTTTGATCAAATTTTGATGGAATATCGTTGGAATTTAAGAGAGTTTAGAGAGAATTTGTGTTTTGTTATAATGAATAAAACACGGGTTCTGTCGAGTTTTTATTCACACAGGGACGAACCCAGGAAAGGACGCAGCAGGCGCTGCGCCTCTTCCAAGAGTCGCAGCTCTTGCTGCGCCTCTTCCCCAGCTTCATTCCAGCTCAATTTTCAAAAGTTCGTTATAAGTTCGGTATTGTGGGCCCATCTTTGGTGCGCCTCTTCTCCAACACCATATGTCATATATTTGGTCTATTGGGCATTTACTTTTGTCCGGACCAGTATTTTATGTTCGAGCAGACTGCGAACTGTCGTAGTACTTTATCTTCGAGTAGACTGTGAATCGTCGCAGTACTTCATCAAGCCCAGCAAGGATATTTCATCAGGACTTCGCTTGCAACAACGAGCGGATCTCCGACGCTGTTTCGACATGCCTTATCAATTCCCTATTATTTTCCCAGCGAGAGTTCATGACAGCCGATTGTACTTCTCGAGATATGGAGTTCGCACCAACGCATGCAGATTTCCCCCAGCAGTTTCTACCGACGTGGTGCTGCCCTCAATATTATGTTTTTTTTCCCCTTGGAGTTCGGCAAAGGTATCGTTCTCCGGATGTTCTCATACCAACCTTCTTTTAGGTTCCCAACTTACCCATGTTCCTGTGGGTTAATATCCGTATACTACCCTTTAATTGCAGGACTATAACGTAAATTTAAACATGCGAATATCGTCATAAAACATAAAAACAATAGAAACGATAAGGAAGAAGAAATAACCTCGGGTCCTTTAAATTGCGGCGTAAAGAACAGAAATCAAAGCAGATTTCCTCCTAATCGTTACACCCAAGACTTTGACCGAGATATGCCCTTGTGCTAGAACAGTGTTCTCCGATTGCCTTGCAATATAGGGAGAACTGATGTGAGTTTTTTCCGAGATGTGAGATCTCAGTTTCAGAGAGAAAGTGTCTCCAAAACCCTAATTTCCTTTGGCAAAAGACGATTAGGTTACAAAGAGGAGAGACTCCCTCTTTGTATGGTTCGGCCGTGAGTTTCTCATGGGGAGAGTGGGCTTTCCACTTTCTCTTATTTGTAACTCATGGTACGATCCGAAATCCTAAATGCATATGACACGGTCTGATTATAAACCGTTATCGGTTATCGGAAATTAAGGCATCAGCTAATAATGCGGGTTAGCTGAATTATTAATTCGTGTCCGACAAAAACAGTATTGTATAATTATATTCAACATACATTTAATTAAATATAAAACGCTTATATTTAATTTTACGAATTAACTGGTTAATTCGCCTTAGCCCATGATATTTAATCCGTATTAAATATAATATCTCAACATCACATATTTGACTAATTACTAGTCAAATAACTCGGACTAACTGGTTAGTCAATTTTGGCATCTACATGACAGTATTTTCATACCGTCACATCTCTCGAACGTATCCTATAGGTGTGACTTTTAGGGACCAGTTGATCACCGCCATCTGTATGACAATAACGTCAAACTTATCTAGCAAGCCAACCGTTATTGATAAACGTGGATCAACTGATAATAATACCAAAGTATGCCCTTTGATCCTTTTAGAGGTTTATAAGTCCTTGCACTAACTGTTAAGGACACCAACCCCAACAAGCTCCCACTTGTCCGTACAAGTGTATGTGCAATGACGTTATCCGCACTAACCGGAGGACACAAGCTCCAACAAACTCCCACTTGTCCGTACAAGTGTACGTGCGATAACCGATTCTCATATTCATTTAAAATTTCTCCCACTCAATGTAAAACAATTTGCCGATCTGGATCCACAAAGGTCGTATTTTACAATCGATCTGTATCTAGAGTGGTTTCCCGACTAGAGAGTAACTTAACCGATAAAACGAATCCGTATCCGAGCATGGCCATGCATTTCGATTCTGACTCCTCGAGTGGCCCTGAGAAATATCGAGTACCCGATAAAGGCTGAATATTTCCTTCAACTCGACTCCTTCCGATCTAAGCACAACATGAAATGACCCAGAAAAAAATCTACTTGGCCCCCTGTTACGGATGACCGTGAGAAAGAAACCAAAGTCACCCAAAATCTGCCGTAGTCTCAAGAGACAATCGATAGTCAAAGAATCGACTCTTAGGATCACCATGGCAGTCCTATCCACGACCGGCGTGAATGTTATAAAACATTTAGGACTCCACGTCGATGTCACAATTGTGTCCTACGAGATATCCGTATAACTCGCCTCTGTGATTGGTCACCAACTGGTTGACTTATGGCTCGTTGAACCCACCATCAACCAACGTCACAAAATAATTGCCGAGTTATCAGCTCATGTGGGCAATTAAGGACTGAAAAAATATAATGTTTGTTCAATTCACTTTGTGGTGTTCAAAATTGTCGTACAATTCCACATGAAAAACAAAATATATATATAAAATATCAAAACGATGATGTCGTATAGAGTACAAAGGAGAATGAATCTGATCCATAAAAGAGTACTACAACTCAGGAACACGTTTGATTCCCATGGAATTTACGTGCCCTTCATGCTTATCTTGTCGTAATGCTTTAGTGAGAGGATCTGCTATGTTATCATCTGTAGCAATCTTTTCTATCACTACTTCCTTTTGCTCCACGTAATCCCGGATTAGACGAGCTTTCCGTTGTACATGTCATACGCGGCATAGTACTCGGGCTCGATCGTAGAATCTCTTTGTAACATTTTGTTTCGAACTCTTCCACCGATCTAGCGCCATTAAGAGTAAAAACGAATCCAGACCGAGATTTCGAGTCATCTCGATCCGTTTGGAAGCTAGCATCTGCAGAATCGGTTGCGCATAGCTTTTGAGAGCCTCCATAAGTCAATGCCCAATCTTTAGTCCTCCGGAGGTACTTAAGAATGTTCTTGACAGACCAACCAATGTGGTTCACCTGGTTCTTTGTTGGAATCGACTTGTCATACTCAATGCATATGCCACGCCCGGACGTGTGCATATCATGGCATACATGATTGATCCTATAGCCGAAGCATAAGGAATCCGTGTCATGCGCTCTTTCTCTTCCGGTGTCTCTGTGCCTGAGACTTGCTCAAATGCACCCCTAGAGCCATGGGAAGAAACCCCTTCTTGGAGTTAGTCATGCTGAATCTCTCTAGGACTTTGTCTATGTAAGACTCCTGACTGAGAGATAACATCCGTCGTGATCTATCTCGATAGATACGGATGCCTAGAATTCTCTCGTGCCTCTCCCGGATCTTTCATCCGGAAATGGTTTTTCAACCATACTTTCACCGAAGTTAAGAGAGGTATGTCATTCCCAATCGGGAGTATGTCGTCAACATACAATATTAGGAAGACAATCTTGCTCCCACTCGACTTGATATATAGACATGGTTCCTCGACAGATCGAGTAAATCCATTGTCTTTTATCACTTGGTCGAAGCGATGATTCCAACTCCTTGATGCTTGCTTAAGTCCATAAATGGAACGCTTAAGCTTGCACACTTTCTTAGGATGTTCAGGATCGATGAAACCTTCGGGTTGTACCATGTACAACTCTTCCTCCAAAAAGCCGTTTAAGAAGGCGGTTTTCACGTCCATTTGCCAAATTTCATAGTCATGAAAAGCGGCAATCGCTAAGATAATCCGAATGGAACGCAGCATAACTACGGGTGCGAAAATTTCATCGTAGTGCAAACCTGGCACTTGGGTGAAACCTTTAGCAACTAGTCGTGCTTTGTAGATATCTTGCTGACCTTCCACAGAATGCTTTATCTTGTAAAGCCATTTGCATTGAAGGGGACGAACCTTAGCAGGTAAGTCAACAAGATCCCATACATTGTTCTCATACATGGAGTCCATCTCGGATTGCATGGCCTCAAGCCATAGCTTTGAGTCGGAACTGGTCATGGCACTTTTATAGGTTGCGGGTTCACTACTCGTTAAGAGTAGAACGTCATCTATGTCATGTTCCTCGACCATACCAATGTATCTGTCCGGAGGAATAGAGACTCTTCCCGACCTCCTAGGTTCCTCAGGAATATTCACCGCAGCCGGGATTGAAGGAATCGGTTCCTCCAATGGTTGCTCGGTGTTTGGTTCTGGAATCTCCGACAGGTCGAAGGTTCTATCACTCTTTGCATTCTCGAGAAATTCCTTCTCCAAGAATGTCGCACTGGCCGCAACAAAAACGCGTTGTTCGGTTGGCGAATAGAAGTAATGACCACGTGTTCCTTTAGGATAACCTGTAAAGTATGTCTTGACCGATCGCGGGCCGAGCTTATCCTCGTGTCTCCACTTGACATAAGCCTCGCAGCCCCAAACCCGTATAAAGGACAAGTTAGGGACCGTTCCCTTCCATAGTTCATATGGAGTCTTGTCAACAGCTTTAGACGGACTTCGGTTAAGTATTAGAGCGGCTGACATAAGAGCATAACCCCATAATGAATCAGGTAAAACCGTGTGACTCATCATGGATCGAACCATATCAAGTAGTGTTCGATTTCTCTGTTCGGACACACCATTCAACTGAGGTGTTCCAGGTGGAGTTAACTGTAGGGCAATCCCACAGTCCTTTAGGTGTTGATCAAACTCGTGAGAAAGATACTCGCCACCACGATCCGAACGCAGTGTTTTTATCTTTCTACCCAACAGGTTCTGTACCCTATTTTGGTATTCCTTGAATTTCTCAAGGGATTCACTTTTGTGCTTCATTAAGTAGACATAGCCATATCTACTCAAATCGTCCGTGAAAGTGATGAAATACTTATAGCCTTCTCGTGCGGTGATTGACATAGGTCCACATACATCCGTGTGTATGAGTCCTAATAGGTCAGCAGCGCGCATTCCAACACCTTTGAAGGAAATCCGAGTCATCTTACCGATGAGACATGATTCACACGTGCCAAATGATTGAAAATCAAAGGCCGAGATAGCTCCATGTTTGATGAGCTGTTTTACGCGTTTCTCATTAATGTGTCCTATACGGCGATTACCATAGATACGTTTGATCTTTGTCACCAACCTTTAACTTTTTATTCATTACGTGTAATATTTCCGTGGTCCGATCTAAAACATAAATTCCGTTCATGGAGACCGCTTTAAGTAAATCATATCGTGTAATGAGAAAATGCAAGCATTATTTTCTATTACAAATGAAAAACCAAGTTTATCAAGCGCAGAAACTGAAATAATGTTTTGGAAAGACTAGGTACATAATAGCAGTCATATAATGACAACTCAAATCCGCTTGGAAGCTGGATCACATATGTCCCCTTGGAGATGGCAGCTACTCTTGCTCCATTCCCAACACGCAAGTCCACCTCACCCTTTACGAGGGGTTCGATGTTTCGGAGCCCCTGCACATGATTACACAGATGAGAACCACAACCGGTATCAAGTACCCAAGTTCCGTAACTTGCGTGGTTAATCTCAATCATATGAATAAAAGTAGAAGAGAGAGAAGACATACCAACGGGTTTAACACGACCTGCCTTTAAGTCCTCATGATAAACAGGACATGTGCGTCTCCAATGCCCAATCTTGTGGCAATGGTGGCATTCCATGTTTTCACTCTTGCTCTTTGTCATGCCTGATGAGTTGCTCGACTCACCAGGCCCACTCTTACCCGAACCCGACTTCTTGAACTTCGCCTTACCTCTCGTTAGGTTTGCACGGAGCTTTGCCCTTACCTTTCCCTTTGTTTGACACAACGAGGACATCCTGTTTCGAACTCCCACTGAACTTCATGTCCTTCTCGGTCTGTACGAGGATGGAGTGCAATTCATGCGGAGTTTTCTTCAAATCATTCATATAGTAATTCGCTCTGAATTGCGAATAACCATCGTGGAGTGAATGAAGAATACGGTCGATAACAATATTCTCGCTGATGTTACAATTAAAGGTCTCCAACTTCTCGACATTCTCAATCATGCTGAGAATGTGTGGGCTAACCGGTTGGCCCTTCTCGAGTCTCGCATCAAAGAAGCGAGTGGTATGCTCATAGGTCACGATTCTCGGTGCTTTCGAGAATTCCTTAGTGAGCGTGGTGAAAATCTTGTTTGCACCTTGGGCTATGAAGCGTTTATGCAAATTGGGTTCCATTGCAAAAATAAGTACGTTCTTTACCGCACCCGCTTCTAAAGCGAAATCGTTATACTTGTTGATTTCGTTAATTCCGGCCGTGGGGCCTGGGTTTAACGGCATGGGCTCAAGCGGATATCCGAGCTTTCCGTCGGCGGCGGCGGCATTCCGTAATGCCGCCTCCCGATCCGCGGTTGGATCCATCATTCTTCGATCGAGTAGACCGATTCATCCGACTCATGAAGATCCGAAGCCGGGACTCACGGTCCAATGTGGCACTTGGCATTGGGTTATCACTTGAACCACCATTTGTTGTTTAGCGATTTAAAATGTGATCTACACTTTGAAAAAGAAAGAAAAACAAAACGAAATAAGCAACTCATCGAGGTGATTTAAGTCTATTTTAAAATTCATTTTAAACATGTAGACTCTCGCACTTGCATAATTGATCTCCCTCAAGAATGATACAAGTGATCCCAAGACTCAATTTTCGTAAATTGATAAGCCAACTGTTTAGCTAATTCTTCCGTAAGAACTCTTGGTCGATAGATTTACGTAAATCCTATCTATAGTCCACCATGATCACAGGATCGTACGAGTGACCATAGTGTTGAGATAAAATAGGTCAATCAGTTCCAACTTACCCGACGTAGAAGGGGTCATAGTATGCCTACCGACGAAGAAGGGACTCATTGGAGTTTGACCTATAAAGACCGTTCTCAATTTTGGTTTATACGAGGAAGATCCCATCAACAAAATTATAATTCATTTTAAGTGAGCGAATAACTAGCGTCTGTCGTGAATGAATTTATTTGGATGATGGCTTAAAACGTGTGACATGAGAATGTCAATGAAAACTAACTCGTGACCTCTATATGTGTCAGTTTTCATGCAATAAATTAGGTGGTTTGGTTTTTAGGCGGAATATGATGCAAATTATCGTTGCGAAAAATAAATAAAGGAATGCAAAAACGTAAATAAAAATTTCCTAGTGTGGCCTATCCTAGTATAAGAACATAATACAACTTTGGAATCCACCGTTGGACCCGAAAAGCTTGTCTTGATGTTCCATCTTGATCCAGGTAGCGGGAGTGAGCATCCGGTCTCCATCTTTGGTCTTCTCAAAAATTACAATTAAAATTACAAAATATAAACCTATTTACATTCTAATTAAAACTGTAATTACAAGTGAAAAATCCAAAACGGAGATACGAGATCTCAAAATACAACCAAGACCGTGTTCCATCATTACGGTAACACGTTCTACTAAGGCCACACTAAGTTACAACCGTTTGTAAAATTAAATACGCAATTAAAAGGCATTCACGGCATTCATAAAATAACGATAAATAAAAATGCATCAACTAAAAATAAATTCATTCGTGACATAATTCCGTACTTATGTTAAATTTATCCAAACCACCTTTTAATGATTAAAATTCATGTGATAAAACCGCTTCTATCATTTAATTTTAATCTATTACAATCCGTCATTTTAAAGACGCTTTAAAACAATTATATGGTACGTGAGTGAACCGATTCACTATTAAGCGAGTGTACTATATCCGTATAAAGTACATATTGAAGCCAAAAGAAAATTTAAATCAAAAGAAACAAATTTTCAAAGCTGTTAAAGACGAAATCCCTCGATCCAGGGACACAAGTGCTCGATCGAGGAACAAAAGGGCTCGATCGACTGAACTGCAAGTCGATCCAGGGGTATGCTAATCAGGGGGTACTCGATCGACTAAACTGGAGGTCGATCGAGAACTTATATCAGCAAATCTACTCGATCGAGTACGAGGACAACTCGATCGAGCAGTAGGGTTTAGAAAGGGGTCGATCGAGTACAACAGGGACTCGATCGAGCAAAAGGTTTTGGAACAGGGTCGATCGAGTACAACAGGGACTCGATCGAGCAAAAACAAGACAGAAAAAACCACTCGATCGATTAAAATCTTGTTCGATCGAGTACAAACTTTCTGAAAAACTCCAAACCCTCGTGAAAACTGTTTTTCGAGACAAAAACAATTTCAAATTTGATCAAAACGCATCAAAACAAATTTAACAATTTGATAAAACTTGACATATTGTTATAATCTCCGTATAAAACAACAATATGTATAAAACAAATCGAAAACAAGGTGATAAAACCTTGTAAAACATGTCACGGTTTCAACAAAAACAAAAACCGAATCAGCCGTGTATACATGGCACGGAATTCGAAGCACAAAATCATCGTTTCAAAAACGTTTTATGAAAAACACATAGAAAAATTTACGTGGCCTGGCTCTGATACCACTTGTGGGTTAATATCCGTATACTACCCTTTAATTGCAGGACTATAACGTAAATTTAAACATGCGAATATCGTCATAAAACATAAAAACAATAGAAACGATAAGGCACAAGAAATAACCTCGGGTCCTTTAAATTGCGGCGTAAAGAACAGAAATCAAAGCAGATTTCCTCCTAATCGTTACACCCAAGACTTTGACCGAGATATGCCCTTGTGCTAGAACAGTGTTCTCCGATTGCCTTGCAATATAGGGAGAACTGATGTGAGTTTTTTCCGAGATGTGAGATCTCAGTTTCAGAGAGAAAGTGTCTCCAAAACCCTAATTTCCTTTGGCAAAAGACGATTAGGTTACAAAGAGGAGAGACTCCCTCTTTGTATGGTTCGGCCGTGAGTTTCTCATGGGGAGAGTGGGCTTTCCACTTTCTCTTATTTGTAACTCATGGTACGATCCGAAATCCTAAATGCATATGACACGGTCTGATTATAAACCGTTATCGGTTATCGGAAATTAAGGCATCAGCTAATAATGCGGGTTAGCTGAATTATTAATTCGTGTCCGACAAAAACATTATTGTATAATTATATTCAACATACATTTAATTAAATATAAAACGCTTATATTTAATTTTACGAATTAACTGGTTAATTCGCCTTAGCCCATGATATTTAATCCGTATTAAATATAATATCTCAACATCACATATTTGACTAATTACTAGTCAAATAACTCGGACTAACTGGTTAGTCAATTTTGGCATCTACATGACAGTATTTTCATACCGTCACATCTCTCGAACGTATCCTATAGGTGTGACTTTTAGGGACCAGTTGATCACCGCCATCTGTATGACAATAACGTCAAACTTATCTAGCAAGCCAACCGTTATTGATAAACGTGGATCAACTGATAATAATACCAAAGTATGCCCTTTGATCCTTTTAGAGGTTTATAAGTCCTTGCACTAACTGTTAAGGACACCAACCCCAACAGTTCCCACACCTAGCCTTCACTTATATGATCCTACTCCTTTAGGATCGCCTTTTTCCGGATTCATACGCCCAAACCGCGGTTACCCGTATGCCGCCTTTCTCGCCGACGTTTTCCTCTTAGGGCCCACACCCCTAGCACAACCCTTACATATCTTTTAGGTCCTAGCCTTAGCTCCTACACTTAACCTTAACTCCTACGCACCTATGGAAACGTCTCGAGGAAGAAGTCTCAGGTATGGTTTCTTCTTATGGCTGGCGAGCTTCCTTAAATAGTCTAATGGACTTTAAACGACCCTCCCCGACAGTCGACAGACTCTAAAATGTTCCCGACGACAGGTCCTTGGCTCAGACCCCTTGAGCCGCCTCGCGTCGCCATAGTCGTCAGGTTGTAATCTTCGATTGACCTGAAGGCTATACTTTGACTTTCGCCTTGTCCAAGCGTCACTCAAAGTGGGGGCTCTGTAGATACCTCATTTCTACACCTCCCGCAAACCACCCCGTGATGATTGGGCTGCATGTTTGGTATACGGAACGATTTATGACAGTTCGTAAGTTTATCGTCAAGTGATAGCTCAAATACTTGTGTCTACCCCTTGGTTGTCATCCATGTGCCGATACGATCGTTTTGACAGTAATTAGAGTTCATTTGGAGTCCGGGTCAAAAACCGCTTCATTTTCTAATAAACCGTTTTAAAATGCCGAGTCGGAATGTTCTGGATTATCCCGGATATTTGTATTCCATAAAAGTCAATTTTTATCTTTTGGTATAATATATCCCGAAAATCATATTTTAAAGAATTAGGAAGTCGAGATCTACCGCAATTCCCTAAAAGAAACGCGGAAAATCTTTCTTCCGTAGGATGAAACCTCCGGGGAAATGACGCAGCACCTGCCGCACCTCTTCGAAGGATCGTAGCAGCTGCTGCGCCTCTTCCCCAACTCTTTTCTGCGTATTTTCAAATCTTTTCGATATTTGTTTCCAAAGTTTTACCTTAACCCTAATTCCTCCGTGTGATTACTATACATAGGGACCTTCGTTCCTCATATTTCTCACGCGAGTGTCCGCCCTTCTCTTCTCCCTTTGACTTCTAAGACCGCGCTCTAAGCTTATTGACGTCTACATGCTTGATCAATCGACCACGTAAGCTCGGATCCTTCGGAGTACCAGTCACATTTGCATGACCGACCAATTTGACCAACTCCACCTCAATTAATAAATCAATTTAATCTAAATCCTCTAACGAGGGCACTTTCATCATACATTCGAGTCGAGCAATCACTAATCGTAAACTTAGTTAATCTCATTTCGTCAAACACGTAAGTCTGAGGGTGTAAATCCCATCTTTTATTATTCTACTTTATTATTGTATCAATTAATATAAGGTTTACGTCAAAAATATGCTTAAAACCGATTTATAAAACCTTTTATCAAACCTATTTTTACGGATTAACAGCAGACATGCGTCGAGAAGAAATGCAGCAACTGCTGCGCCTCTTCGAAGAGTCGTAGCATCTGCTGCGCCTCTTCCTGAGGCTGCCGCAGTTCTTGCTTTTATACTTCTTTCTCCGTCCTCTGTTAATTCGTCCTTTGTTTTCTTTTTCTTATTTTCTTCTTATTCATTCACATGTAATAATTATAATTCATTGTTCTTAATAATTTATCACCTTTAAATTTCGACTTAAATCCCTAATAATCAATATTTGCGGGTTTTCGTCATTAAAATCAAACCCGATTTTTGGAGATTCGATTTGTTCATATCAAATCTCTGGAATTCGACTTTTGTACATATTTGCATCTGTTTATCACAACCTTATTAATAGTTTGACCTAAATAAACCTAATTAGCTTATAATAATTTGACCTAAATAATTTGTAATTAATCTCTTATTAATCTTATTAGTTTAAATTCATTTAAATTCGTTTTAATTCGCTTTTACGACCAATTCACATGTAAATAACATGTTAAATCACTTTCATCCGAGTCAAATATCAATAATCAATCGTTAAATCCACCAACGAACATTAACAATCGCAGTTCTGACTTCACAGCCAGAACTCACCTCAGGAACAGACGTAGTGACCACTGCGCCTCTTCCAAGAGACGCAGCACTGTTGCGCCTGTTCTGGGTTAAGCTCTGTCTCTGAACTTCCGTTCTTGCTTTGACCTAATTGATTAATTGTGTATTAATCGGCTATTAATCCTAATATCACCTCTAATCTGTCCGTGTTTTCTAACCTAGTTTATTTCCTCTTTCTTTTCTCAAATTATCCGTCTTAAATATATTTTTGACGTAAATCAATTAATCCGTTGTAATTTATTGTAATTTTTTTATTATCGTTATTTATTTATTGTGTCTTTTTTTGTATGGTTTGTTTATTTGTTCTCATATGTAATTAATCTAACTTCCAACTTTGACCCAATTGTATGCTAAATTATATGTTCACCGACATAGTCTAAATTCACATGCTAGGTTTAAAACGTTGTTTGTTGCATTGCATGCATATAATCGTCAACACATCGAGTATGAATAACTTCCCTAATCATTAGTAGAGGCCGCTATTGAGGCGGGAGGGATTAGGTGTTCAAATAAAGGACTTCCGAATACTTACCCTCACCCCTTACTCCAGATCTCTGTGAACATTCGTGTTCATTGGCATCCACGAGAGTCATTCTAGGCATAGAATGATAAGGATAACGAGTTCTTAGTGTCTATGTCATTACTTTGTGTCTTGACATGACGTGAAGTATTCGAACGGTTTCTAATTTTCCACAATAAATTGGTTGCGACTCCAGAAATGCAAACGCTTGTTTCCCAAGCGCCCCCGTGGGCCCCCCGTGTCCACAACAATGCCCGCATCATGGGTTGGATCCTTGGTTTCTTGCTACAACATTCTACAATGGATGTTGTGCCGAGTCCCAAAGAGTTCTTGATTCCGCCAGCAATGGGCGGTTTGATCAAATTGACACCGATATTGCCCATGCCAAGATTGAATCCATGGCGATTCATGATGCCCAATATGTCAATTCCCGAAGTACACCAATCAAAGGTAAAGAGAAAGCCTCCGATACTTCCTTTTTGAAGGCTCAAATCTTATATCTCCAAGAAAAATTGGAGGCTCAAAAGGCGGCTTCCTCTCTTCAACAAGTCAATGCCATGTCCTCTACAAGTCAAATTGATGTTTGTGAAGGTTGCGGAGGTACGGGTCATTACGCATCTCTATGCCAAGCTACTATTGAGGAGGTAAATGCTTTTTAAAGTTTTAGACAAAGTTTATTTCCACCGGATACATTTTAAATACTTATAATCAAAACACAAAGTTTCACCCGAATTTGTCATATAAAAGCAACAATGTGTTAAACCCTCGACCATAAAATACTTTTATGCCACAACCTCAACAACAACAAAATGCCTATGTTCCACCACAACAAAGGTTCAACTATCCACCGGGCTATCAAAATCAAAATCAAAGGCCGCCTCAACAAAATTTCCAACCAACCCAAGGTCCACCACCCCAAAATGCCCAACAAAATAACCAACGGGGAAGCAAACTTGACACCTTATTAATGCAAATGGCTAAGACCCAAACTAAATTGTTGGCTCAAATTCAAAAGAGTGACCAAGCTCATAATGTCGCAATCAAAATGCTAGAAAATCAAAATGGCTAAACTAGCCTCTTCTAGCTCTCAAAGGAACACTGGCCAATTACCACCCCAAGGTGAGGAACCACATGACATCGTCATTGCTATTACCTTAAGAAGTGGTACGAAATATGATGAGCCACCCATGCCAAAGAAAATGAGGAGGTACTTGTTGAATTGGAGGTTTCTCCTAATGCTAAGAAAGGTGAAGCTATTCCAAAGAAAGTGGATGAACCAATTGTTGTTGAGAAGGTCAAAGATGTAGAGGATGCTCCTCCCAAGAAAGATGTTGAAGTAAAAGTGCCGGAAAAAGTCAAAGTACCTTTCTCTCATAAATTGGCAAAACATCAAAAGGAAACTCAATTCGGTAAGTTCATGGAAATGGTGAAGAAACTCCAGGTAACCGTTCCTTTTGCCGAATTAATTACTCAAATTCCATCATACACTAAATTCATGAAAGACATTTTAACTAAGAAGAGGACTTTTTACGATGTTAAAACTATAGCATTCACCGCCGAATGTAGTGCTCTTTTACAAAACAGTTAAGTCCCCTCCTAAATTAAAAGATCCCGGTAGCTTTTCCATTACATGCGCTATTGGCACCTATACGATTGATAAAGCTTTATGTGATTTAGGTGCTACTGTGAGTGTAATGCCATATTCTATTTGTGATAAGCTAAACATGGGAGTCTTAAAATATACTAGTGTCACATTGCAAATGGCGGATCGTTCTATAAAACGCCCCTTGGGAGTTTTGGAGGATGTTCCCATAAAAGTTGGTAAGTTTTTCATTCCGGTTGATTTTATTGTTCTTGACATGGCCGAAGATGCCCAAATCCCAATCATTTTGGGAAGACCCTTTCTACATACCGCGGGTGTGGTAATTGATGTCAAGAACGGTAAGTTGACTTTGGAAGTGGGTGACGATAAGGTCACATATAACTTAAATAATGCCATGAAGAGTCCAATGATAGAAGAGTCTTGTGATGTTTTGGATATTGATGATGTTATCATAGAAGACTCTATACCTCGATATTTGGCTAAAGATCCTTTGGAGGCACTCTTGCTATTGGAATCATTTGCAGGTGATGATGAGATTGGAAGTGAGGAGATTGACGCTTTGGAGTTAAAATTGGATGGAGAAGAGCTATCATTGGAGGAAAGCTCACAATTTGTAGGTTTGGTCTCTACACCTCAAGACCTTGAGGTACAAAAACCCGAACTTAAACCCCTCCCCTCCAATTTGAAATATGCTTTTCTAGATAATGAGGAGATTTATCCGGTAATTTTTAATTAGTGCTCATTTGAGTGAGAGTCAATTGTCTTCATTGCTTCATGTTTTAAAATCTCACAAGAAAGCCATTGGATACAAACTTGATGATTTAAAGGGTATACACCCAGAATGTTGCATGCATAGAATCTATCTTGAGGAAGATCATAAACCAAGTGTCCAAGGTCAAAGACGACTAAATCCTAACATGCAAGAAGTGGTTAAAAAAGAGGTAATTAAATTGTTAGATGCGGGAATCATTTATGTTATTTCTGATTCTAAATGGGTTAGTCCGGTCCAAGTGGTTCCTAAGAAAAGAGGAACCACCGTAGTAAAAAATGATAAAAATTAACTCATTCCCACTAGAACTATGACGGGATGGCGCATGTGTATTGACTATAGGAGGCTAAATTCCACCACCAAAAGGTAGGAAGGGCTTCAATTTTTGGCCCTTTTCTTGAATTGATGATGATTGGAAGAGTCCCCCGTATACATACTAGCTTGAGGGGAGGCTAGCTAGTCTAGTAAGTGTTTTTTCCTTTGCATTTTAGTTATTTTTCCCGAAACCCATTATATATAACCTCTTGTCATACTTGTTTATGTGCTTTGAGCCATTTTAACGGTTTAGTTGGATGATTTACAAGTTAGCACGTTGAGGACAATTTTTTTGTTTAGCTTGCATTGTAGGAAATCTGAAAATTTTGAGACAATTGTGTTGCTTTTTGCTTCCTATGCTTCATTTAGCCTACTTTTGTCATGAAAAATATGCTTATGCCCTCTTGCTTATCTTAATGATAGCTTATTAGCTTATGATTCCTTATCATTTGATGGGATAATTACTTCATGGGGATGTCTGGACATAGTAGGTGGAATATGAAAGTTGAACCAAATAGGCTTAATCTTGACTTTGGTAAGCCAAAAAATGGTAAGGTAGGGCCTCCTTGGACCGGTACATCTTTTTCCGGTCTCACTTAGGTGAGTGTAGGTCTCCTTATGGTATGTGTTATATCAAAAACGCACAAGTATGGTTTTTATTTCATCTTTTATGAGCATTACTTTCATAATATGCTTACATTTGAAGCCATTCAAATTGACTTTGTTGCCTATTTCTAGCCCCTCCTTACACATGTTTAAAATTCATCTAGCTACATTATACACTTGCCTACCTTGTTAAGCTAGTAGCTATGTCATTATTGTTAGGGTGCTCATTTGGGATATGCTTAATTTTTAGTCTTTGTGAGCTTGGTTATGCAGGAATTGCTATTTTTCGGAATTGGTTTATGAAAGAAGAAAAGAAGTGAAAAATAAAGTTATGATAAAAGAAAGAAAAAAGAGATGTGAAAAAAATGGATGAAAGGAAAGAAAAGAAAACAAAAAGCATGAATTGAATTGAGAAAAAGAAGAAGTTGAAGAAAACTCTCAATTTTTATCACCAATTTTTGGAGAGTATTCTTATTATCTGCATTGAGATATTGGGTTTAGTTTTCGGATTGAGCATCCTTTCATTTGGTTGTTGCTAGCTTGACTTAGCTCCACATACCATAATTTATGTGTTCCCCTTTTCGACCCATTTTATATTGTCTTCTTCTACCCATTGGCTTCTTTTACATACTTGCATTTGATTGTTTTTAACTTGTGATTTGAAATGACTACCATATTAGATTGCGGGCACACTCTCATGAGTCGAGCATAAGTGAGTGTTATTCACATAAAAATCCTTTCACATATAATGAGTATTGAGTGAATCGTGAGAGTCCAAAGTAAAAAAGATCATGCAAGGGCCGAAAAGTACATTAAAAGTCATTCATGCTACGCCACCATGTAAATCTCATCCATGTTTTTGCATTATCCTTATGCCCGTGTTGTTTCGGGTTGAATCATGATGCTTATAGCTTATTTTAGGATATTGCAATTGATGGGATATGTTTTCTTGCTTGAGGACAAGCAAGAGTTTAGCTTGGGGGAGTTTGATGTGTCCATTTTATATATGATTTTACCCCTTATTTTAGCTCGGTTTTGATTGAATATCACACTTTTATTAGTGTATTTGTGAGCTAATTCCGTGTTCTAGTGTCTTTGCTTGTTTTTATTGCATTTTGTAGGAAATGTAGCTTTCATAACTTTTTCCCGTCATATGTGCAAGCACTAGAGATCACAAGGCTAAAAGAAACAAGATATGCAAAAGGAAGGTAATCTTGGAGAAAATCGAGTGAAGGAATCCCGAGCATGAAGAAATGGATCTCGGGTTGTAATTCAAATAAAGAAAGGAATTTGGCCAAGCAAATGTTCAAGTCAAGCAAGTGGAAAAGTCAAGCTTAGAGATGCTCTTAGGATGCCGAAATATGCAATTAACCGGGTGAATTAAGGGACATTAATCATAAACTTTGGATCCCCTTGGCAATTAATCAAGAGTTTAAAGGAATTAACCCGGATTCCCACGTCGCTGATCGGGGCTACCTTGCCCATGGAATTTTACGTTATGCCCCTATTTTACTATAAATAGGGGCCTTAATCCGTCATAAGGGGATATATTTTTACACTCTTTTACATCCTTCATATACTCTTAAGCACACAAATTCTCTTAGTTTTCATATTAGTTTACATTTTGTTAAGCATTTCCTTTGTTGTTGAACAATTCCTTAAGCATTTCAAGTTTCAATATAAGTCATTGTTCAAGTTACTTAGGTTGTTTGTTATTCGTATTTGAGTTCTACATTCTCCATTACGTTAATCTTATTTCTAAGTTCCATTTCGCTATGTACTTTTGTCATTTCCTTTGCAAGTTATTTCGTTAATCGTATCATTATCTACATTGTTATTTTGTTATCATTACTAATAGTTAGTTTCATATTGTCATTAGTCACTTTAACATATTGTTATTTCATATTTATAATTACTCATAGCCACTTTGTCATTTACATGTTAGTTTCATCTTTAGTTATCCTTAGCATCATTTCTCATATCAATCGTTCCTTTAGTTGCAATTTCATATTCATCATGTTTATTACATCAAATGTTATTAGTTTAATTTCCATTATGAGTGAGTAGTTTCATATGTCTAGGGATTAGGGAAGCCATGCATAAATAGTATTTATAATTGTTAAAATTAGGTTGCTATAATATCGATAAATTGTTTCTATTACATGTTTGCCTTGTTTTGATTAATCTTTGTTTAGTGGACATAAGCATTGATTAAGTTTGTTAATCCGTTCTATAAGTCGAGAGGCACGAAATTGAATTAGACCAAACATGTGTTAGTAGAATGACTTAGTCATAACGAGAGTTCGCTAGGACCCGATCTATGGTTGACAATAAGGACGAGGGTGGTTGTCAAGAGACCTAAACAATTGTTGTTATTAAGAATTCCTAGTTTTGGCATGAATATTTACGCATTTGCATGTGTAACCCGACTCCCCTTGACTCCTTTAATATTATTGATTTTACATCTCATTTCCTTAGTTCTTACCAACCAAACCAAACAACCAATTGAATCAACCTAGATATAATTCTATTCATAGCATTTCATAACGTAATTCCAGTCTCCTTGTGTTCGACCCCTACCTTACTACATTAACTTGTTAGCCAAGTTTAGGGTATCTTTGATTAGGTTGCGACAGCCTATCAGCGATTTGGGCACGAATTTTGATGCAACTTTTGGCCCAATCCCTTCTCCTCCAACTCGTGTTCAATCCCCCTCAAACCCAACCCAAGCCATTTCCATTAAACCTCTCAAAATTTCATCTTAGAATAGCCCATGCCCATCCAAACCCGTGTTCATCGCAACCCCAATTCGAAGCTTCAAAACCCGTCTCAGACTTACACAAACTCGACACCCACCACCCCCAATCAATACCTAACTATACTACACATAATCCTATTTCCTACCCACCGAGAAAACCTCTCAAAATATCTCCCAAAACCCTCAAAACCGAGCCACGAACAACAACTCAAAATAGAGCATGGACCCGTACTCATTTGGCTCTTGTTTGGCTCCTATTGTGCTCTAACCAAAGCCTACATCCACTCCTACCTTGAACCCCAAGTAACCTAGAATCTAAACATCCAAAAACTATAGCTTTTTCCCCACTAAATCACAACCAACATCAACACAAATACCCAACAACCCGAGCTGCCATCTCCTCGGTATACCCTACTTATACCCTTCATAACTCCCTATAAATACTCCGTCTCCTGAACGCCTTTTAAGAGGAAGCATATCCGAATAACCACACACCATTACCAAGCAAGAAACCTCAGAAAAAAAACCCTAAACAAAGCACAAATTCCCTCGAAAAACAGAGTGTGCAAACACTGTCTTTTCGCGTCAATTCCTGCACTAGACATCCTCTTTCTCCCTCGATTTTTGTGTCTCTTACATAAAAAAAGATCCATGTTTGTTTAAACCTTCAAAATATATGTTCTTTAAAGTTTCTAAAAAATCTTTCCAATAGAATTTTCGTTGACAAAACGAGTTCGCAATTCAAGTGTGAAAAACACTACTCGGTTTGACAAAAGACGCGTGTTTTGTTTGTTACTTCGTCGATGAAGGCCCCTCGAGAGAAGATCTACGATCGATGATGACCCAAGACGGTGTTAACGATACATGTAGGTTGAGAGAGAATTAAAAATCCCGCCATTCTCCTTTTTAATTTCGTTTTTAATTATGTTTTTCATATCGCATTGATTATCGTTTTATCGTTTTAATTGTGATTTAACTAGCGATTATTATATATTGTGGATGTTGAATGAAAAAGAATGGGACTAGGTAGTATGGATGTGCCGATAGATGGCCTTATTTGTGTGGTTTTGTTTGCTGTTAGGTTAGATTCATATTGCATGTTTGATTATAGCATGTTTCGTTTGATTTAATTGACTAACATGTTTCTAATCTTGCTTAAATTTGATAAGTTTTAGTCCACTAGTTTAAATATATGATTTAGACTTGTTTTAGATTGTTAAAGTTTGAATCTTTGTTTGTTTAACCATGTCAATTTGATTATTTTGCATGTTAGTTCGCTTAATCCACATGTTTTTGATTATTAGCATGTTTATTTGTAATTATGAAAAAATTATATGAAAATTGGATGTTTGTTGATAACTAACATATGGTTCGAAATATTGGCATGATTAGTATGTTTGTATTTGATTCATATGACTTCTTCACATTTTTTGATTTAACTAATTATAATTAATTAATTAGATTTGTTTAAATCGCATGAATTAGAATTGTTTGTGTCGATTCGATTTTGGGTATGTATGTCGTGTATTCGACCCATAAGGCACATTTTTCTAGGCTAGATTAGTCTAATTTTATGTATGATTGTCATGAGTCTCATGTTAGATTTACATCTTTAGATTTAATTGTTTTATTTAAGATTTAATTAAAACCATTGGCATGTTTAATCAATTGCTGTCATGTTTACTTAATTCATCAAATTTTGTCAGGTATGATAATGTATACCATGTTTTAGCAGGTGTTTTGATATAAAGTTTAGTCCTTTTTGTTTATTCAATCACATGATAATTGTTTATGGAATAATCATTTTATTTGCTTGCTTATTTGCTTGTTATACATCATATGCTTTGAACTATTGCATGTCACTTGTATGAATCTCGGCTTGACCTACACTAGGCCTTGTATGACCCATATTCGACCATGACCAGCCGTGGACACCTCGGAATTCGTGCCCCCTTATTGTCGGGTTTAGCCGTATTTGACCGTGTGCTTTGCTTGTGTTTGTTTCGTTTGTTAATTGTTGGTTTTTATTGCAATTGATTTGTAATCTAACCACTAATGTTTGCTATTCTATCTTATGTTAAGATTAAGAATACCTCTTTCCCACCTCTTGTTTGTTTTTTGCTTTGCTAGAATAACTAATGAACCATCTCACATGTTAAAAATTTTTTGACCAAGTAGTTTACATGCATTAAACGACATATAATCCAATTTGCATGTTAGGATTTAAAATGATGTTTGCATTTGATAATTGGGATAGCTATGACATTTATTCACGACCATCATTTATTGGACTAGAGGTCGTTATTATAACGGGCGAGTTTAGGTGTCCTTCTGGGCTTCATAAGGCGTACCCTCACCACAAGCTCAATGTCAATGGTTTACAGACCCGCCCAAAAGCCTTTGTACGGTTTCCAAGTCTTCCTAAGATTTGGTGGCGACTCTAATGAACCACGTGCGAGAACCACGCAAACGATCGGTGGATCGATGTTAACACACGGACGTCCCAGGAGTATGTTGAATGATGCTTCGATGTCGACCACTTGGAAGTTCACTTGCCTTTCTAGGGGTCTAGTTGTGATGGTCAAGGTGGTTAGACCCGTGACTTTGCGGCGAGTACCCACGTAGGTGCGGACTCCTTGATGGTCTGCTTCCTTGATTCCCAATTTGTGAGAATTTGAGGGGGATGACATTCACAGCAGAACCATCATCAACCAGTACCATGGGTAAATTCTTTTTCGAATATTGCACGGTTATGTGTAATGCTAGTTTGTGGTTGGCTCCGTAGGGAGCGATATCCTCGTCGGAGAAGATGATAGAGTTGTTTAACTCAGGGACATATCTTGTCATGTGAGCTACAACTTCTTCAGGTGAGGAAGTAGATGGTACGATCAATTTTCCCAATGCTTGGAGTAAGGCTTGACGGTGCTCAAAGAATGTGGCTATCAGATGTCGGATGGATATTTAAGCTTTGGGTTTTTGTAGTTGTTTGAGAATGGAGTTTTCTGGGACTTTTGGTAGGTTGTAAATGTCTGGAACGACGTGATTGTCGGATATTGCAGGATTGTTTTTTTAAGGATATTGGTTTGGTAGGGACGTCCAGATCGGGTGTGATTCGGTTCTAACTTTGTCGTTTAAGCTAACCGACCAAAACAATATTTATAATCTTAACTAACTACTCTTAGTAGAGTGGCAAGTAAAGGTCGGATCCCAAAGGACGGGTATTGAATTAAGTTATCGGTTGTAGAGAGGTATGTCTTAGGGTGTCACAAATTGGGTTGAGATTTGAGTAACAAACTAAGCTACTTAACAATGTAATGTAAAGAAATGAAAGTAAAACAAGCAAGAAAAGTAGGGGTTTGTAAACAATTGATTAAGGCACTAGGGTGTTATGGGTTTATAGGGGATTCATGGTGGTGATCATACAAACATGTTTACATAGTTGCAAGAAAATTATTGTTGTAGTGGAATCGAGTTAGTTTATGTCTTACAATTCCTAGGAAGATTTGGGTCCCGGAGCCGAGTCGGTCAAGACTGTACAAGACCTACAAGTCGACTTAGTTTCTTCCTATTCAACTTTATGCATGGTCTAACTGTTGGGTTCTTTAACACTCTTATTAGACATTTCTAATGTAGATCTAAGTTACTAATTAATTTAGTTGTGAAGAATCTAGTTGCATGTAAACAAAAAATGTATGGAGAGAAAATAATGTTTCCTTACATTTAAATGAGACGGAAATATGGGCACAAGGATGGACTCCTTCGAACCTTGTTCTTGAGCTATGAATATAAGGATGATCCTCCAAGTTTCAAAGTAGAAACTCTCCTTTTAGTCCCAAGACTTACCCTTAACACTAATATAATTACTAACTAGGTAAAATATATTAGTAACCTTAAATTTATTCTACTAATATTATTATTACTACACTAGTAATGTTTTTATGATATTAGAATATTCTAGAACAAATTTATGCATAAAATCTATTTTTTATGAGAGAATGCCTCTTTTAGAGAGATAAGCATAAAAAGATAAGAATGAATAAGAAATGAGAACATCACATGCTCATATTGGAAGGGGGACCGGTTTTTCTACCCTAGGTAAGGGTGAGTGGTTTGCTTTTTGTCTTACCCAAAAACTAGGGTAACTTTTTAGGTCATAGGTCTTATGATTATGTTTTTACAATTAAAAACATCAACCACCAAAAACCCCTACCAAAACCGATTTCCTAGACTAAAATGGACCTTCATTTTATCTTTGTAATTTGTCATTTATAATATATTATGACTGTTAGGTTTATTTACCTATTATTAGACTCCTCTAATAGTGAACTATTTAACTTCTTAATTATTTGTTCTTTAGATCTAGTGCATGCATAACAAAATAAGAGTTTTAAAAGAAAAACAATGTCCCTTACATTGTAATTTTCGGATTTATGGGCACAAGTAAGGTCTCCTACCTTCACTTGTTCTTGAGCTATAATGAGTATTAGGATGATCCACCAAAACTCTAAATTAAGAGCTCTCCTCTTGATTGCACCCAATATTTAACCCTTATCACTACTAAATAATATTTGCTAGATATTTGTTTAGTAGTCTACCTTAAAATTGATTACTAATACTCATATATTACATTAATAATATTAGTAATGTTCTTGAACAAATTAGATCATCATTTCCCAAGTTTTAGAGAAAAATGAATTATAGAAGAGAAGAAGTATTTGCATGTGATTAGAATGAATGATTACAAAGTAAAGAAGAGAACAAATTCTCTTCAAATAAGAGCAAGGCAACCGGTGGGGGTCAAGGGCATAATGCCAAAATTTGGCATCTTCTTTTTCTTTTACTCTTCTCCATAATGTAGGTGTGTAAGGCTACTAATTGTAGACCTGATTATATTAATCTTATCACATAAAATAATATCATCCACACTCCACTACAACCTCCATTTCGGTCCACTTACATAAAATGGACTACCAATTTATTTTGTCAATTTGTCATTTGCCACACAATATGTCACATGTAGTATGTTACATGTTATTAATTAATTTAATGCATATTTATCACATAAATATCATTTTATAAATTAATTAAATTACATACAACAAATTGACTAGTGATACTTGATCACATAAATAAAATGGGTCATTAAATTATAATTCACAACATCTTGTAATTATAATCAACCATTCATTCTTATCTCAATTGTTTCTCAAACAATAAACAATTTTAATAATAAAGTATTTTTATTACTAAACTAAATCTTATTTAATCCCATTACAATAGGATATGAATATTCTCTCTCACAAATGAATTGTTCAATTTTAAGGAATTGATTAACTTGTATCGTCATACAATTAATCAACTTTACTGATAAGAGCATCATCCTTTAGGCGTGACCTTAAGGGATCAACTGACCACCACCGTCCCACGACAGTAACGTCAAACTCTAGCAAGCCAATCGTTACCGATTAATGTTGATCAGTTGACTATATAATGAATCATCCTTTATGTATTCTTAATATGAGATTTAATTATGATATTAAATCATGTGATCGCACTATTGTTGAGGACACATATTCCAACAATCTCCCACTTGTCCGAGACAAGTGTCCGTCACCAATTCTCTTGTCCTATTACAATCTCCCACTCAATGCAAGGTGTCTCGCAGGTCGTACTTGCACTTGATCATATCTTGAGTGGTTTCCTCGATCTAGAGTGTAACTGTCTGACCGGAATTATCTACCATAGATACCTTCCGAGCGCGGACACGCATTTCCAGTTCACTACTCCTCGAGTGGCCTTGAGATTTAAAACAATCTTGACAAGGGGTGGACAATTCCTATTGCACTATTCCCTTTGTTTAGCCACAGTTCATCACAACCCAAAATATACCCATTTGACCTCATTTACGATAGTCGTAGAGCATAAATCAAAGCCAATCATAAATTTGTGCCAACTTGGGCGAATAGTCTCTAATCAAAAGAATTGACTCACAAGAATACTATAGTAGCTCTTGCCACGACCAGGCTTTATGAATTACCAGAACACTATAAGCGGTCACTTCCCGACAGAGTGTCCCATACAGTCTGTCTATGTGATCGACTAGTCATCCCGTATGAATCTATGGCACTTGAACTTGCCATCAATCGCAACACACTATAGTCACTTCGAGACGTCACCTCATATAAGTAAATAGGGGCGAATACCATGTCAATCCAGTTCACTTTAATGGGGTTCAATTTGTCTCTACAACCCATTTGGATATAACAAGGTAACGGGTGAGTTTAATAAAATTCAAACGATAAATGCGATTATCACATATGAATAGCCAATACACTATTACTACTTCATATCTTATAATCTATAGTGTTTAATTAACACTAGTTTAAAATGCAATAAAAGTTTGGCAATTGGATATACCCTATATCTATATATTCCAACTTTATCAATTGTTATTTCCTTCTATTCAATGTTATTTCTAATAACTTGAATTTGTTTGAACTCGATACCTTAATCTTAATTAACCATTTGGTTCATACCTCTTCCGTTACCAAGCATATGTCTAGTCTTCTTACCAGACTTGGGCTCTTCAACTTGAAATATGCTACCACGGTTATCGCATAACTTGTGATAAAGTCATTTGTAGAGAGATTCACCCTTAATCTCTACGTTGACCATTTTATCACAATTTACTTAGATTCCTTTTGTAGAATTTTGCAATGCGTGAAACTAAAATACCTTTTTAGTCTCTTACTCCTTAGTCAATAAGACATCCTAGGATTTCAGCAAATCACTTTTGGTTTGGAAACTAAAGTTTGTGCAACCCTTCAACACCTAACTTAGTTTATCATCCAAACATATGAACGAATCCTTAATTCTTCTCAAGAATCTCAAGGATGTTCTTTAAGGCTTTCACAAGACCATCTTATGAATTAACTTGTTATTGACTTATTATGCTCCTAGCATATACTTCATCACGGCGTGTGCGTCTATTGGCATACATGATCATTCTAATGGCGGAAACATTAGCAAACGATTTCATGTAATCAACAACTTAATAGTTTTAGTGAATAACTATGACTCCATCATAGTAATTCCACTTTCATCAACATGAATAACCCATTCAACCTTGTTGATGTTAAACAGATACGAAAGATCTTATTCTCATAAGACTCTCAACTCCATGCCAATATTCTCTCACATATATTCAAAAATCTAGAATACTTTGCACCCTTTCCAAGTCCCCAATCATTCTTTCACAGAAGAGAGCATTGGTACATTATTCTCAATAAGTAATATGACATCAACATATTAGACATGGAAAAACGATTCTAGCTCCCACTTAACTTCATGGATAATCATGATTTTTCTTTTTCTTTTTTGCTGACGAGGGGTTGAATCCCCCCGGGCCCATTTATTCCCACATCACCACATGGACCATGTAAGCCACCCCCTTCTGGGGCTGCAGTGACCAAGTGATCATCGCCCCAGCTGGTAGTCGAACCCGGGATCTCTCAACTCCTGCATTTCTGCAAGCTTCGGGGTTTAACCCGGCTACCACTGGACTAACACCACTTGGTTTATAATCATGATTTTTCAATCATGTGAATGAAACCATTCTCAATTATCACATGAACGAAAAGTATAATCCTTTAATGCTTGCTTAAGACCATTCTAGGATCACTTAAGAAAGCTACGCATAATATGTTAGGATTCTTAGATCTTCATCTAAGGTTTTATGTTCCAAACACATCCTTCTCTAAATTCCCATTTTAGAAAAGCGAATTTATAATATCATTTGTCATCCTTCATTAAAATGAAATGTGGCGATTCCTAACATAATGTATCTTGATTAACATCTTCATATCAATCTATGCACTTAAGTACTCTAAAGCTCTATTTAATTTTGAGGAGACCCTCGCCTTAAAGTAAATCTACTCTGAGTAACAATTTTTGGATTGTAGTGCTACGGCTCGTATGTAGCAAGGTCGATTTGGGACAAGGTCATAATACCATTACTTTTACAAAGCAATGTTTTAACAACAAGACATGTGTGCTAAACTCCCACTGAGCTATACTCCCACTCTATCTTTATAGATTATAGTTCCATTACTTTCACAAAGTAACTCATTAACTATAAGACATGTTTGTGACGATCTAATCTAATCCCACTCTATCTCTTAGAAATATCTCTATCTTCTTAAGAGATAGCTTTGTGAGTTACAGACATATGTGGTGAAGTAACTGGAAGTTTGTCTAGACTGACGTGTTAGCACATAAATGACCAGCTCTATCATGGCAGCTTGATTCATGTTATATGCGAGCCTGATCCATGTTATTTGTTAAATAGACTCTCTATTTCAGGTATTTCCTGGTTGACCATCCGCTTAGAATTACGTGTCCGTCTTGGATTGCAAATTCCCAAAATTGAGTTCAATAACTCAAACCGACTCATATTAGTTTGATCTTATGGGTAGTGACACTAGGTCATAATCCATGTTTTAATAAATCAAATTCATTACTTAGATCTTTGCCACTACGATCGGATCGTAATTCTTTAGTACTTTGTTCAATTGGTTCTCTACATCATTTAGAAATTCCTTAAATTTCTCAAATGCTACACTTTATATTTGATTAAGTAAATATGCCCATACCTACTTGAATCATCGGTAAAAGTGTCGAAGTAGTCATAAATTCCTTATGCGGTGATGCTCATTAGAACACATACATCATCATGTATTAGTCCCAACAAATCACTTGCTCGTGTCCCTTTACCACTAAAGGAAGTACAAATCATTTTGCGAAGGAGACAAGATTCGCATATTCCATATGATTGAAAATCAAATGGTTCATTAAATCTAGTCGACACTAGCTTTCAATGCGTTTCTCATTTATGTGACCTAATCGAAAAAGCCAAATGTACAAATCATTTGTATTACTAGTTATGAGTCTTTTGGATCGTATTATGAAGATATCATTGCTTGAGTTGGAAGTGTCTAAAACTTGTATATCATAAAGATAAGTGACATGGCTCATAGCCAGGTCTATTTTCAACAAAATAAATCCTTTCATGTCTAACATATAAATGGAAATAATGCTTTAGACAAGGTGGGTTCATAATAACTATTATGTAGATTACAACTCAAAGCTATTAGCAAAAACAAGTACATAAGTCCCTCTTGAAGTGGCGGCTACCCTAGCTCCATTTCCTTGTCGGAGATTTATATTACTCTTGTTTAGCTTTTCCACATTTCCAAGTCCCACTTGGAGCAATAAGTCCAACTTTGATATCTCCCAAATACTTGGGGCAATTTCGCTTCCAATGGCCCATGACATTACAATAATGACATTCTTCATAAGATTAGGCACCTTTCATGGTCTTGGTTGTAGTAGTCTCACTATCCATTTTCAATTCATTATCAGGTTTGGGTTTCTTACCCATCTTTGCCTTTCCTTTAATAATACCAATTTTCCTTTCAGTTTCAAGGACACTCTTGCTAGAACTCCCACTGAATTTAATATTTCTCCTTGTTTCTTCAAACAAGGATGCCTTGGGTTTAGCGAGATTTTCTTCACAAGATTTTCTTACTAAGGTGGTGGGCATTAATATTGGAGTGGGTGGTGTGGAGGTGGTAAAGAAGCAAAGATTTCCATCCTGACTAATGTCAATGCGTAATTCTCTAATCGTATCATTGTCATACTCGGAGCACTTTTCATCGAATGATTGGAGCCATGAATCAATGGTGATTGGTGTAGGAGTATTAGATGAATTCATTGCGTATAATTAACTACAAAAACGGAATTGAAGGAAATAATTAACATCTATCGTTTTAATAATACTTGTAAACAAGTATTGCATTTATATAGTGACCTCTACCCAACTATTATAAATGATTCCGAGATCCAAATTCATATTAATACGGGTATGGTGAGCCGAGTCATCCCTTATTAATATAACTCGGTGGATTAACCTCTTAATCGATTCTACTTTTAGAACTCTCGGTCGATAAAAAATTACTTTAATATTTATCTTTAGCCCGGAACACATACGACTACGGTCACGAATACTTCCGTTGAGCTCAATCCAAATTTCGATGTAATAACATTTTATTACCCACTTACCCAACATAACAAGTTTAGCACCCCGGTGAGCCGAGTCTACTTCCTTATGAAATTGGGATTCATGGTTTCTACTATTTGGTAAGGCTAATTCTCAATTATTAATTTGTGAGAGGTCGTATCAATTTATTATCTATCACGTTTTAAATGAACAAAAGTGGTGAACTACGATAATTATAATTGACATGGTCGATGACTCGATATGATATGCATGTGTTGTTATGGCAATTTGGCAATGCATGCAACATATTAAAGAAATGCAAAGCAATAATAAAATTCCTAATATGGCCTTCCTAAAAAATAGAAAATCAAATAATCTATATTCGGGAACCAACTCCTTTGGTCCCTTTATCTTCAAATGGCACGCCTTCCAAGAACACCGTCTTTATCGAGACATCCTCTCCGAATGGCACCGTCTTGAAGAATCTCCATGATTACTGATACCCGTCGTGAGGTGTCAAAAATAAATTTATAATCTCCAACTACAACTATAGCTAGTGGCAGTCGGGTCGAACTACAGAGAGGCAGACGTAATTTCTAGTTGTTTAAATTCGGTCTAAGGTAACAATAAGGTGGGGGTTTGATTAAATTGGTCTATAGCTAATGAGCAATAAAATAAGTAAACTAAGAAAACGGATGAAATCAAGTATAAAAAGGTACTAGAATGGTCGGTTCGTTATAGTTTCGGCGGCAGCATACTAAACGGGTCTAAATCAAACACATAAGGCGGGAAAAAAAGAGGTCCTCTCGGTCCACTCTTAACAAATAGCGTCTTTCGATCTCGCTATAAGTCCCTAATATCACTAATACTAACTTTCGTCCTTAAGAGTGACTACGGTCTAAACTTTACTTATCTTTCGATCTCAGCATAGTTTAGTCATTTTAATTGGTGATCTAACAACTGTCCCTATCTCTCGATCTAATGGGTCAGTCATATATTAAGCATTCAACTAGTCGTGTGCACTCGATTAAATCGAATAAAGAATTAAAACAATTAAAACGAAAATAAAACCTCACGTGGTCAGTCGATCGACCGGGTATGGCAGTCGATCGACTGACACGCGATTCAGGCCGTGTTCATTATATTGCCGCCTACACTATAATTCCCCTACATCCTAGCACGAATAAATTAGCTACTCATACTGAAATTAAAGGCAACAATAATATTAAGGACTAAAACTACGGAATTCATGCTTAAAACGGTAAAATAAACAATTAACAAAAGATGGCAATTCGGCTTGGGAACTGATCTAGCAATTTGACAATTATGAACGAAAATAAAATAACAGAATAAAACCAGAGAGTACCTTGTGAATTGCGAAGGAAAAGAACAAAGCCGAATGAGAAAGCGAATTGTATTCAATACCGGAAGTAATCTCGAACCCTAATTATTTCTAAAGAACTGTATGTAAAACTTGATAAAAACTGGATGATTGTATCTGTCGAACTAGGTTACGTTATATAGAAAGTATACATAACATAATTCCTTAAACCTAATAACTCATGGGCTTGATAAATCTCGATCTTTTAATTCTCGTCTAGAATAGCGTCTTGGTCGATCGACTGAAGTGACCGGTCGATCGACTGAATAGCAGTGTACAGTAGCCTCTGGAACCCGATGGTTGGTCGATCGACTGAAGGTAGTGGTCGATCGACTGCTTTAGCTGCTACTTGACTTCTATAATCTCGTGGATTTGTCTTTTGGGCCTTGGATTGCGCACCAAGCTCGTTCCTTAAGCGAATACTTCACGTCAAATGCAATGCAGGATACTCGGGGATGGATTTAGCTCGATTTCCGCTGGATTCTTCACATTTCTGCAATAATGTACAAAAATACGGAAGTAGACGGGAATAGGGAGAAATGTAGCATAAACTACAAGAATGAGCTCTGAAATGCGTGGAAAATAGGATGTAAAACATCATATAAAAGACATGTATCAAACTTCCCCAAACCAAACCCTTGCTTGTCCCCAGCAAGAACTAGACTCGATCCTAAAACCTAATGGAACGAGTTCAATCTCAGAGCGAATTACAATATGTAAAGCCTAAACCAATTTAATGTAATAACTAACAATCAATTAGTAATGCGAATCATGCAAACGAGTTATAAGGTCGTTAAAAAATTCTGAACCGTCAACCATAGAGACTTATCAAATCGGACTCTCACGGGTCGCTCAAATCACTCATAAGCACAGGTGAATATATAAGAGGATAGAAAGAATTTATTTTGTAGAGACACTCACCTAACTACGACCTATAAGAACATGCCTGCAATATAATATGAAAGTAATCTCTATGACCGTACATATGCATTCCAACCAACAAAAGACCATGACACATGCCGAGGTATATATGGGATATGTGAAGTATGGGTAAGAAGAGGCAAAACATATATGGAAAAGTGGAGGTACAGGTGATCAAGCTAGTACCCAAATGGAACCATATGGCAACATCCAACTTCTTGCTCAAAATCAAATAAAACGGTGCTATAGCAAGCACAAATCTCACAGTTTCCAGGTATAAAAGTAATCAACTAACTCCCCTTAAGATATGAATAATACATGGGAGCAAAAATCGCCATAAGATAAAGGCTTGAATTATGCGAATTGATTCTTTCTTTTTCTTTCGAACTCCAGTCGATCGACCATAATGGGCAGTCGATCGACTGCTTTGAACAGTACAGAACACTTTTTTTTTTCATTTTTTTTTTCATTTTTTTTTCTTTTTTTTTGTTTTCTTTTTTCTTTCTGTTCAACTTCTTTCCTCCTTCCTTTTATCTTCCCAACAAAATCTTAAATAAGAGCAATTGGCTACCAAAAACGAAGTGACAATCCCAACAACTAAACTACTAGCTTGACAAAGGACAGGCTAAATGTAGGATGTAGTAAATAGGACAAAAAGGATATTTTTCGCAGTGTGGAGCTTATGGGTAAAATGAATAAAGGAAAACCTCTACCACATGTGTCAACTAACCACAAACCGAATGCATACAAGTATGAAGCAGATTAAGTTCATATTTATGCACATTGATATTACATGTCTCCTAAGGAGTACTACTCACATTCCTAAATAAACCGGTCATAGATGTCACCAGTTATAGGCTCTAAATCTCAGAAATATGATGTAGTTTGCCAATTTTCAAAGTTAAGTCTCAGGTTCAGCAAATTTAACGAAAACTCATAGGTATGCACTTATATGATTCTACTAATAACATGTCAATCAAGCAAGGCTTAGGCAAAACAGGTGCACATGCAATGTCATCATGGAAATACTACCGTTCCGACTCGACCTATATGCTAAAATAAACGTGCATTTTATTGAAAATTTTGAAATTTTTCAACTTTTTTGGATTTTTTGTATATAAGTATGAAATAAAAAAGCAATGCACGCAGAAAATGTAAACGTGAATGCAAGCAAATGATATGCGACGCAAAACCCTTCCCCAAACCAAATCGCACAATGTCCCCATTGTGCAAAATCATGTAATGAAGAAAAGAGAAACGGGAATTTGCGAGAAATTTAAACAAATAAAACATGAAATAAAGACTGAGAAACTCACAAGACTTTAAGCGCAGTAAAGGAAACCTCCCCAAACCAGCGTGAGCTAGGAGGTTTCAGTAGCCAGCAGTGCTACTAATAAGTACCTGAAAAGACAAACAAAGTACCACGCATAAATCGAGAAAGACAATAATGAAGCGGTATTATGTGCATAATTGAGAAAAATAGAAGAAATAAATAAAATAACGGAAGATAAAGTGGAGTAGAAAACTCCCTCAATTCTGCAAATCGACCAAACACAGCAGGGGAGAGGTCGTGAACAGGTACAGCAGTGCAGGTCGGTCGATCGACCACATAGCCCAGTCGATCGACCAGGGTGAAAGGAACAGTAGCTCCTGGAAAATGCAGACCAGTCGATCGACTATACAGCCCAGTCGATCGACTGAAGATACTGCTGTAACTTCTTATTTCTTCGTACTTGCTCAATTACTTGAGCTAATGAGGTCTAAAAACCTGCAAATGCACAATAGTACGCGCCCAAAATTGCGCAAAACCCAAAGTAAAGCCTAAAGCGTATAAAATCCTAAGCAAGCAAAATAAAATGCGAAGTTTCGCGCACACAAAAGCGATAAAAAGTGTCTAACAAAAGCAAATAAAATGTTTGTAAAACATGTGATCAACTAGTACTTGATCAAGAACGGTCACGGAATGGCCCACTTCGTCGGCTTCTGGCTACTAGAGGTTGCCTCAACGGTGCTTATCTTATCAGCTGCACCCTTCTTAGCTTCCACGTCCGTATGGCTCAACGGATCAACACTTTCATCATCTCCCCAGTCAATGGCCTCTTCTTGCTCATCAAAGTCTAAGTCGGACTCCCTTGCCATGACTGGTTCGTCATCAACTTCCTCATCAGTGCCATAGCTGAGGCAACCAAGACCGCCTCGTGAGATGATTGGCTTCTTTGCTGCTGGAGTAACTTGGAATTTTTCCTTCCCCAAACCAGCTCCTGCAATATCAGAAATAGACAAATCTTCCTCCAATTTGCTCCCAATCTGGGGCGGAGGGATTACAACAGGAATAGGAGTAGAGACAGGCATATCAGGAAGTATAAAATAAGATTTCTTTTCAGAAACCGTATTGCAAGTCACATGCCACACGGGGTCCTTCTTCTTAGCAGGTTGGACAAAGACAATAGAATGCTTCCCTACTTTAAAAGTCAAGGTACCTGAACCAACATCTATGACTGCACCAGCAGTGTGCAGAAATGGCCTACCCAAAAGAATGGGAATATGGGCATCCTCAGGCATGTCAAGTACGACGAAGTCAACAGGGAAGAAGAACTTCCCTATTTGCACGGGGATGTCCTCTAAGACTCCTATTGGCTGGACCGCAGATCGGTCAGCCATCTGTACTGTCATGTCTGTTACTACGAACCTAGTCAATTTGAGCTTCCTAGCAAGACTCAGGGGCATTACACTTATACTAGCCCCTAAGTCACATAATGCCTTCTCAATAGAGAAGGTACCTATATTGCAAGGAACAGAAAAACTACCCGGGTCCTCTAGCTTATGGGGTGTAGTGTGAGACAAATAAGAGCATGACTCTTTGGTTAATGCGACAGTATGCACATTTTCAAGTGACTTTTTCTTAGACAAGAGTTGTTTCATGAATTTAGTATAGGCAGGCACTTGATTAACTAACTCAAGGAAAGACACTTGTACATTCAAGCTACGAATAACTTTTTCAAATTTATTGAAAGATACTTGTTCCTTCGTCGGCACTAGTCTTTCCGGGTATGGGGCTGTAAGAAGTAGCTTAGCCCTCTCCTCTAAATCGCGCATGCCGGTATCCGTGGACTTAGGCTGTAAGTCCACTACTTTCTCCTTGTTGAAGCTTGAACCCTCTTTAGACCGTCTCAAATTTGAACCATTGATCGACATCGGGTCGTACTTCGGAGCCGGGACTGACCCATCAGCACTCGGGTCTTTCCCCAATAATTTCGGGACTGTCGTGCCCCGAAACAAATGATCCCTCAAGTTGTCGGGCATCGGAGGACGAAAAATCTCAATATCAGCAGCGATCTCAGTCGATCGACCAGTGATGTCAGTCGATCGACTGAGTTGAACAGGATCAGAAGCTCTTGTAACCCGCACTTCAGTCGATCGACCGGGTATATCAGTCGATCGAGTGATTTACCTGGTAGACGCCTTTTTCTTTCCTTTGCTCGTTCCAGCTTTGTTCTGACTCGGTTTTGCCTCATCTTTTGCAGCGTCATCCTCGACCATAGCAGGCCCCTCCAGGAAAGACCCACTCCTCAATGTTATGGCATTTAGGGTCTCTTTCTGGTTAGTTTGAGTCGGTAAGTGTCCCGGAGCTCGAGTGGTACTCTTGCTAGCCAATTGAGCAATTTGGCTCTCTAGCATCTTCATCCCGGCCTCTCTAGCTTGGGACTCCTTCAGCAATAAGTTCTTCAACTCGGTGAACTCGGAATTTTGGGATTGTTGCTGCTGCGGCACATAGGGAGGTTTTTGATATGGCTGCTTATGTGGAGGCACATATGTTTGCTGCTGCTGCTGTTGTGGAGGTTGAGTCGGATTCAGAACATTCTGGCTACTCCACCTCAAGTTGGGGTGGACATTCGGCTCATAGTACGGGTTTGTCTGCCTATAATGTTGAAAGGTAGCGCAAGACTCGAAGGGGACAGAACAATTCTCTGAGACATGCCCCTCAGCTCCACATCTTCTACAGACGAAAGGACCGTCTGAAACAGCATTAACATGGTACATCCCTCCTTTAGAAGCTCCTCCCAACTCATATTTGTCAAACCTTGTAGTGAGAGCTTCTAGTGCAGCAACAGAGGAAGATTCAGCAGCTCTCCTCTGGTTTCCTCTCGAATTCCCATATTCAGCCTTATGAGTGGCCAAATCATCAATGATCTTCCACCCCTTAGTCTCTCCCATGTTCTCAGCAAATCGGCCATTGGCTACAGCATCCAAAATAGCCCTCTGATCGTCATACAGCCCATTATAGAACTGGTTGCAAATACTCCATTTTTCGAACCCATGGTGCGGTATGGTTCGCACCAGTTTCTTGAAACGGACCCATGCTTCATGAAAGTTCTCATCAGGCCCCTGTTTAAAGCTCGTGATCTAAGCTCTAATGGCATTAGTCTTCGAGGCAGAGAAGTACTTTTTGTAGAATGCCAGGGCTAAGGAATTCCAGTCGGTGACACTCTCTTGCAGCATCACGAAGAGAGAAAATGAACATGGTCTCCTTGATCTGGTCTTGGGTCACACCGGTCGGCGGGGGTATAGATTAGTAATAATTAATAAAAATCTCCATATGCTTGGCTGCATCTTCATTTGCAGCTCCCCCGAACTGGTTTCTCTCAACCAGGTTAATATAGGAAGGCTTCGGCTCGAATTTCCTCGCCTCCCCAGGTAGTTCGAATCCTTTGTAGAGATTCGCAGCTGTCGGCTCTGAGTGATAGCAATCGTTGCTTCTTCAGCCATGACTGGAATTTCTGGAGAAGTGACTGTCTCAGCTGAAGAAATTGAAGCAGGAGATGTAGGTGGATCTTCCTCGAACAGAGCGTTCTCGTAGTAGCTTGACAGAGTACTCAACTCTTCCTCTGTCGGTAATACCCTTTGTGATTGTCTCAACTCGCGCAAGGATTTCTCGATCTCAGGATTGAATGGTACTAGTTCACCACCCTGTGACCTGTGCATAAGAAGAAACTACAAAAAGAATATAAGAAAAGTTTAAGGAACGGAAGTCCCTTAAACTAAAGAAAGACTAAATAAAATCAACTAAAAATTAGAACAATTGCCTCCCCGGCAACGGCGCCAAAATTTGATACCCGTCGTGAGGTGTCAAAAATAAATTTATAATCTCCAACTACAACTATAGCTAGTGGCAGTCGGGTCAAACCACAGAGAGGAAGACGTAATTTCTAGTTGTTTAAATTCGGTCTAAGGTAACAATAAGGTGGGGGTTTGATTAAATTGGTATATAGCTAATGAGCAATAAAATAAGTAAACTAAGCAAACGGATGAAATCAAGTATAAAAAGGGTACTAGAATGGTCGGTTCGTTATAGTTTTGGCGGCAACATACTAAACGGGTCTAAATCAAACACATAAGGCGGGAAACAAAGAGGTCCTCTCGGTCCACTCTTAACAAATAGCATCTTTCCATCTCACTATAAGTCCCTAATATCACTAATACTAACTTTCGTCCTGAAGAGTGACTACGGTCTAAACTTTACTTATCTTTCGATCTCAGCATAGTTTAGTCATTTTAATTGGTGATCTAACAACTGTCCCTATCTCTCGATCTAATGGGTCAGTCATATATTAAGCATTCAACTAGTCGTGTGCACTCGATTCGTCGAATAAAGAATTAAAACAATTAAAACGAAAATAAAACCTCACGTGGTCAGTCGATCGACCAGGTATGGCAGTCGATCGACTGACACGCGATTCAGGCCGTGTTCATTATATTGCCGCCTACACTATAATTCCCCTACATCCTAGCACGAATAAATTAGCTACTCATACTGAAATTAAAGGCAACAATAATATTAAGGATTAAAACTACGGAATTCATGCTTAAAACGGTAAAATAAACAATTAAAAAAAGATGGCAATTCGGCTTGGGAACTGATCTAGCAATTCGACAACTATGAACGAAAATAAAATAACAGAATAAAACCAGAGAGTACCGTGTGAATTGCGAAGGATTTGTCTTTTGGGCCTTGGATTGCGCACCAAGCTCGTTCCTTAAGCGAATACTTCACGTCAAATGCAATGCAGGATACTCGGGGATGGATTTAGCTCGATTTCCGCTGGATTCTTCACATTTCTGCAATAATGTACAAAAATACGGAAGTAGACAGGAATAGGGAGAAATGTAGCATAAACTACATGTATGAGCTCTGAAATGCGTGGAAAATAGGATGTAAAACATCATATAAAAGACACGCATCAATTACAAATAATAATAAAAATACAAAGCTATTCCTATTATACATTTGTAAAATGGAAAACTAATAAAAATAAAAGTGATACGAGATCACATTAAATTACAACCGAATCAATATTCCCTTTCATTACGGGTAATATCGATTAAAATTAAGGCCATACTAAGATAAAATTACATAATTCAAAATTATATAAATAAAAGACATTCAACAATTGAAATATGCAGCATTATAATATGTATCTATCATGCCAAATTATGTGCCAAATCGCCCTATTTAACTTTTATCGTATATATAACCCGGTTTTATGAAAATGCGTGATAATAACTTCTTAAAATCACAAAATAACACTTAAATCACATCTAAGCTCACGTTAATTATCCTAACACTCTTAGGACTCAAAAATTAGTCATCACTCAATTTTTGACAATAATTCAACTTGATTTAATTTTTACGCTCATTTTTTACATTAAAAACATAACATTTATGAAATAAATCCAAATTAAATTACAATAATTTCGAAATTTGAATTTTTAATTTGGAAAATTCTGAAATAATTCCATGACACTCATAATGTCAAAAATCATGGTTAAAATTTTCGAATTAATTTCGAGAAAATATAGTTGCACTTTATCGGTTTTATCTCATAAAACATCTAAAGTATCCAAAAATTAATCCCATCAACTTTACAACTTTAGATCTGATAAGTGGGATATTTATGAAACCTAAAATAATTTTCTCATGCCATGTAATTCGTTTTAGCAATTTATGCTAAAATAGTCACTATTTATGTCATTTTTGCTCTAAAAATTCATAAATCATGCAAAATGAAATCATATGATCTCAAAATTTACATACACTGTTTAAATCATGCATGTGACCACATATTAAATTTTCATGGCCTGGTTCGAAGTTTAACTATTTTTAACCATTTTACCTCTTTTAATCCATTTTTATCTCATAAAAATCATAAAACATGCAATGTTATTCAAATTAATACGAGATTTTACACACAACTTGTAAAATATGCATGTGAGGTTATATAAAAGATTCAAGGTCAGAGAGTAAGTTTAACCATTTTTAGTCATTTAACCTCTATTTATGCCATTTTTACACTAAATATTCACAAATCATGAAATATTAATCACATTAATATGATATTTTACATGCAATACATAAAATATTCATGTGAGGTCATACTAAAATACCACGGCCAATAGTGAAGGTTAACTTATTTTAGTGAATAAAAGTTAATTTTACTCATAAAAATGTAATAAAATCACTAAAAATCACTAAAATGAGCAATAAATTTCCATAAATCATAAAAATGACCTAAAAACATTTTAGGACCAGAATATATATAACATGCAAAAATTTACATGGCTTTATCTTCATAAAACTCAAATTTTCGGTTTTATTTTAGTCATCTTATAACATCGTAAAAAGAATAAACGATTTGCATGCAACATCCTATGCTCTGATACCACTTGTTAGGTTTATTTACCTATTATTAGACTCCTCTAATAGTAAACTAATTAACTTCTTAATTATTTGTTCTTTAGATCTAGTGCATGCATAACAAAATAAGAGATTTATAAGAAAAACAACGTCCCTTACATTGTAATTTACGGATTTATGGGCACAAGTAAGGTCTCATACCTTCACTTGTTCTTGAGCTATAATGAGTATTAGGATGATCCTCCAAAACTCTAAATTAAGAGCTCTCCTCTTGATTGCACCCAAGATTTAACCCTTATCACTACTAAATAATATTTGCTAGATATTTGTTTAGTAGTCTACCTTAAAATTGATTACTAATACTCATATATTACATTAATAATATTAGTAATGTTCTTGAACAAATTAGATCATCATTTATCAAGTTTTAGAGAAAAATGAATTATAGAAGAGAAGAAGTATTTGCATGTGATTAGAATGAATGATTAAAAAGTAAAGAAGAGAACAAATTATTTTCAAATAAGAGCAAGGCAACCGGAGGGGGTCAAGGGCATAATGCCAAAATTTGGCATCTTCTTTTTCTTTTACTCTTCTCCATAATGTAGGTGTGTAAGGCTACTAATTGTAGACATGATTATATTAATCTTATCACATAAAATAATATCTTCCACTCCACTAAAACCTCCATTTCGGTCCACTTACATAAACTGAACTACCATTTTATTTTGTCAATTTGTTATTTGTCACACAATATGTCACATGTAGTATGTTACATGTTATTAATTAATTTAATGCATATTTATCACATAAATATCATTTTATAAATAAATTAAATTACATACAACAAATTGACTAGTGATACTTGATCACATAAATAAAATGGGTCATTTAATTATAATTCACAACATCTTGTAATTATAGTCAACCATTCATTCTTATCTCAATTGTTTTTCAAACAATAAATAATTTTAGTAATAAAGAATTTTTATTACTAAAATAAATCTTATTTAATCTCATTAGCATAAGATATGAATATTCTCTCTCACAAATGAATTGTTCAATTTTAAGGAATTGATTAACTTGTATCGTCATACAATTAATCAACTTTACTGATAAGGACATCATCCTTTAGGTGTGACCTTAAGGGATCAACTGACCACCACCGTTCCACGACAGTAACGTCAAACTTTAGCAAGCCAATCGTTACCAATTAATGTTGATCAGTTGACTATATAATGAATCATCCCTTACGTATTCTTAATATGAGATTTAATTATGATATTAAATCATGTGATCGCACTATTGTTGAGGACACATATTCCAACAATGACATGTGACATGTAATATGTCATTAGACATATTAATGCATATTTAATAAATTAAATATCATTATAAATCAAATAAATTACATTTAACAATTAACAAGTAATTCACAATTACATATATATAAAATGGGTCACATCAGGTCTAGTTAATATAATCTATAACATAATGTAATTATGATTAACCAATTATTCTTATCTCAATTGTTTCATCAACATTAATCAATTTTAGTAATATAATATTTTAATTACTAAATTGAATCTTATTTAATCACATTACAATAAGATATATAACTCTCACTCATTGATAATAATTTGTTCAATTTAAGGATTTAATTAATCTGTATCGACATACAATCAATTAACTTATCAGTTAAGGGAATTGTCCTATAAGTGTTACCTTAAGGGATCAACTGATCACCACCGTCAAACCACAGTAACGTCAAACTCTAGTCAGCCAAGTGTTACCGATTAATGTTGATCAGTTGACAATATATTGAATCATCCCTTGTGTATTCTTAATATGATATTTAAATATGTGATCGCATTATTGTTGAGGACACATACTCCAACAATCTCCCACTTGTCCGAGACAAGTGTACGTCACCAATTCTCTTGTTCTATTACATCTCCCACTCAATGCAAGGTGTTTTGCAGGTCGTACTTGCATGTGATCATATCTAGAGTGGCTTCCTCAATCTGGAGAGTAACTATTTGATCGGACTTATCTGCCGTAGATACCTTTTAGCGTGGCCACGTATTTCCAGTTCACTACTCCTCGAGTGGCCCTGAGATTTAGATAACCCTGACAAGGGGGTGGACAATTCCTATCGTACTCCCTTTGTTCAGCCACAGTTCATGATGACCCAAAAGATGCCCATTTGCACTCCATTTTCGGAAGTCGTAGAGCAAAAATCAAAGCCAATCAGAAACTATGCCAACTTGGGCGAACAGTCTCTAGTCAAAGAATCGACTAAAAAAGAATACTATAGTAGCTTTCGCCATGACCAGGCTATATAAAAATTACCAGAACTCTATAAGCGGTCACTGCCCGACAGAGGGTCCCATACAGTTTGCCTATGTGATCGACTAGTCATCTCTTATGACCCTGTGCCACTTGAACTTGCCATCAATCGACTCACATTCTAGTCACTAGGAGACGTCACCTCATATAAATGACTAGGGGCCAATACTATGTTAATCCAAATCACTTTAATAGGGTTAAACATTGTTCTTACAATCTATTTGTATATAACAGAGTAATAAAAGAGTTTTAAAATAAAACTCAAACGATAAATGCGATTATCACAAATGAACAATCAATATAATATTATTGCTTCATATCTCATAATCTTAAGAATATAAAATCCATGTTACTTCATGGTGGTTTGGTCAAACCTACAATAAAAGCTTGGTTTAGAGGATATACAATATAATCCACTCATCCCAACTTCATTAAATTGCAATTTCCTTCTTTCGATGTAGTCTCTTAATTACATGAATTTTTCTAAGTACATGTCTAGACTTGAGCTCTTTAACTTGAAAGATACTCTCACTGTTATCATATAACTTGTGATAAGATCCCTGGTTTAAAGGATTTACTTTTAGATCATGTAAAACCCATCTTATCCTTACCACAAAGTACTCAGACTCTATTCGTAGAATTCATAATGACTGACTTTTCAAGGTTGTTCTCGCTATTCACACTTCGGACAATTGACAACAAGATCAGCCTAAGAAACTCCAGCTTTTGTAACCCTTCATACAAAACTTCATGCTTCTATAAAAGATAAGTACGAATCCTTATTTCTTCTCAATAACTCAAGGATGTATCTAGCGGCTATCCATTGACCCTCACATGGATTGACTTGTCTTGCTTAAAGCATACAATTTATCAGTGCTTGCGTATATGTTAGCACATTAGGTCGATCCAATGGAGGAAACATTGGGAATCAATTTCATGCGTTCAACAATTTCAGATTCAGTGGGTAACTGTGATTCGGATCAAAGTAATCCCACAATCCATTGGAATAAAATCCCTCTTAGATTTATCCATGCTGAAATCATGAAGAATCTTATCAAAATAAGACTTTTGACTAAATGCCAAAATCCTTTTAGATCTATCTACATAGATCCGGATATCTAATATGCGATGTGCCTCACCTGAATCTTTCATCTGGAAATGATTTCCCAACCACCCATTCCTTTACAGAGGCAAGCATCGGTACATCATTCCCAATGAGTATTATGTGAAAACAATTTTTGCTCCCACTTAACTTCATGTGTAAATATGGTTCTTCGACACATCGAGTGAAACCATTCTCTGTTACCACATGAACTAAAAACTAAGCTCCCACTAAACTTCATGTATAATTATGGTTTTTTGAAAAATCAAATGCAACCATTCTCTATTATCACATGACTGGGAAAAATAATTTTTACAATCTCTTATCTCTTAATGGTTTTCTTAAAACCACATATGAATCCCTTAAGCTTACATGTTAGGATTCTCGGACTTAAACCTAAGATTTGTGTCACACACACATCCTCTTCTAAATACCTATTTAGAAAAGCGGTTTAACATCACTTGCCATGTTTCATCAAAATGAAATGCGGCAATTACTAACATGATTTAGTTGGATTAACGTCACCATGTTCATCTACGCTATTCTATACTTGAAAGCTTTACTTCAAAGAGACCAATATCTTAAAGTAATTATTCTTAGCTTTGCGTATAGAATCTATCACGGATTGTAAAACCAAGATTTCTTTGCAATAAATTCTGATTTGGATCACTAGCAACAATTCACTCAATAGATAATAGTTCTATTACTTTCTAGAAGCAACTCTATTTATAACATGTGAATGACTTTCTAGAACATTTTCTCGTGTCATTATTCTACAAAATAAGTTTGTAGAGAATTTTCTCCCACTCTATCTTTTTAGAAATACACCTACTTTCCAAAAAGATAGCTTTAGGAGCGACAAACAATTTTGTTCTTTTGAATGCCAAAGAGCATTAGGCACATGTTATTCTTGAGTTATCTATTAAAATATGTTACTATTTTAGAGACTAGTCCCTTCCATATCTTGTATGGAGTCTCGTTTGTGATTAACATTGCGCGTTTTCTTTTTAAACAACCCATGCTAACATTGGATTTCAAATCCCCAAATATGATTTCAATAACTCATTTCAACTCTCAATCGATCGATCTTACATTACATAAGAAATGTCACGGTGCCATGAATGCTCTAATTGGAAATCAAATTCACCACTTAGGTCTTTACCATATTGAACTAATCATCATCTTTTAATATTATCGATTGAGTTGAGTCGATTCATTTTATGTTATAGATATTAATAGAGAAAGAGGAAAGACGTCTTTAAAACTTAAAATGCCATAAATCGAAATGACTTGGGTTGAAAGACAAGTCATCCAAAACAAAATACAATATTTGTTCGGAGATGCAAAATAAAAGAACCTTCCACGTCTAACATGAAAACAAAATAAGTTTTCAAGACAATGTCATAACATAACTGTTGGAGTGTCCCTGACAATAATGCGATCACATTGTTGATCATATTGAGATCACATGTTTAAATCTCATATTAAGAAAACATGAGGGAAAGTAATACTTCTTAGTCAACTGGTCCACACATATCGGTAATGATTGGCTGACTAGAGTTTGACATTACTGTCGTACGACGGTGGTGATCAGTTGATCCCCTAAGGTCATACCTATAGGGTAATGCTCTTAATTGATTATTTAATTAATCGTATGCCGATACGAGTTAATTAAATTTTTTAAAATTGACGGATGATTTTGTGAGTAAAATTACGTATCTTATTGTAATTCGATTAAATAAGATATGGCCTAAGTAATCGAATCGTTTTAATACTTAGATTAAATTATTGTTTACGAAAAAATTGAAACAGATTGAATAATTTATTATAAATACAAGTTGTTATAATTTATAATTCGATAAACCATTTTGGTACTAGTAATTAAGAATTACTAGTTAATTTTGTATGTGACATATTTTATTAATATGTTGATTTTTAATATGTTAAAAAATACACTATAGTGTAACATGTCATGTAATATGTGACATATGACAAAATTGACAATTGATAAATATAAAATGTACCTTCCATTTTATGTTGGGTGTACCGAAAATGGGGAGGATTAGGGTTTTAAATTGTGTTGATTATTTTAAATAGAAAACACAATGATCACTCTACACTACAAGAAATCCTGTTTCGGGCGACTACGTTTGGCGACTGAAATCAGTCGCTAAAAGGAAAATGGCGACTGAAATTGGTCGCCAGCGCACTGTAGCAACCCTTAGTCGCCAATTGTAAATCGGGCGATCAAGTCGATCGCTAAAATTGGCGATCGACAAAGTAGTCGCCAAATAGCCAAATTGGCGACTGAAAGTAGTCGCCAATTTGGCGACTGATAGGCAAAGTAGTCGCCAAATTGGCGGCTCAAATCGTCGCCATTTTTTATTTTCGATCGCCAATTTGGCGACTACTTTGCCTTCGATCGCCAAATTGGCGACTACTTTCGATCGCCAAGATAGTCGCCTTTGGCACTTTGGCATATCGGAGGTTTTGTTTTGGGTACTGTTTTGGCGATCGAAAGTAGTCGCCAAAATTACATTTCGATCGCCAATTCCACTTTGTAATTTTGGTATGAAAATTCGGTTTTTCATACTACCCTATCCTTTTCATTGCTCGTACTGCATTTCTATTACTACGACCAACTTGAGCAAACCAAACTCACAACACAACACAAATGGAACACCAGTAACCAAATCTCATATATAAAATGAGAATAAACCAAGTTAACAAGTACCAACAAATCCTCAACAAACCAAATCCGTCACAAGTCTAACTAACAATACCCACTACCAAGTCTAACTCACAGTACCCACTACCATGTTCTTAAGTTTTGGGAAAGGGGCACATAAGTCAAGCAACAGGAAAAGAAGCACCCGCGCCAAATCCACCTCCTCCGGATGGATCATTAGGATCTTGCCAATGGGGACGGGGACCGGAGTTGCACGAACTGAAGAAGGCTTCCATTTGATCGAACTTTGCTTTCATTTCCCGCATTTGTTGATCCCTTTCGGCGTTTAGGCGCCTTTCTTCGGCATTTTGGCGCCTTTCTTCATCAAGTTGTGATTGTAAGACACTTACAATTCCCGGCTCATAAGTTTGTTTCGACTTTGAAGAAGTCCTTGCTTTTGGCGCCTTGAAGAAAACTCCATGAGCTTCTCCGGTTCCATACACCGAGCCCTTTTTGTACCCGTCAACCAAGTCAAACCAAATATCATTATCGGGCCTATCGGGGGTGTTCTCTTTTTCACGCAAAAAAGCATCCTACAAGTGAAACCAAATATCATTAAAGGTTATTTTTTCATGAAAAATTTACCTATAATATATAATGTTATCAAAGGAAATTGACTAATTAAATGAAACATACATATAGTTCCTTATCTTTCGCCTTAGTCCAATGCCTAATACCCTTATCATCAACCTTGCTATGCGTGTCTGCAAAGAGATCGGGAGCCGTCATCTCTACCTTACCTTTTCTCTTCCTCTTCTAAAAACAAACAAAGCATAAATTCATGGTTTTCACGGTTAAATTTTTTTTAATAATAATCTAAGGTGTTGTTATGTATACTTACTCCCAAAACACGATCCAAGAAAGAACGAGATCCCCCGTAGTGAGTAGCCTCAACAATGCCTTCTTTCTTTCCTCCTCTTTTGTTGAGTGAACCTCGCTCCGACTTTATCTTAAATTTCGGGGTATCACGCTTCTTCATTAGACCTTCATATGCGTCACCTAAAATTCAAAATAGTGTTAGAAAAAATAAAATGGTTACGTAAATTTATTATAACTAAATACAAGTAATCAAACTAATAAAATAATACACACCTTTCAAATGCTCGGGCTCCTTTTTCCTCCTCACGGTCTTATAGATGATATCTCTATATCTTTTAGTACAAATATGATTGTACCTTTCACGGACAATATACTCCAATCCCGCCGGCCAATCAAAGGATTTTTATAAAAAGTTTTTATTAGTATAAATTACTAATTGAAATTTAGATATAAATTAACAAATTAAATATATACAAAAATATACCCGAAAGATGTTGAACCATTCTTCTTTTTGTTGGGGCGTAGCGTCGGTCCAACAAGTAGGAACATCCCCCGTCATCTTCTTTTCGTACTTGCCGAACAACCACTAACAACCGTTCTGCGATTAAACCGAAATACAATATGTTAAATACAAGTACGAGTTTATATTAAACAAAGAATGAATATTGTAACTTTAATGGAGTATATGAAATGAACATATGAGTAACATATATCTTACCAAAGACTAGCCGGATCAAGTATCATCTTCCCATTATTAGTCCACTGAATCTCGGGTCCCTGATCTGATGAGTCATCATTGGTCGATTCCTCGACCGACGCCTGCTCAATCTCCGTCTCCTCTTCCTCTAAAGAAGACGTACTACGACGCTGACTACCCCCGCCTCGCTGTCTACCTCGTCCTGCGCGACCTCCTGCCATCTACAATTGCAAAAAAAAAATATTAAACAATGTTGTTAGTAAAATAAAAACATAATTGCAATAAAATATAAAATAAAATTAAACAATGTTGTTAGTAAATTTACCAAAATAACTAACACTAATCCTCATCATCTTCTTCATCAGTTTCATCCTCATCCTCATCCTCATTTTCATCCCCCTCCTCATCATCATCATCAACTTCTTCATCATCATCATCATCATTATCATTATCTATTTCCTCCTCCCACTCCTCCAACTCTATATCTTCTCCATTCTCTTCCTCCTCTTCCTCATCTTCCAACTCTTCACCCTCTTCATTCCCATTCTCGTAACCGATTTCTTCAATTGGAGACAAAATGGTGCTACTTGATACTACTTCTTCTTGGAAAAAAGAGGTATCTATTTTTGATCTTGCCTTTGTCTTAAAGACTGCCCACCATTGCTTTTGATTTCTATCATTCCTCGTGCATGGATAAGAAGAGAAATACACTTGATGAGCTTGATGTGCGAGTATAAAATGGTCATACTTAGAATATGTTCTAGTATGATTCACTTCTACGAGTTTGTAACGTTCATGTACTCTTGTTCCGGCTATAGAATTGTCCTTCCATTCAACCTTGAATAAGATAGTCTTATAAGCACGCTCACGCCCATTATAGCACATCTCAAATATTTCCTCTACTATACCATAATAGTCATTGCCATCAAGAGAAGAAATAGTGACACCATAATTGCATCTAGCCTTATTAATCAAAATCAACAACACAATCATCACTATCAAAACCCCCAATTTACACAACCCTTAATCTCAATTTCACCAAAACCTAATTAAATTACAATTAAAAACCTATTAATCAACACAAATACTTATATAAACATATCAAATCATCCTAATACTAGTTACAATAACAAAATAATCTAAAATTATACAAAGTAATTGAAATTTAAGACAAAGAAATTATACCTTGGATGAACCGAAATAAGGGAGAGGATGAACCTTGTCGTCACAGTAATGGTGGTCGGAGCAGTGGTCGGAGCGGTGGTCGGAGTGGTGGTCGGGTACAAGTCGGATTTCGCCTTTGCGGTTGAGTTATTTTGTGTGTTTTAGATTTTTGGTAAAGTATGAGAGAGGGGAGAAAGGATCTGCGTGTGTTTCATATTCGTTGAGCGGGCGACTGAAATTGGCGACTGAAAAGGGGTAGTCGCCAATTTGGCGACTGATTTCAGTCGCCCTTTCTGAAAATCAGTCGCCAGGTCCAATAATTTGAAGGATTTTGGTAGTCGCCAACTTACCGACTAATTTCAGTCGCCCGAAATTTTTTTCAGTCGCCAAATTAGCTACTATTTTTTTCAGTCGCCATTTGTAGTCGCCCGAAATAGGATTTCTTGTAGTGCTAGTTTATAGCCATGCAGCTCTATAGCTTTTGAGAAGAGCAACTTTTGCATGCATTGGCTCCCAAAAGTCCAACCCCCCACCCGGTTTTTTTACCTAGAGGAAGCCAAGAGTTTCTTCTATAATTATTCACCTCTACACTACATAATTTTCTAGTGTTAGAAAAGATGTAAAACTCTCTACATTTGTGAAATACTTTAGAGAAAGAAACACTCATAAAATCCTCTCCTCGTAACCGAAAAAGAAGAGAACAAAATCCATTTTTGTGTCAAGTTTAAGTTAGATTTTAATTAATACTAGATCATATTAATTATAATTATTAAGGGTGTTGCTTTGGGTATAATTCCTTGGGAGAGATTCTCCACTTGAATCTTGTTCTTCCACCTTTGGAAAGCTCAAAAACTAGTAAGAAGGTGAACTTGCTAGTGCCCTTTGATCCGAAATACTCAATGTAAGAATTGATTTTCTCCTTATACTTGTAATTGTTTTGCATGCATAAGATCCGATTTAATTTTATGACTAAATTAAAATATCATACTTTGAATATGTAAACCAATGAGATTAATGAATCCCAACAAGTTGTATCAGAGCACAAGGTTGTTGCAAGCAAAATCGGGTTTGTTTTTCCGAGTTAATTAGTTAACAAATAAAACTTGTTATTTAGGATTTATGAAGATAAATCACGAAATAATTTTGCATGTTAAACGTTTCTGGTCCTAAATGGATTTTAGATCATATGGGATGATTTATGGATTTTATTGTTCATTATATATATTATTGGCATTAAAATGTGATTTTTATGAGAAAAATGTCAATTTTGGACGAAATATAGTTAAACTTCGAATTTTTCAGTGATTTTTGGATATGATTTCAAAAATATAATCTACTGGTTGCATGTTAAATTTTGTGTAAAATAAAGTCATTTTACATATAATATGAATTTTATAAGCTAAAGTTGATTTTAAATGGGTTATTAGGTTAATATGAGTTAAATTTCGAATCTGGTCATAAAAATTTTATATGTTGTCACATGCATTTTTACTCAGTGTGTGTAAAAATTTTAGATGGATTGAACTCCTTTTGCATGATTTATGAATTTCTGAGTAAAAATTCAATAAATAGTGACTTAAATTAGCCTATAATGCTAAAACATATTTTATGACTTAAGAAAAATGTCCTATGTTGCTTATTTATTCCACTTATCATATCTAAAAGTGAAAAGTTGATTAAATTATTTTTCTTATGCTTTAATGATTTTATTTGTCAAATTCGATAAACCGCAACGATGTTTTTCTCGAAAGATTTTCGAAATTTTTAACCTAAGTTTTGAACATTATGAATGTCATGGAATTAGTCCAGAATGTTCAAGAGTTTAAATTTCAAATTTTGAAATTATTTGAAATTATTTTAATTTAATTTGAGTTTTTATATATATTTTGAGTCCAAATGAACAATATTAGAAATTCAAGTTGAATTATTGTCGAAATTTTTGTGAAGACTAAATTTTGAGTCCTAAAAGGTTAGAGTAATTAACTTGAACATAAATGTGATTTATGAAATGTTTCATGATTTTAATATTTAATAATCATTCAAACCAATAAAACCGAGAAAAATATATGATATTAGCTCTTTAAAGGCGATTTGGCATAAAATTAAGCATGTTCATACATATTTTAATGCTGCATTTTATTTATGATTGTCATATTTTTGATTTATATAATTTTTGAATTATGTAATTTTACTTAGTATGGCCTTAGTTTTTAATTGGTATTACCCGGAATGTATGGGAATATCGATTCGGTTGTAATTATTGTGATCTCGTATCACCGTTTTGTAATTTAATAGATTTATTTTTTATTACAAATGTATAATAGGAAATTATGTAATTTTTTAATTATTACTTGTAATTCCGGAGATCCTTGAAGACGGTGACATTTGAAAGGCGTTCCGACGAGACGGTGTTGCCTTGGAATGCGTGCCATGTGAAGTTCAAGGGACCAATGGAGTTGGTTTCCGAATTTGTAATAGTTAATTATTTTTTTCTTTTTAGAAGGCCATACTAGGATTTTATGCTTTATGTTTAGCATTTATTTATATGTTTGCATGCATCGCTAAATCGCCATAACTAAACATGCATTTTATTTTATCGAGTCATCGACCGTGTCAATTATAATTATCGTAGTTCACTCAAAACGTGATAGATAATAAATTGACAAGACCTCTCACTAAATAATTGAGAATTAGCCTTACCAAATAGTAGAAACCATGAATCCCAATTTCATAAGGAAGTAGGCTCGGCTCACCGGGGAGCTAGACTTGTTATGTGGATAAGTGGGTAGTAAAAAGTTATTACATCGAAATTTGGACTGAGCTCAACAGAAGTATTCGTGACCGTAGTCGCATGTGTTCCGAGCTAAAGATAAATATTAGAGTAATTTTATCGACCGAGAGTTCTAGAAGTAGAATCGATTAAAGAGTTAATCCACCGAGTTATATTGATAAGGGATGAATCGGCTCACCGTGCCCGAGTTAATATGAATTTGGATCTCGGGATCATTTATAATAGTTGGGTGGAGGTCACTATATAAATGTTTAAAACTTGTTTAAAAATGTTTGCAAGTTTGATCAAATGACAAATGTTAATATTTCCTTTACCTCCATGTTTGTAGTTTATATAACGCAATGGATCCTACTAATGCAACAACACTTATTACCATTGAGTCTTGTCATAACTTATTTGACGATATTTGCTCCAACCACAATCTCAATACTACTAGAGAGCTTCATTTTGGGATTGGTTCCGATGGAAATCTTAATTTCATCACTTCAACCATACCTCCTACTATGACTAGATCTTTTGTGAATGTGTCTCGGGAAGACCATCTCGCTAAATCTATGAGATCCTTATCTTTGGAAGAAAGGGATGCCGAAACTAGTGGGAGTTCTAGCAAGCAAGCTCTTGCAACAAAAGGAAAGTGGTTCAAAAGGAAGGGAAAGAAAGGTAGAAGATTCAACAATGGAAACAAGATGGCTAGTGGGACTACCAAAGGAGCCAAAGTTGATGATGAATGCCATTATTGTCATGGCATAGGACATTGGATGAGGAATTGCCCCATATATTTGGGAAATATTAGGGATGGACTTGTTATTCCACTCGGTAAAATTCCTTCTGAAATTTATGTTATTGATGTAAATTTTACTTCCACCACAACGTAGGTATTAGATACCGGTTGCGGTTCTCACCTTTGTAATCATTTACAAAGGCAACCGAAAAGACACCATATGAGATATGGAAAGGAAGGGTTCCTAATATATCCTATATGAAGATTTGGGGATGTAATGCTTACGTCAAGGCAAAGACCGACAACAAGCTTGCCGCACGATCCGAAAAATGCATCTTTGTAGGTTACCCCATTACCTCCCGAGGATATTACTTGTACAAACCTCAAGAAAACAAAGTGTTTGTGTCTAGTGAGGCTGTCTTCTTAGAAAGTAAGTTCATTTCTAAGAGACAGAGTGGGAGAAATTTTGAACTTGATGAAGTTCAAGAGCCACAAACCGAAGTAGAGACGCAAGAAGACGTTCCTTCGTCGTCTAATTCTGTTGTTATTCCTCAACCGAGGATGTCGGGTCGAGTTTCTCACCATCCTGATAGATATGTTGGACTTATCGAAGAGGATGGGACCCTCGATGTGTTACTTTTAGAACGTGATGAACTCGCCACCTACAAAGCTGCAATCTCTAATCCCAATTCAGCTTTATGGCTTGAAGCCATGAAATCCGAAATGAGTTCTATGCATGAAAATCAAGTATGGAACTTGGTGGATTTGCCTGAAGGGGCAAGACCTCTTCAGTGCAAATGGATCTTCAAAGTAAAGAATGGCATAGAAGGACATGATGATGTCTACAAGGCTAGGCTAGTGGCCAAAGGTTTTACTCAAGTTCATGGTCTTCACTATGACGAAACCTTTGCCCCCGTGGCTATGATAAGATCAATTCGGATACTGTTAGCGATCGCCGCATTTCATGACTATGAAATATTGGAAATGGATGTCAAGACCGCTTTTCTAAATGGGCATTTAGAATAGGAGGCGTACATGATACAACCCGAAGGTTTTGTGGATCCTAAAAATCCTAAAAAAGTATGCAAGCTTAAGAGATCCATTTATGGTCTTAAGCAAGCATCAAGAAGTTGGAACCATCGATTTAATCATGTCATAAAAGAAAATGGTTTACTCGAAGTATTGAGGAACCATGTTTATACATGAAGTTTAGTGGGAGCAATGTTGTGTTCCTAATATTGTATGTGGATGACATACTACTTATTGGAAATGACATTCCTATGTTGTCTTCCGTCAAGGAGTGGCTAGGTGTGGACATGGGCATACGGGGGCGCTTGGGAAACAAGCGTTTGCATTTGTGGAGTCGCCACCAATTTATTGTGGAAAATTGGAAACCGTTCGAATACCTCGTGCCATGTCAAGACACAAAGTAGTGACATGAACACCAAGAACTCTTTACCCTTAGCATTCTATGTCTAGAATGACTCTCGTGGATGCCAATGAACACGGATGTTCACAGAGATCTGGAGTAAGGGGTGAGGGTACGTATTAGGAAGCTCTTTTGATCGAACACCTAATCGCGCTCGCCTCGATAGTGGCCTCTACTAATGATTAGGGAAAATCGTCTATACTTGATATATTGTCGATTATATGCATGCAATGCAACATCCATTAGATTAATCCTAACATGTGAAGAATTAACTATGTCGGTAGACACGTAATTTATCATACAATTAATGTCAAAGTCGGGATTTAAGTTCAATTACATGTGAAGGCATACAAGGAAATATAATAAAGAAAATTACAACAATAATACAATAAAGAAAATTACAATAATTACATTGGGTTAATTGATTTATATCGAAAAATACTTCAAAAACAGATAACTTGAGAAAAGAAATAAATAAATTAATTAACGAACAGGAATTAGGGTGATAATACGATTAGTAGTTAATTAATACGTAAGCTAAAACTAGGTCAAAGAAAAACGGGAGTTGAGAGACAGAAATTAACCAGGAACAGGCGCAGCAGAGCTGCGCCCTCTGGAAGAGGCGCAGCAGTTGCTGCGTCTGTTCCTTTGCACAGTTCTAGCTGTGAAGCCGGAATTGCAAATCCTTAATGTTCGTTGGTGATTTTATGGCTTGATTATGCTATTTGACTCGGGTGAAAGTGATTAGCAGATTATTTACATGTGAGTAAGGGTCATGAAAGCGATAAACATGGAACAAAACTAATTAGAACGAACTAATTACAAGATTAATAAGGATTATTTAACAAATTAATGAATTAACTAAATAATTAGGTTAAACAGGTTATTAATGACGAATTAATGATGGATATGATGAACAAAAGGTGGGAAATATATCAAAGTGGAATTCCGGAGACTCAATATGGATGAATCAAACCTCCAAAAACCCGAATTTGATTTTAATGACGAAAAACCGCAAATATTAATTATAAGGGATTTAAGTCAGGAATTTATGATGGATTAAATATTAATAACGATGAATATATTACATGTTAGAATTATTATGCTTAAATCGTCATAGGAACAATGAACAATTGAAGAAAGGAATAAAACAATCGAATCATCAAAGGACGAAGGAAGAAGAAAGGAAGCAGGAACTGCGGCAGCCTCACGAAGAGGCGCAGCAGGTGCTGCGTCCCTTCGAAGAGGCGCAGCAGTTGCTGCGTCCTTTCTCGACGGTCATCTTCTGGCAATTCGTAAAAAAAGATTTAAAGCATGGTTTTATAAATCGGTTTTAGAAATACTTTCGACATAAACCTTACATTATGATTACAATAAATAAATAACAATAATAAAATAGGGATTATACACCCTCAGACTTACATGTTTGACGAAACGAGATGAACTAAGTATACGTTTAGTGATGCTCGACTCGAATGTAGACGAAAGTGCCCTCGTAAGAGGAAATTAAACAGATTGATTAAAGTTGATTATTGTGGAGTTGGTCAAATTGGTCGGTCATGCAAAACGAGGTTGGTACTCAGAAAGATCTGAGCTTACATGGTCGAAAGTTCAAGCACGTAGATTCCAAAAAGTAAGAACGTGGTCTAGAATGGAAAGGCAAAAGAGAAGGACGGACACTCACGTGAGAAATATGTGAGACCGAAGGTCTCTTTTTATACTAATCACACGGAGGAAATAGGGTTTTCGGTGAAACTTTGGAAGTGAATCTCGAAAAGATATGAAAAGATATGAAAAATACGCAGAAAAGGACTTGGGAAGAGGCGCAGCAGGCACTGTGTCTCTTGGAAGAGGCGCAACACCTGCTGCGTCCTTTCCCAAGTGGTTTCCCCCTGCGGAAGAAAGATTTCCGTGTTTAGTTTATGGAATAACGGAATAATCTTGTTTTCCTTAATATTTTGCGTGAATATTACGGGAAATTGTTTGCCAAAGATTAAAAGATTTATAAGATATGGAATAGAAATATCCGGAACATTCCAGAACATTCTGACTCGGTTTCAGAAAATGAAGACGGTTTTATGGCCCGGACTTCAAATGTACTCTAATTACTGCCAAAACGACCGTATCGCCACGTAGATGACAATTAAGAGGTAGACACAAGTGTTTGAGCGATCACTTGACGATAAACTTATGAACTGTCACAAATCGTTCCGCGTACCAAACATGCGGCGCAATCATCACCGGGTGGTTTGCGGGAGGTGCAAAAATAAGGTATCTACAGAGCCCCCACTTTGACTAAGGCTTGGACAAGGCGAAAGTCAAAGTATAGCCATCAGGTCAATCGAAGATTACAACCTGACGACTATGGCGACGCGAGGCGGCTCAAGGGGTCTGAACCAAGGACCTGTCGTCGGGAACATTTTAGAGTCTGTCCACTTCTGGGGAGGGTCATTTAAAATCCATTAGACTACGTAAGGAGGCTCGCCAGGCATAAGAAGAAACCATACCTGAAATTCCTTGAAACTCCAGGGAAAACAAAACGCGATATTGGGAGGAGACAGCAGGACACAGTCTGGAACTGCTGGGAGAAATCTGCTTGTGGTCGGCTTGAAACAAACTTCGGAAGGATTTGGGGTCGATGTTGATCTCCATGTCTCGAGAGGGAATGATTGTCGGTCGTGAACTCTCGCTGGGGGAACATAATCGGGAACTGATCTCTATGTCTCGAGAGGGAATGTCTATCCGTGTACTCTCGCTGGGGGAACATAATCGGGAACTGATCTCCATGTCTCGAGAGGGAATGTCTATCCGTGTACTCTCGCTGGGGGAACATAATCGGGAATTGATCTCCATGTCTCGAGAGGGAATTTCTATCCGTGTACTCTCGCTGGGGGAACAGAATAAAGGCGTGTCGAAACACCTGTCAAAGAAGGAACGCTCGTTGTGACAAGCTAGGTCTTGGATAAAAATAAGGCGATAATTTGCTGTTGGCTTGGAAGATGTGGATCCGAGCGAAGAATATACGTGAAACGGACCAAATATGCGATATAGCATCAAGGAAGAGGCGCACCAAAGATGGGCCCACAAAATAACGAACTCATAACGAATTTTTGAAAATTTGTATGAAGGGAGGCTGAGGAAGAGGTGCTGCAAGAGCTGCGTCCCTTGGAAGAGGTGCAGCACCTCCTGCGTCTATTCCTGGGTGTGTCTTTCCTGCGTAAAAACCCGATGAAACAGAGGGTTCATTTCATTTATTCGACATAAACTCTCAATTTCTCTCTCAAATTCAAACTATTTCCGTCAAAATTTGATCCAAAAGATTGCAATTGCCATAACTAATCGAGGTATGCGTATCAATCTTGCATTTATCTTCCACATTTGATCAAATGGGATCGACAAAATTAGTGTTTTTGACCCTAATTAGTCGAAAATTTGGGGCTTTTCCCCCAAACGACTTTGCCTTGGGAAATTGACTTTGTAAATGGCCACTTGGTAGTATAAGGATCATAACCATGTATTTGTTTCGAATTTTCGTTGAGTTTTTGAGCATTTGAGTGAAATTGAGACGGTTTCACAGCTAAACCGTAAATCGCTTCGAAAATAGCGTTAGGATTGCCCATTTGCGATGAAACTCGATATTTGGAATCCTTGTATTATGGGTAAACTTCCTACCATCTCGGAATTTTGGTTTGTGACGGCTTTTTCAGGACACTTTCTAGGGCATAATCGTCAATATAACGAAATGCTGTCGAAATTCCAACTCGAACCCATGACTAGGCTTCAACTTAGGCTTGACTTGACCCAAATTACCACAAGAGCGGACGGGGTTGTGGGAAAATTGCCAAAGATGGGGAGAAAAGAGCGATTTCAGAGCTCCGAAAACTAAAAAATCCCCTAATCAAGGCTTGTCGTCACTTAACGCGGCCTAAATTTACTTTAATTTTGCAGGTGACGAGGCTTCTACATCTGGGAGGGATCCCATGGACGTGGACACTATTGTCGACCCTTCTCAGGTGCTTGAGGAGGCGTTGGGGGAGGATTTCACCGCTGCGGTGATGGCTGCTGAGGACGAGGCCCTGGAGGAGGAGGAGGCTGTTGAGGAGGAGGAGGTCCCGAGACGGGCCAACGTTGGACGGGGTGGTCGCCAGCTGAGGGGAGCACCTGCGTGGGCTGAGATCTGGGTCAGTAGGCACCTGCTTTGGGCTGCGGAGGGTCACCTGTCCTACAGGACGGTGAAGAGCTTGGTAAATAGAATTCATCACTCTTTATTCATCTTCTTTCATTTCTGTTTGCCATTCCTTTTCTTCTTCATTTGAGCTAAAGATAACTTTTGTTTCAAATCAACATAGGAGGCTGGGAACATCAGGTCGTTCTCGGGCTACACGACGGCGATGGGGTGCTACGAGAGGCTGTCGGCTGAGGAGCGAGCCATGATCGAGCGGGGGGCGTTCGGCGCCTTGATGTAGGCTTGGAGGGATATTGCGAGGAGGAAGCTTCGGGCTAACCTCAGTCTCGTCCGAGCCTTCTTGGACCGGTTTTGGGACACGACCTCCACGTTTCACATGCCTTTTGGTGAGGTGGGGGTCACGTTGGAGGACTACGGCATGATTTCTGGTCTGCCGTGTGGGACTGAGGTGGTAGAGTGGCCGGAGACAGCCATGAGGGTTGACTCGGCGAAGGCTAGGAGGCTGATTGGCTGGAACTTGGCGCCGAAGGCGGCTGCGGTACCTGGTTTGGTGCCTAGTTCTTACGTGCGGGACTACTTCGCGGGGAAGACCCCGGCGTCGGTGGTGATCGAAGGGAGGGAGACGGCTCCTCCTCCCTGCACTGCGGAGTAGAGAGTCCGCTTGTGGTTCTGGTGGTTCTTGTCTTCGATTTACCTCGGAGACAAGGGGGAGAGGCTTTCGACGAAAGCTTATTCCCTTTCTTTCTGACCTGAGCGACCTAGGCTGGTGGGACTGGGTCACTGCTGGTTTTGCGGTCCTCATCCGCTTCATGAGGGCTATGGTTCGTCCGGATTTGATGGAGAAGGGGACTTCTCCTGCTGCTGTCGGTCCTGGACTGCTGCTGGAGGTATGAACCTTCACTTCATTTTATGAAAGATCATTTCCTTTTCTTGTCAAATCACGAAAGATCGTTATTGATTATCTGCTTTACAGGCGTGGGTGTACTCCTACTTTCCGGGCCTCGCGTCCAAGAAGACGGAGCCGGTGGAGAAGGCCTATCCCGTCGTGAGGGATTGGGTGATGTGCCGCACGAGGAGTCCGCGTTCCTTCCACGACGTCTGTCGGCGGGAGGTGAACGCTCTTCAGCTGGACGGCGTGAGTATTTTACCTTACATTTGTCTGTCTCTCTTTCTCTTTCTTTTAGAACTGGTCATAAGAATGACCCTTCGTTTGCTTCTTCTACTGGGTGCCCAGACCTTGGGAGGAGTACGCTGGCGCTCCTCCTTTCGTGGCTGAGGTCCTTCGACCTAGGAGCTTGAGCCGACTGCTGCTGAGGACGTCGATGGGTCCTGTGTGGTACTTGTGTGAGCGCTTGGCTCGTCAGTGCTCTCGGGACGTCTTGACGGTTCCCATCGATCCTCCTCGGACGATGTTTAGGGAGCCTTCTAAGGCTGAGAGGGAGGCTGACCTGGCAGGCGTCGATGGCGACGCCCTCCTTCTTCCTGGCGAGGACTACTCGTCGTTTCTCTACGGGAGGTTGGCGTACTGGCCGGTTGTGGTAAATGATTTATCCTCTTTCATTTTTGATTGTTTGAGAATACGATGAAAGATCATCGGTTAACGAAAATCATTTGACTTTGCAGGAGGTCGAGGCGGCGGGCATCGAGCCCCCAGAGTACCCTGAGTCCCTTGAGTACACCGATACGATGGGGATGACAACGATCTCCGAGCTACGTGACTTTGACGTGGCGGTGAGAGATGCTGCCGGGGACGAGTGGCAGCATCTGATTCGGAGGGTGAGTCTTCTAACTTGTATAGTTTCGTGTAAGAACACATTTGCTCAAGTTTGTTTAATCTCTAAGAATTTTCCTTTTTGAAATACAGGTTGCGCCATCCCGGTTTGTGGCTTTGTGGAGGGTACCCAACCGGCTACGGGCTACTGCCGTAGAGGCACTTGCTGTTGGCCGAGGACGTCAGGTATGAACCTTCCGTTTACTTCATTTTCGAATTTTCTAATCTTCCTTTATGTTTGGAGTGATTGACATGAGCCAGTTTGTTTGTTTGCAGAGGAGACGGCTCGCCTGCTGAGGGAGCTCGCCCAGTCCCGGGAGGAGACGGCTCGCCTGCTGAGGGAGCTCGAGGTCCGCGACGCCGAGGTTGCTGCTCTCGAGGCGAGAGTTGCTGAGCTAGACGGCGACCAGCAGTAGCTTCTTTGCTTTTTGTTTTTTTCTGACTGTATTTTTGTATTTTATACATTTTAGGACCCACTTTTGGACATTTCGATCTTGTTTTGGGGCTCGAGCCCCCAGTTTGGTGTACACATCCCTTTTTATTGTATATATGATGGCTGAGTGCCTTTGCTGCTGGGTTGCTTTGTTTGTACCTACAGGTTAGCTTTGGACAGGTTTGGTAGATGACGGTTTACGCCGTCATGCTGCCGAAATTTACACAGAAATCACACAGAACATATATTTGTACATATGGCCTAAATTAGCGCAAAACAATGACTCGAAAATGCAAAAAAAAAATTAACAGAAATGAAAATGCAAAAATTTGGTCGGAAATGACCGGACGGTAGGGAGGGTTACCCCCTAAAAAAAGAAAAAATAAAAACATATAAGTTTGAAATGGAGAGTGAAATGATTCCCCAAAAAGAAAAAGTAAAAAAGAAATGTATAGGTTGGAAAAATTATATAATTAAATTAAATACAAAAATGTATTGATTTGAAAAGAATAAATTAAATTAAATTGGTGAAATGATTCCCCAAGAAAAGAAAATTAAAAGAAATGTACAAGTGTGCTAAAATGACGAAAATGTCGATATCGTCTCGGGATGCGCGTCCGCGAAATTAGGAAACATGAAATATGGCAACCTGTCGTATTTACCAAAATAATAAACTGTATGAATAGGAAATTATTCGTTGAGGAATTTAGGAAAGATCCAACGCGGAAAATCACAGAAAGAGTGCTGAGGAAGAGGCGCAGCAAAAGCTGCGTCCCTTCGAAGAGGCGCAGCACCTGCTGCGCCTGTTCCCCAGTGCGTCTGTTCTGACGGATTTTAGGAAACAACTTTTAGTATAAATAGAGACGTCGAGGGAGGTTTTTATTCACATAATTCTTCCGTCTTTCTTCGTCTTATTACACAAATATCCCAAAATAAGCATACATCATTAATACTCTTGAGATTCGTCTAAAAGAATGGACAAGTGAGTTCTCCAATGTGGAGAAACACGACATGGATGCTTGTAATTTTGGATCGCTTTTGAGCTTGAAGTTGATCAAGGTAATCAAACCATTTTTAGATGCTCGTCTTGACTATTGGGACCCGAATTATCATGTATTTGCCTTCCCTGGAGGCGACATTTGCCCATTTCCCGAGGAGATTGCTACGATTGGTGGTTGGGACCCGTAATATTTGCCTGCTATTCCCTCCACTTCTCAAGGGTATAAGAACAAGTTTAGAGACTTACTTGGATTGGCCAGAGTTGATGTTGACCGTCTTGTGACTTCTAAAGGAGTGCGAATGTTGGACTTCATCGATCGCTTTATCAATAGGGCTGATCCCACTGTCTCTTATGTTGCGAGGCGTAGGGCATTCGGGTTTTGCCTATTACATGTGTATGTCCTTCAAGGGCATGTTGATGAGGATATGAGGGGCGACCCTCGTCTTTTGAGCTTGATTGAGCAAATGGAGCTGCGCAGGAGCCCAGCTTGCCTGTGTTTAGGAGAGATCCTATTGGGCTTGGATAACAGGAAGCCAATCGCGACCTACCTTACCTGCGAAGTCCCATTATTTTGCAGGTAAAAAGAACTCTTTTTTTTTCTCGCTTTTTCTCTTTTTTTCGTTTTTTTTTGTTTTTTTGTTTTTTCGTTTTTTGTTTTGTTTTGTTTTGTTTTTTCGTTTTTTTGTCATTTAATACCTGCTTTTGGTAGGTCTGGCTTATGGAGCGTCTTCGATTGATCGAGCCCGCAGTTAATGTTCCTTGTTCTCATGCTCGCTCAATTGCAATGAGGACCAGGCTTTACATGGTGGACTTCACTCGAGTTTGCAATTACTGGGAGAATAAACTGAAGAGCGAAGATGGCCCCTTAATCAGATGGATCGTACCATGGTGGCATCTTAAATCTGTTACTGGAGTATCTTCCCTGGATCCTACCTGATCTGTTCGTATTCGTGGCTCGGAGTTTATGATATGCATTTTCCCGGAGAGGTTTATGAGGCAGGTTGGATTGAAGCAAAGGATCCCGAAGCTTGATACTGTCCCGCAGAATGCCGTGGCGCTTACTACTGAGAGTCGAAGGGAATGGGCCATCAAATGGGCTCAGAGGAATGTTTGGTTCTTGAACTCTTCTATCTGTGCTCTATGGGTGTCAGATTCTTACCTGCGGTGGAGGAATGCTGCTACTCCGGAGGAGCGCGAGAGACTGAGGAAGCATGAACCTGTCGACTACAAGGTTCGCGAGGTGGAAAAGGAGAAGGAGAAGCATCTGACTGAGGGAGAGGAAGAAACCGGGTTTCGAGTTGTTCATCCTTCGAAGAAACCGAAGACAACTCCTGCCGTCGAGATGGTGGTTGACAAGAATGGCAAAGCAAGACCACGAGAGAGACCATTGGTGATTAGGTATAAAGTGGCGCAAGAGCGCCCGGCTCGAGGTCGTGACAAGAAGTATGATAAAAATGACAAAGGAAAAGGGAAGATGGAAGAGTAGCCTAAGTCTTTATTATTATTTATTATTATTATTATTGCAATAAGAAGGTGGGGTTTTTAGAATCCTAGCCTATTTATTTTTATTACGATTTTATTATGTAACGTACTATTATTATTAATTAAATAAAAAAGGTTAAATCGTTATGAAACCGTTGTGATTTTCTTTTCATTATTCTTGTCGAATTTCAAGTGCATTCGCAAATGTCCTTCTATTTACATTTAAAATGATTAAAATGGGTTGTATCCTGTGAAGGATTGCCTACGTATTCATTTAAAAAATGAAATCAAACCCTTGCGGGTAGCTCGAGTAAATGTAAAAGAATAATTGTTCTAAGCAAGAGCTTGTAATGAACTTTAGAAAATAAGCATGTGCTTTACTTACTCCTAAAATGCAATTTAGTTTATTTGATGATATGAGAATGACAAATTGTCAAAGTGCAAGAGCAAGATGACATTAGCTTGATTTAGCTTGGCCAGGGGCCATCTATTTCGTGCCACAAGAGCGACACATGAGGTCACGCGAGGCACGTTTTTGCTCCTATTCTAGGCATAGTAACGTTTTAATTGGTCAAGGTTTATTGGGTTGGCAAATTCGTTCCCGTCTAGGTCTGTGATCCTAACCGCACCCCCTGAAAGTATGGACTTGACTGGGAAAGGCCCGACCCAATTGGGTTTGAATTTTCCTCGTGGATCGACAGGTAAAAGAGCCCTAATTGATTTGAGGACCAAGTCTCCTTCCTTGATGTTCCTTGGCTTAACTCTTTTGTTGAAGGCTCGTTTGATACGCGCCTGGTATGTTTTCACATTATGTAATGCACGTAACCTTCATTCATCCAGGGGGATGAGTTCTTCATATCTATCCCTCTTCCATTTGGCTTCGGGTATTTGACTTTCGAGTAAAATACGTAAGGATGGTATTTCTAGCTCGACTGGTTGTACGGCTTCCATGCCGTAGGTCAAATAGAAAGGAGTAGCCCCAGTGGGCATCCTAACGGATGTACGGTACCCCCATAAAGCAAAGGGTATCTTGCTTGGCCAATCTCTATAGTTGTCAATCATTTTCTTGAGAATCGTAACAACATTTTTGTTTGCTGCTTCTACCGCGCCATTGGTTTGTGGTCTATATAACGAAGAGTGGTGATGCTTGATTTTGTACTTGGCTAGCAATTTTTCAGTCTCAGCTTGGAAATGTGATCCATTATCACTGATGATCTCATGTGGGCAACCATATCGACAGATAATGTTGGTTTGTATGAACTTTGCCACGTTCTTGGCCGTAAGACTGGTGTAGGAAGCCGCTTCTACCCATTTGGTGAAATAATCGATTGCTACTAGGATGAAACAGTGACCTCCTGTTCTGGCTGGAGTGATTTTACCGATGATGTCAATTCCCCAAGCAGAAAATGGCGAGGGAGATGTCATGGTGTACAGTAATGAAGGAGGGACATGTTGCACATTCCCAAAGATTTGGCAATTATGGCAATGTCTCACATATTTGATGCAATCAGATTCCATCGTGGTCCAATAATACCCCAAACGTGTGATTTTCTTTGCTATCATGGGTCCACTAATGTGAGGGCCACATTCTCCATTATGGACTTCTTCCATCACTTTCCGTGCCTGTGAATGATCAAGACAACAGAGGATTACACCAAGAGGTGTTCTTTTGTATAGCTCTCCTTGCATGAGAACGTATTGGGAAGCTAGCTTGAGGATAACGCGTTGTCCCCTTTTGTCCATTTCTGGTGGATAAGTGCCATTGAGTTTGAAGTTTAGAATTGCTTGGAACCAAGGTTCCTCCGTAATTTCTTCTTCATCGGTGATTTGGTGCATGACAGGGCTGTCGTATACCTATCAAAAATAACTAACTAAACTAACTATATAGCTAAGGAAGTCAGGTCGATCTCCTCAGGAAGGAAAGATATCTGTAAAAGTCCGTCTATTTGGTCACAAAATGGGGGGTGTTTAAATTGGTTTTCTAAACTAAAAGGTTTCAAGGGAGAGAGATAAAGAAAGAGTAATTAAGGCAGAAAATGAGTTTAAACTATCAATGGAGAGGGGACATGTCAGGATTTCGGTTAACTACGGTAGTCCAGTGACACAACTGTAAACAACTTAGATAAATAACTGCGAGACAGATATGAAAAGGTCCTTCCGGTCCACTTTCTATCCTAAACTTCCACTAACTTAACTTCCGTCCTCGTCAGGGTAGTCTACTGTTCATAGCAGGTCTATTTAGTCCAATCTTCTGATCCAGGATTAAATTTAACCAGACTAAAAAGGTGACTCAGAAGCGTGCACTCAACTAAGCCGATAAATACAGTTATATTGCTATGGTGACAAAATCTCACAATTAATTCATCTAACTTATTCACTACATCGTCACATTTCTACCGTAGATCCCCTAATCCCAACATGAAACAGATTTAGCTACTCATATCGCTATTAATATTACCAAAACTAATAAAGATGAATGAACTAACAATAAACATAATGAAACGATAATTAAATTGCATAAAAGTAATTAGGGCAAAGAAATGAATAAAGAAAAAAAAATAATTAAAGTAAATGAAAGAGAGATTATTATTAAGAAAAGAGAAAGAGATTACAATCTCAAGAATCCGGCGTAAAGAACGACAAAATCCGAGCTAAATAACCCCGAAAGCAAAGTTACAGTGAAATATGAAAGCAACGCAGTCTTCGAAAAATGATAGATAATGAATTAGATCCTCATGACCTTGTAAAGTTGCGTTTAAATAGAAAATAAACTAAGTTCAAAACCTAAAACAAGTTCACGGGCTAATTAAAACCCACCAAAGCCTAAACCACTCGATCGAGTAGTTTGAAGTCACTCGATCGAGTAAAACTCCAGATAAGTTACTCGATCGAACATAAATGTTACTCGATCGAGTAACTCCACTTTCCAGCACTTCTTGATCGAGTAGAAATCCACTCGATCGATCAACCAAGGCTATAAAAACCACTCGATCGAGTAATAAAACCACTCGATCGAGTATTCTTCCTTCCAATCAGCCCAATCTCATACCCGACTGCCTCGTAAACCGTGCCTTCACGCTTCCCAATGCAGGAACTCACTCCGGAAAATCCCGTCTCCTCAAAATGCATGCAAAAAGGACGAAAAATGGTACGATTCCACTACTTTCGCGTTCATTTCTACAAAACGGACAAAACGAACCAAAGTAGCCAATTCGGGGGCAAAATGCAATATAAACAGCACGAAAGTACATAGAAATACGTGCTAAAATAGGCTAAAAAGACTATACAAATTGCACGTATCAAATCTCCCGAAACCGAACCTTTACTCGTCCTCGAGTAAACTAAAATGCAACTAATGGAACGGAAATGAAAACTCAGAGCTAGCTTAACTTGTCTACTTGAACCAATTTAATGCGACAAAAATTAACAATCATAGCTAAGCAGTCAATACGCAAACGAGTTATAAGATGTTCAGAAATATAGCCAACCTATCGACCTTGCAAGACCAACAAAATCGGACTCTCACGTGGTCACTCTTCTCTCATGAAGCAAAGGGTGAATGTTATATGTAAAAGAGAGAAGGAAAAACAGTCACTCACCTAACTGCGACCTACATAGCATGCATGCAACAAAAATGAAAGACGATTCAAGTACTAATGCACACACTCCAACCAATAATGTCCGTCATAGCCGAGGGCTTACAAATGATATGGGAATAGTGAGGTTCAGGAGAGAAAAGGAAAAATAAGTTATGGTAAGTGGAGGTAAAAGCGTCAAGCTAGTTCCCTACAGGATCATATAAAACCATCCGAATCTCAACTGACTGGAAAATAAAGTATAAGTGCCCTTCATTTGGCACACAACTCACTAATCTCATACACAATCTCCTCAAAAATATGGAATAAAACAGAGGAGTGAGACCGTCACATGATAGAAAAGAATACAGACGGACTCAAAATCAACCAGCTTAAGATTTTTTTGAACTTTTCATCCTCCCTTGTTTTACTGTACACGTGATTCGCTTTTTTTTTTCTCTCTCTTCTTTTCTTTTTCACGTTTTTCTCATCTTTTTTTTTTTTTTTTTCTGTTTTTCTCCTTTTTCCTCTATTTCTACCAATTCCAATCATATACACACGGGCCAAACTACAGATGGAAAATTGTACCACAAAAGACATACTAAACTAGCTTGACTAGGCAGGCTCAGTTTGGGATGTAGCTAATGGGTTAAAAAGGCAAGTTTTGGCTTAAGTGGAGATAAATGGGTGAAAAATATAAGGAAAAAGGAAAATTTGCAAGCACCTCCCTGCATGTGACACCAACCACAAACCCGAATGTGTGCATTTGACAAGAAATCGAATGTCATAAAAGTGCAAAAATGATGAACATGCTATGCAAGGAGTAGTACTCTCAATTCCTAATGAACTGGTCATGAATGTCACCATTTATGGGCTCTAAACCTCAGAAATTGTATAGTAGGTTGCCAATTTATCAGGTCAAGTCTAAACAGTCAGCTATATTTAAACAAAACTCGTAGACTATGCGTATGACAAAGCTAATAACTATCAACAGAAGTGCAAGGCTCAAGTAAAAATGACAAGTTATAGTGCAATATCATAACTGAAATAAACCGTTCCGACTCGACCTATATGCAAAAGTAAACGTGAAATTTTTTTGAAATTTTCTAATTTTTTTTATTTTTTTTTTATTTTTAATGAAATAAATAAACGATGCAAGCTGAAATAAATAAACGTGAATGCAAAACAAATGCAAATGCAGACTCAAAAGGATGCAATACCCTCCCCAAACCAAAACGGACAACGCCCTCGTTGTCCTCCAGCATACACCAGCAGATATATACAGGGGAAAGGGAATATACAACCAATAAAGAATAAAAAATAAAATAAATAGGAGACAAAAACAAAAGAGTGAGATGTACATACAAAACACGAACTTCCCCAAACCAAACCGTAAAACGGGGAAGTGAGTAGACCAAAGAGCTACTCGTCAGCCTCCTCGTCGCTGTCGCGCACGTCCTCCACCGTCACCCTGAAGTCCGGGTCTACCTCCTGCTCTCTCCTCCTCCTCTGCTCAGCTCGAGCTCTCTCCGCCGCCGGGTCCTCGTCCTCCTCCTCCTCAGAAGACTCAGGGTACCCCTCAGCTGGGTACCGGTAAAAGGAAGGGTGTGGCCAACCCTCTAGGATCGGACGGTGTCGATCAAGTGGTACTCGTATAGAAGTAACAAAGTCAAAGCTAAGTCCCGCTCCATACGAGCCTGTCTCTCTGCAATTTCAACTAACAAACCGTCACAACGCCCTTGGTCCATGACCGAGGACGCCTCAAAGGATGGCGGAGATACAAAATTAGTCGGTAGGACCGGCTGTGTCTGTGTCTGGTCGGCGGGTGCGGAGGTAGGAGTGGAGGTAGGAATCGGGGTAGGTGTAGGAGTGGCCGTGGAAGGTTGGCCGCTCCCAGAAGGTGTAGACCCCTCTCCGGTCTCAAGTCTACGCCGCTTCTTAGCGGCGGGTAAAGTAGTAGGTGGTCGGACGTGGAGGTGGTAGTCAGGCAGTGGTGGAAGTCGGGCGTCCCGTGCGACAGTAGGCAAAGGGGCTAGACGGGGGAGAGTGGTGCAAGGTAAGTCCACGGACAAGTAACCGTCTATCTTCCATGTCCGGTAGTCTGTGGTCAGCCAATGCTGATAATGCATGGCATCTAGGCTCAGATACCTCTCGCCCGGGAGGTACGGTAAGTCACGAGGCCAGACAGGGAAAAGGGAACGGGCAAGAATGGCGGCTATGCCACCACAGACAATAGATCCCGTGACCTTCTCCCCCTGCGCCTGGAAGTACTGGGTGGTCAGATAGGCAATGTTGAGAGTAAAAGGACCCTCGCAGTCAATGTTCAGGTAACCGCCTAAGATGGAGAGCTCGTTGTTGTTGATGTTGTTTGGCTCCCTACGGCTAAACATGGTGCTCCCCATCAGTCTAAAAAAGTAACGGGCAGGGGAAAGGTGGACCTGTGCGAGCTTTCGCTCGGGAAAGGTGGTCTGGGCCAAGGTCCGCCAAAGCTGATGAATGACCTTCCTTGGGGCAGTAGTGTCGCCCGTAAAGGAAAGGTCGAGTCTGGTACCAAACTCCTCCAATGTCATGGAAAAACTCCGGTTGAAATACCAGAATGACACGGAAAGACTAGTGGGGGCAGCGTCGTGTGCCCCAGAGGAGAAGATAAAGGAGCTGAGGAACTCAAGACTCAGCTCCAGAAAGGTGTGGCCACTCATAGTGATGAGTCTGGCCATCCCCGTGCCCCGTAAAAGCTCACAAACTGACTCGTAGAAGCCAAGTCTCTCAAGTGCCGGTCGGTCTAAGAACCGGGTAGGGAAAAACTCACAGCCAACAAGGTTATAAAACCTCTTACGATGTACACCGTTAACGAAAATTACATGCGGGAACTCAGGGTGGGAGTCGAGGGAGTCGTCCCCTCGGACAGTGACCGTGCCAGAAGGAGCAACAGAAGTAGAAGTACTTGGAGCTAGCGTAGCACGAGCACGTCCATGACCTCGGCCCCGGCCTCTAGAACCTGAGGTAGAAGCCCGTCCAGTGACGGTGCGAGGAACTAGAGCCGCCCGAAAAGCGGCTGCAACTGCTGGTGAGTCCGCCACAGGTGTGCTCACCGTGGCTGAAGTAGAGGTTGTGGCTGTTGTGACCACCACTGAGGAAGAAAAACTAGCAAAGTGCTGCTAGCAAAGTGGTGGTGGTGTGGATCAAGTGGCAATGAAACAGGGGCTAGCAGCGGTGCTAGCGGTGTAAAAATTGTACCAGCAGCAGAGACTAAGAACACAGGGGTTGCGGTACTAACAGAAGTGGAGGCGGTGGTGACAGCAGGGACCACCGTCTCAGGCAAGGATGGACTAGAAGTCGAGCTAGTGGAGGGCAGAGAGCTAGAATCCATCCTGAATAAAAAGGGCAGGGGAATTTGATAAGAAAAAGCATGAAAAAGCGTGACAATGAGCCTGAAAACAACAGAAAACTCCCCTAAACAGTCGAAATTTTCGACTTACAGCACAAAAATTCCCAATTTCCTCAAAAATTTCGAATAAAAGCATGTAAATAGCGATAGGGGAAGGGTAGCAGATGACAGCAGCAAGAATTTACGCAACAATGTAGATAAATTGAGCAAACGACAACAGCAAAAGCCAGGTGACAGTCGAGAATTTCGACTGAAATTTGCCCAAATCGCAAACTTCTCACAAAAATTCGAATTTAACAAGCAAAAATCAACGAGGCATGGGAATTAAGCATCAAGTAGTGTAAATTAAACATGGAATCGAAATTTTTGTCGAAAATTTCGACCCAAAACTAAAATCGGAACCCTAATTCCTAATACACTTCATAAACGGCATAATTAATGAAATTAAAAAGTAAAGAGGTGTAGGAATTACTTACTTGATGCTAGAGATCCTACAAATTGCAAGTAATCGACAAAGAGCAAGCGGAAAAGGCGATTTTTGATCGAAAACCGCGAAACCCGAATTCCCTTAATAGACCGTGTAAATGAGCATAAATCAAAGGGAAAACAGAGGGCAAATGACGATTAATCAATAATAAGCACAATGTAGGTGACGGATTTGGCAAATGGGCAAGAAATATGGGGGATTTTGGGGTTTTTGATCGCAAAAGGGAAGGGTGTCGAGAAAATTGGGGGTTAAATGAAATAACAAAGAAAAATAAAGGAGTTAAAGAAAACTCCCTGCACGTCATTTCCCATTTCACTCGATCGAGTGGTTTAAAAATGCTCGATCGAGGACTTTATGGATCCATCTACTCGATCGAGTAAAAATTTACTCGATCGAGAACTCCCCTTTTCAGCTTTACTCGATCGACTAAAATGGAATCACTTGATCGAACACATTGTTGGAGCTTGTATCCTCCACAATTAGTGTGATAACATTTATAAATCTCTTATAGGTTCACAAGGGTATACTTTGTATTTTATCAGTTGATTAACGATTACCTAATAACGGTTGGCTTGCTGGAAAGTTTGACGTTATTATCATACTGATGGCGGTGATCAACTGGTCCCTAAAAGTCACACCTAAAGGATGTGTTTGAAAGATTCCAACTCCTTGATACCACTTGTGGGTAGATATCCGTATAATACCCTTTAAATTTAGGACTATAACGTAAATTTAACATGCGAATATCGTCATAAAACATAAATACAATATAGAAACGATAAGGAATTAGAATCAACCTCGGGTCCTTATAGTGCGGCGTAAAGAACAGAAATCAACAGAGATTCCCTCCTAATTGTTGCACCCAAGATTTGTCCGAGATATGCCCTTGTGCTAGAACGTGTTCTCCGATTGCCTTGCAATATTGGGAGAACTTGATGTGAGTTTTTCTCGAGATGTGAGATCTCAGTTTCAGAGAGAAAATTAATCTCCAAAACCCTAATTTCTGTGTAAATGAAATTGTCTAGATCACAAAAGGAGAGGAGCTCTCCTTTTGTGTGTTTCGGCCAAAACCGAGAGCCCTCATGGGGAAGTGGGCTTCCACTTCCTCTGACTTTTAGCTCGAGGTCCATTTACAAAAATGCTAAAATGTATATGACGGGTTTGTATTATAAACTGTCATCGGTTATCGGTTATCAATACATCGACTAATAACACGGATTAGTTGAAGTATTAATACATGTCCGACAAAGACAATATTGTATAATTAATATTCAATATACATTTAATTAAATATAAAACGCTTATATTTAATTTTACGAATTAACTGGTTAATTCGCCTTAGCTCATAATATTTAATCCGTATTAAATATAATATCTCAACATCACATGTTTGACTAATTACTAGTCAAATAACTCGGACTAACTGGTTAGTCAAATTGGCATCTACATGACTGTATTTTCATACCGTCACATTTCTCAAACGTATCCTATAGGTGTGACTTTTAGGGACCAGTTGATCACCGCCATCTGTATGACAATAACGTCAAACTTATCTAGCAAGCCAACCGTTATTGATAAACGTGGATCAACTGATAATAATACCAAAAGTATGCCCTTTGATCCTTTTAGAGGTTTATAAGTCCTTGCACTAACTGTTAAGGACACCAACCCCAACAAGCTCCCACTTGTCCGTACAAGTGTATGTGCAATGACGTTATCCGCACTAACTGGAGGACACAAGCTCCAACAAACTCCCACTTGTCCGTACAAGTGTATGTGCGATAACCGATTCTCATATTCATTTAAAATTTCTCCCACTCAATGTAAAACAATTTGTAGATCCGGATCCACAAAGGTCGTATTTTACAATCGATCTGTATCTAGAGTGGTTTCCCCGACTAGAGAGTAACTTAACTGATAAAACGAATCCGTATCCGAGCATGGCCATGCATGGCCATGCATTTCAGTTACAGCTCCTCGAGTGGCCCTGATAAATATCGAGTACCTGATAAAGGCTGAATATTTCCTTCAACTCGACTCCTTCCGATCTAAGCACAGCATGAAATGACCCAGAAAAAATCTACTTGGCCCCCTGTTACGGATGACCGTGAGAAAGAAACCAAAGTCACCCAAAATCTGCCGTAGTCTCAAGAGACAGTCGATAGTCAAAAGAATCGACTCTTAGGATCACCATGGAGGTCCTATCCACGACCGGGCACGGAATGTTATAGAACATTTAGGACTCCACGTCGATGTCACAATGGTGTCCTACGAAATATCCGTATAAATCGCCTCTGTGATTGGTCAGTCAACTGGTTGACTTATGGCTCGTTGAACCCACCATCAACCAACGTCACAAAATAATTGCCAGAGTTATCAGCTCATGTGGGCAATTAAGGACTGAAAAAGATATGATGTTTGTTCAGTTCACTTTGTGGTGTTCAAAATTGTCGTACAATTCCACATGAAAAACAAAATATATATATATATAAAATATCAAAACGATGATGTCGTATAGAGTACAAAGGAGAATGAATCTAATCCATAAAAGAGTACTACAACTCAGGAACACGTTTGATTCCCATGGAATTAACATGCCCTTCATGCTTATCTTGTCGTAATGCTTTAGTGAGAGGATCTGCTATGTTATTATCTGTAGCAATATTTTCTATCACTACTTCCTTTTGCTCCACGTAATCCCGGATTAGATGAGCTTTCCGTTGTACATGTCTAGACTTGTTGCTAGACTTTGGCTCCTTAGCTTGGAAGATGGCACCACTATTGTCGCAATAGATGGTGATCGGGTCATTCGAACTAGGCACTACAGAGAGCCCATGTAAGAATTGACGCATCCATATCGCTTCCTTTGTAGCTTCAGACGCGGCATAGTACTCGGACTCAGTCGTAGAATCTGCTGTAACAGTTTGTTTCGAACTCTTCCAGCTGACTGCAGCGCCATTAAGAGTAAAAACGAATCCAGACTGAGATTTCGAGTCATCTCGATCCGTTTGGAAGCTAGCATCTGCGTAACCGGTTGCGCATAGCTTTTGAGAGCCTCCATAAGTCAATGCCCAATCTTTAGTCCTCCGGAGGTACTTAAGAATGTTCTTGACAGCCAGCCAATGTGATTCACCTGGATGCTGTTGGAATCGACTTGTCATACTCAATGCATATGCCACGTCCGGACGTGTGCATATCATGGCATACATGATTGATCCTATAGCCGAATCATAAGGAATCCGTGTCATGCGCTCTTTCTCTTCCGGTGTCTCTGGTGACTGAGACTTGCTCAAATGCACCCCTGGAGCCATAGGAAGAAACCCCTTCTTGGAGTTAGTCATGCTGAATCTCTCTAGGACTTTGTCTATGTAAGACTCTGATCGAGAGATAACATCCGTCGTGATCTATCTCGATAGATACGGATGCCTAGAATTCTTTGTGCCTCTCCCAGATCTTTCATCTGGAAATGGTTTTTCAACCATACTTTCACCGAAGATAAGAGAGGTATGTCATTCCCAATCAGGAGTATGTCGTCAACATACAATATTAGGAAGACAAACTTGCTCCCACTCGACTTGATATATAGACATGGTTCCTCGACCGATCGAGTAAATCCATTGTCTTTTATCACTTGGTCGAAGCGATGATTCCAACTCCTTGATGCTTGCTTAAGTCCATAAATGGAACGCTTAAGCTTGCACACTTTCTTAGGATGTTCTGGATCAATGAAACCTTCGGGTTGTACCATGTACAACTCTTCCTCCAAAAAGCCGTTTAAGAAAGCGGTTTTCACGTCCATTTGCCAAATTTCATAGTCATGAAAGGCGGCAATCGCTAAGATAATCCGAATGGAACGCAGCATGACTACGGGTGCAAAAATCTCATCGTAGTGCAAACCTGGCACTTGGGTGAAACCTTTAGCAACTAGTCGTGCTTTGTAGATATCTTGTTGACCTTCCACAGAATGCTTTATCTTGTAAAGCCATTTGCATTGAAGGGGACGAACCTTAGCAGGTAAGTCAACAAGATCCCATACGTTGTTCTCATACATGGAGTCCATCTCGGATTGCATGGCCTCAAGCCATAGCTTTGAGTCAGAACTTGTCATGGCACCTTTATAGGTTGCGGGTTCACTACTCGTTAAGAGTAGAACGTCATCTATGTCATGTTCCTCGACCATACCGATGTATCTGTCCGGAGGAATAGAGACTCTTCCCGACCTCCTAGGTTCCTCAGGAATGTTTACCGCAGCCGGGATTGAAGGAATAGATTCCTCCAATGATTGCTCGCATTGGTTCCGGAATCTCCGACGATTCGAAGGTTCTATCACTCTTTGCATTCTCGAGAAATTCCTTCTCTAAGAATGTAGCACTAGCCGCAACAAAAACACGTTGTTCGGTTGGCGAATAAAAGTAATGACCAAGCGTTCCTTTAGGATAACCTATAAAGTATGTCTTGACCGATCGCGGGCCGAGCTTATCCTCGTGTCTCCACTTGACATAAGCCTCGCAGCCCCAAACCCGTATAAAGGACAAGTTAGGGACCGTTCCCTTCCATAGTTCATATGGAGTCTTGTCAACAGCTTTAGACGGACTTCGGTTAAGTATTAGAGCGGCTGACAAAAGAGCATAACCCCATAATGAATCAGGTAAAATCGTGTGACTCATCATGGATCGAACCATATCAAGTAGTGTTCGATTTCTCCGTTCGGACACACCATTCAGCTGAGGTGTTCCAGGTGGAGTTAACTGTAGGGCAATCCCACAGTCCTTTAGGTGTTGATCAAACTCATGAGAAAGATACTCGCCACCACGATCTGAACGTAGTGTTTTAATCTTTCTACCTAATAGGTTCTGTACCCTATTCTGGTATTCCTTGAATTTCTCAAAGGATTCACTTTTGTGCTTCATTAAGTAGACATAGCCATATCTACTCAAATCGTCCGTGAAAGTGATGAAATACCTATAGCCTTCTCGTGCGGTGATTGACATAGGACCACATACATCCGTGTGTATGAGCCCTAATAGGTCAGTAGCGCGCATGCCAACACCTTTAAAGGAAATCCGAGTCATCTTACCGATGAGACATGATTCACACGTGCCAAATGATTGAAAATCAAAGGCCGAGATAGCTCCATTTTTGATGAGCTGTTTAACGCGTTTCTCATTAATGTGTCCCATACGGCAGTGCCATAGATACGTTTGATCTTTGTCACCAACCTTTAACTTTTTATTCATTACGTGTAATATTTCCGTGGTCTGATCTAAAACATAAATTCCGTTCATGGAGACTGCCTTGCCGTAAATCATATCGTGTAATGAGAAAATGCAAGTATTATTTTCTATTACAAATGAAAAACCAAGTTTATCAAGTGCAGAAACTGAAATAATGTTTTTCGAAAGACTAGGTACATAATAGCAGTCATATAATGACAACTCAAATCCGCTAGGAAGCTAGATCACATATGTCCCCTTTGAGATGGCAGCTACTCTTGCTCCATTCCCAACACGCAGGTCCACCTCACCCTTTACGAGGGGTTCGATGTTTCGGAGCCCCTGCACATGATTACACAGATGAGAACCACAACCAGTATCAAGTACCCAAGTTCCGTAACTTGCGTGGTTAATCTCAATCATATGAATAAAAGTAGAAGAAGAGGAAGACATACCAACAGGTTTAACACGACCTGCCTTTAAGTCCTCATGATAAACAGGACATGTGCGTCTCCAATGCCCAAATCATGTGGCAATGATGGCATTCCATGTTTTCATTCTTGCTCTTTGTCGCGCCTGATGAGTTACTTGACTCACCAGGACCACTCTTACCTGAACCCGACTTCTTCAACTTCGCCTTACCTACTGCTAGGTTTGCCTGAGCTTTGCCCTTACCTTTCCCTTTGTTTGACACAACGAGAACATCCTGTTTCATGCTCCCACTGGACTTCATGTCCTTCTCGGTCTGTACGAGGAGGAAGTGCAGTTCATGGGGAGTTTTCTTCAAATCATTCATATAGTAATTCGCTCTAAATTGCGAATAACCATCGTGGAGTGAGTGAAGTATGCGGTCGATAACAATGTTCTCGCTGATGTTACAATTAAAGGTCTCCAACTTCTCGACATTCTCAATCATGCTGAGAATGTGTGGGCTAACCGGTTGGCCCTTCTGGAGTCTCGCATCAAAGAAGCGAGTGGTATGCTCATAGGTCACGATTCTCGGTGCTTTCGAGAATTCCTTGGTGAGCGTGGTGAAAATCTTGTTTGCACCATGGGCTATGAAGCGTTTATGCAAATTGGGTTCCATTGCAAAAATGAGTACGTTTTTAATCGCACCCGCTTCCATACAAAATCATTAAACTTGGTGATTTCAAAGACTCTAGCCGTGGGACCTGGGTTTGCCGGGATGGGCTCCAAGAGATATTTGAGCTTCCGTCGGCGGCGGCGATTCCGTAATGCCGCCTCCCGATCCGCGAAGTTTGATCCATCATTCTTGATCGAGTAGACCGATTCATCCGATTCATGAAGATCCGGCCGGACTCACGGTCCAATGTGGCACTTGGCATTGGGTTATCGGTAGAACCAGCCATTTGTTATTAAGCGATTTAAAATTCGTGATCTACACCGAAAAAGAAAGAAAAACAAAACGAAATAAGCAACTCATCGAGGTGATTTAAGTCTATTTAAAATACATTTTAACATGTAGACTCTCGCACTTGCATAATTGATCTCCCTCAAGAATGATACAAGTGATCCCAAGACTCAATTTCTGTAAATTGATAAGCCAACTGTTTAGCTAATTCTTCCGGAAGAACTCTTGGTCGATAGATTTCCGTAAATCCTATCTATAGTCCACCATAGTCACAGGATCGTACGAGTGACCATAGTGTTGAGATAAAATAGGTCAATCGGTTCCAACTTACCCGACGTAGAAGGGGTCATATTATGCCTACCGACGAAGAAGGGACTCATTGGAGTTTGACCTATAAAGACCGTTCTCAATTTTTGTTTATACGAGGAAGATCCCATCAACTTAATTATAATTCATTTTAAGTGAACGAGTAACTAGCGTCTGCGTGAATGAATTAATTCAGATGATGGCTTAAGAATCGTGTGACATGAGAATGTCAATGAAAACTAACTCGTGACCTCTATATGTGTCAGTTTTCATGCAATAAATTAGGTGGTTTGGTTTTTAGGCGGAATATGATGCATATTATCGTTACGAAAAATAAATAAATAAATGAATGCAATACGTAAATAAAAATTCCTAGTGTGGCCAAACCTAGTAAAATAAAACATAAAACAACTTTGGAATCCACCGTTGGACCCGAGAAGCTTGTCTTGATGTTCCATCTTGATCCAAGTAGCGGGAGTGAGCATCCGGTCTCCACCTTTAGTCTTCTCAAAATTACAATTTAAAATTACAAATATAAACCTATTTACATTCTAATTAAAAACTGTAATTACAAGTGAAAAAAAATCCAAAACGGAGATACGAGATCTCAAAATACAACCAAGACCGTGTTCCATCATTACGGTAACACGTTCTACTAAGGCCACACTAAGTTACAACTGATTGTAAAATTAAATACGTAATAAAAGGCATTCAAAAGGATTCAAAATTAACGATAAATAAAAATGCATCAACTAAAAACAAATTCATTCGTGACATAATTCCGTAATTATGTTAAATTTATCCAAACCACCTTTTAATGATTAAAATTCATGTGATAAAACCGCTTCTATCATTTAATTTTAATCCATTACAATCCGTTACTTTAAATACGCTTTAAAATAACTTAATGGTACGTGTGTGAACCGTTTCACAATCATAGCGAGTGTACAATATCCGTATAATGTACATTTTGTAGCCAAAAGAAAATTTAAAGCAAAAGGAATAAATTTTCAAAGCTGTTAAAACAGAAATCCCTCGATCCAGGGACACAGGTGCTCGATCGAGGAACGAAAGGGCTCGATCGACTGAACTGCAAGTCGATCGAGAGGGTTGCCAAACAGAAAGTGCTCGATCGACTAAACTGGTGGTCGATCGAGTACTTTTATCAGCAAATCTACTCGATCGAGTACGAGGAAAACTCGATCGAGCAGTAGGGTTTTGAAAGGGGTCGATCGAGTACAACAGGGACTCGATCGAGCAAAAACAAGACAGAAATAGCACTCGATCGAGTAGAAATACGCTCGATCGAATGCAAACATGGCTGAAAATTCAAAACCCTCGTGAAAACAGTTTTTCGAGACAAAATCAATTGCAATTTTGATCAAAAACGCATCAAAACAATTTAACAATTGACAAAACTTGACATGTTGCTATAATCTCCGTATAAAATAACAACATGTAAAAGAACAAATCGAAAAACAACCCAAGACAGCCGTAAAAAAAAATTTACGCACGGTTTTCAATGCACTAATTCATCGTTTCAAAACCGTTTTATGAAAAACACATGGAAAAATTTACGTGGCCTCGCTCTGATACCACTTGTGGGTAGATATCCGTATAATACCCTTTAAATTTAGGACTATAACGTAAATTTAACATGCGAATATCGTCATAAAACATAAATACAAAAGAGAAACGATAAGGAGTAAGAATCAACCTCGGGTCCTTTGATGCACGGCGTAAAGAACAGAAATCAACAGAGATTCCCTCCTAATTGTTGCACCCAAGACCGTCCGAGATATGCCCTTGTGCTAGAACGTGTTCTCCGATTGCCTTGCAACATTGGGAGAACTTGATGTGAGTTTTTCTCGAGATGTGAGATCTCGGTTTCAGAGAAAACTTAATCTCCAAAACCCTAATTTCTGTGTAAATGAAATTGTCTAGATCACAAAAGGAGAGGAGCTCTCCTTTTGTGTGTTTCGGCCAAAACCGAGAGCCCTCATGGGGAAGTGGGCTTCCACTTCCTCGACTTTTAGCTCGAGGTCCGATTAATAAAATGCTAAAATGTATATGACGGGTTTGTATTATAAATCGTCATCGGTTATCGGTTATCAATACATCGACTAATAACACGGATTAGTTGAAGTATTAATACATGTCCGACAAAGACAATATTGTATAATTAATATTCAATATACATTTAATTAAATATAAAACGCTTATATTTAATTTTACGAATTAATCGTTAATTCGCCTTAGCTCATAATATTTAATCCGTATTAAATATAATATCTCAACATCACATGTTTGACTAATTACTAGTCAAATAACTCGGACTAACTGGTTAGTCAAATTTGGCATCTACATGACCGTATTTTCATACCGTCACATCTCTCAAACGTATCCTATAGGTGTGACTTTTAGGGACCAGTTGATCGCCGCCATCTGTATGACAATAACGTCAAACTTATCTAGCAAGCCAACCGTTATTGATAAACGTGGATCAACTGATAATAATACCAAAAGTATGCCCTTTGATCCTTTTAGAGATTTATAAGTCCTTGCACTAACTGTTAAGGACACCAACCCCAACAAGCTCCCACTTGTCCGTACAAGTGTATGTGCAATGACGTTATCCGCACTAACTGGAGGACACAAGCTCCAACAAACTCCCACTTGTCCGTACAAGTGTATGTGCGATAACCGATTCTCATATTCATTTAAAATTTCTCCCACTCAATGTAAAACAATTTGTAGATCCGGATCCACAAAGGTCGTATTTTACAATCGATCTGTATCTAGAGTGGTTTCCCCGACTAGAGAGTAACTTAACTGATAAAACGAATCCGTATCCGAGCATGGCCATGCATTTCGATTCTGACTCCTCGAGTGGCCCCGAGAAATATCGAGTACCTGATAAAGGCTGAATATTTCCTTCAACTCGACTCCTTCCGATCTAAGCACAGCATGAAATGACCCAGAAAAAATCTACTTGGCCCCCTGTTACGGATGACCGTGAGAAAGAAACCAAAGTCACCCAAAATCTGCCGTAGTCTCAAGAGACAGTCGATAGTCAAAAGAATCGACTCTTAGGATCACCATGGAGGTCCTATCCACGACCAGGCACGGAATGTTATAGAACATTTAGGACTCCACGTCGATGTCACAATGGTGTCCTACGAAATATCCGTATAAATCGCCTCGTGATTGGTCACCAACTGGTTGACTTATGGCTCGTTGAACCCACCATCAACCAACGTCACAAAATAATTGCCGAGTTATCAGCTCATGTGGGCAATTAAGGACTGAAAAAATATAATGTTTGTTCAATTCACTTTGTGGTGTTCAAAATTGTCGTACAATTCCACATGAAAAACAAAATATATCTATATAAAATATCAAAACGATGATGTCGTATAGAGTACAAAGGAGAATGAATCTAATCCATAAAAGAGTACTACAACTCAGGAACACGTTTGATTCCCATGGAATTAACATGCCCTTCATGCTTATCTTGTCGTAATGCTTTAGTGAGAGGATCTCTATGTTATTATCGTAGCAATCTTTTCTATCACTACTTCCTTTTGCTCCACGTAATCCCGGATTAGATGAGCTTTCCGTTGTACATGTCTAGACTTGTTGCTAGACTTTGGCTCCTTAGCTTGGAAGATGGCACCACTATTGTCGCAATAGATGGTGATCGGGTCATTCGAACTAGGCACTACAGAGAGCCCATGTAAGAATTGACGCATCCATATCGCTTCCTTTGTAGCTTCAGACGCGGCATAGTACTCGGACTCAGTCGTAGAATCTGCTGTAACAGTTTGTTTCGAACTCTTCCACCGATCACAGCGCCATTAAGAGTAAAAACGAATCCAGACCGAGATTTCGAGTCATCTCGATCCGTTTGGAAGCTAGCATCTGCAGAATCGGTTGCGCATAGCTTTTGAGAGCCTCCATAAGTCAATGCCCAATCTTTAGTCCTCCGGAGGTACTTAAGAATGTTCTTGACAGCCAGCCAATGTGATTCACCTGGATGCTGTTGGAATCGACTTGTCATACTCAATGCATATGCCACGTCCGGACGTGTGCATATCATGGCATACATGATTGATCCTATAGCCGAAGCATAAGGAATCCGTGTCATGTGCTCTTTCTCTTCCGGTGTCTCTGGTGACTGAGACTTGCTCAAATGCACCCCTGGAGCCATAGGAAGAAACCCCTTCTTGGAGTTAGTCATGCTGAATCTCTCTAGGACTTTGTCTATGTAAGACTCCCCGATCGAGAGATAACATCCGTCGTGATCTATCTCGATAGATACGGATGCCTAGAATTCTTTGTGCCTCTCCCAGATCTTTCATCCGGAAATGGTTTTTCAACCATACTTTCACCGAAGTTAAGAGAGGTATGTCATTCCCAATCGGGAGTATGTCGTCAACATACAATATTAGGAAGACAATCTTGCTCCCACTCGACTTGATATATAGACATGGTTCCTCGACCGATCGAGTAAATCCATTGTCTTTTATCACTTGGTCGAAGCGATGATTCCAACTCCTTGATGCTTGCTTAAGTCCATAAATGGAACGCTTAAGCTTGCACACTTTCTTAGGATGTGTTGGATCGATAAAACCTTCGGGTTGTACCATGTACAACTCTTCCTCCAAAAAGCCATTTAAGAAGGCGGTTTTCACGTCCATTTGCCAAATTTCATAGTCATGAAAAGCGGCAATCGCTAAGATAATCCGAATGGAACGCAGCATGACTACGGGTGCAAAAATCTCATCGTAGTGCAAACCTGGCACTTGGGTGAAACCTTTAGCAACTAGTCGTGCTTTGTAGATATCTTGTTGACCTTCCACAGAATGCTTTATCTTGTAAAGCCATTTGCATTGAAGGGGACGAACCTTAGCAGGTAAGTCAACAAGATCCCACACGTTGTTCTCATACATGGAGTCCATCTCGGATTGCATGGCCTCAAGCCATAGCTTTGAGTCGAATCGGGTCATGGCACCTTTATAGGTTGCGGGTTCACTACTCGTTAAGAGTAGAACGTCATCTATGTCATGTTCCTCGACCATACCAATGTATCTGTCCTGGAGGAATAGAGACTCTTCCCGACCTCCTAGGTTCCTCGGGAATGTTTACATGGCCGGGATTGAAGGAATAGATTCCTCCAATGATTGCTCGGTACTTGGTTCTGGAATCTCCGACAGTTCGAAGGTTCTATCACTCTTTGCATTCTCGAGAAATTCCTTCTCTAAGAATGTAGCACTAGCCGCAACAAAAACACGTTGTTCGGTTGGTGAATAGAAGTAATGACCAAGTGTTCCTTTAGGATAACCTATAAAGTATGTCTTGACCGATCGCGGGCCGAGCTTATCCTCGTGTCTCCACTTGACATAAGCCTCGCAGCCCCAAACCCGTATAAAGGACAAGTTAGGGACCGTTCCTTCCATAGTTCATATGGAGTCTTGTCAACAGCTTTAGACGGACTTCGGTTAAGTATTAGAGCGGCTGACAAAAGAGCATAACCCCATAATGAATCAGGTAAAATCGTGTGACTCATCATGGATCGAACCATATCAAGTAGTGTTCGATTTCTCCGTTCGGACACACCATTCAGCCGAGATGTTCCAGTGGAGTTAACTCGTAGGGCAATCCCACGTCTTTGAGGTGTTGATCAAACTCGTGAGAAAGATACTCGCCACCACGATCTGAACGTAGTGTTTTAATCTTTCTACCTAATAGGTTCTGTACCCTATTCTGGTATTCCTTGAATTTCTCAAAGGATTCACTTTTGTGCTTCATTAAGTAGACATAGCCATATCTACTCAAATCGTCCGTGAAAGTGATGAAATACCTATAGCCTTCTCGTGCGGTGATTGACATAGGACCACATACATCCGTGTGTATGAGCCCTAATAGGTCAGCAGCGCGCATTCCAACACCTTTGAAGGAAATCCGAGTCATCTTACCGATGAGACATGATTCACACGTGCCAAATGATTGAAAATCAAAGGCCGAGATAGCTCCATGTTTGATGAGCTGTTTTTCGCGCGTTTCTCATTAATGTGTCCCATACGGCGATTACCATAGATACGTTTGATCTTTGTCACCAACCTTTAACTTTTTATTCATTACGTGTAATATTTCGGTGGTCCGATCTAAAACATAAATTCCGTTCATGGAGACTCGCCTTGTCAGAAATCATATCGTGTAATGAGAAAATGCAAGTATTATTTTCTATTACAAATGAAAAACCAAGTTTATCAAGTGCAGAAACTGAAATAATGTTTTTCGAAAGACTAGGTACATAATAGCAGTCATATAATGACAACTCAAATCCGCTAGGGAAGTGGATCACATATGTCCCCTTTGAGATGGCAAAACTCTTGCTCCATTCCCAACACGCAGGTCCACCTCACCCTTTACGAGGGGTTCGATGTTTCGGAGCCCCTGCACATGATTACACAGATGAGAACCACAACCAGTATCAAGTACCCAAGTTCCGTAACTTGCGTGGTTAATCTCAATCATATGAATAAAAGTAGAAGAAGAGGAAGACATACCAACAGGTTTAACACGACCTGCCTTTAAGTCCTCATGATAAACAGGACATGTGCGTCTCCAATGCCCAGTCATGTGGCAATGATGGCATTCCATGTTTTCATTCTTGCTCTTTGTCGCGCCTGATGAGTTACTTGACTCACCAGGACCACTCTTACCTGAACCCGACTTCTTGAACTTCGCCTTACCTACTGCTAGGTTTGCCTGAGCTTTGCCCTTACCTTTCCCTTTGTTTGACACAACGAGAACATCCTGTTTCATGCTCCCACTGGACTTCATGTCCTTCTCGGTCTGTACGAGGAGGGAGTGCAGTTCATGGGGAGTTTTCTTCAAATCATTCATATAGTAATTCGCTCTAAATTGCGAATAACCATCGTGGAGTGAGTGAAGTATGCGGTCGATAACAATGTTCTCGCTGATGTTACAATTAAAGGTCTCCAGCTTCTCGACATTCTCAATCATGCTGAGAATGTGTGGGCTAACCGGTTGGCCCTTCTGGAGTCTCGCATCAAAGAAGCGAGTGGTATGCTCATAGGTCACGATTCTCGGTGCTTTCGAGAATTCCTTGGTGAGCGTGGTGAAAATCTTGTTTGCACCATGGGCTATGAAGCGTTTCTGCAAATTGGGTTCCATTGCAAAAATGAGTACGTTTTTAATCGCACCGCTTCCATACGTAAATCATTAAACTTGGTGATTTCAGCAGACTCTAGCCGTGGGACCTGGGTTTGCGGGATGGGCTCCAAGAGATATTTGAGCTTCCGTCGGCGCGCGGCAGATTCCGTAATGCCGCCTCCCAGTCCGCGAAGTTTGATCCATCATTCTTAAGTCGAGTAGACCGATTCATCCGATTCATGAAGATCCGAAGCCGGGACTCACGGTCCAATGTGGCACTTGGCATTGGGTTATCGGTAGAACCACCATTTGTTATTAAGCGATTTAAAATTAAGTGATCTACACCGAAAAAGAGAGAAAAACAAAACGAAATAAGCAACTCATCGAGGTGATTTAAGTCTATTTAAAATACATTTTAACATGTAGACTCTCGCACTTGCATAATTGATCTCCCTCAAGAATGATACAAGTGATCCCAAGACTCAATTTCTGTAAATTAATAAGCCAACTGTTTAGCTAATTCTTCCGGAAGAACTCTTGGTCGATAGATTTCCGTAAATCCTATCTATAGTCCACCATAGTCACAGGATCGTACGAGTGACCATAGTGTTGAGATAAAATAGGTCAATCGGTTCCAACTTACCCGACGTAGAAGGGGTCATATTATGCCTACCGACGAAGAAGGGACAAATTGGAGTTTGACCTATAAAGACCGTTCTCAATTTTTGTTTATACGAGGAAGATCCCATCAACTTAATTATAATTCATTTTAAGTGAACGAATAACTAGCGTCTGCGTGAATGAATTAATTCATATGATGGCTTAAGAATCGTGTGACATGAGAATGTCAATGAAAACTAACTCGTGACCTCTATATGTGTCAGTTTTCATGCAATAAATTAGGTGGTTTGGTTTTTAGGCGGAATATGATGCATATTATCGTTACGAAAAATAAATAAATAAATGAATGCAATACGTAAATAAAAATTCCTAGTGTGGCCAAACCTAGTAAAATAAAACATAAAACAACTTTGGAATCCACCGTTGGACCCGAGAAGCTTGTCTTGATGTTCCATCTTGATCCAAGTAGCGGGAGTGAGCATCCGGTCTCCACCTTTAGTCTTCTCAAAATTACAATTTAAAATTACAAATATAAACCTATTTACATTCTAATTAAAAACTGTAATTACAAGTGAAAAAAAACCAAAACGGAGATACGAGATCTCAAAATACAACCAAGACCGTGTTCCATCATTACGGTAACACGTTCTACTAAGGCCACACTAAGTTACAACTGATTGTAAAATTAAATACGTAATAAAAGGCATTCAAAAGGATTCAAAATTAACGATAAATAAAAATGCATCAACTAAAAACAAATTCATTCGTGACATAATTCCGTAATTATGTTAAATTTATCCAAACCACCTTTTAATGATTAAAATTCATGTGATAAAACCGCTTCTATCATTTAATTTTAATCCATTACAATCCGTTACTTTAAATACGCTTTAAAATAACTTAATGGTACGTGTGTGAACCGTTTCACAATCATAGCAAGTGTACAATATCCGTATAATGTACATTTTGTAGCCAAAAGAAAATTTAAAGCAAAAGGAATAAATTTTCAAAGCTGTTAAAACAGAAATCCCTCGATCCAGGGACACAGGTGCTCGATCGAGGAACGAAAGGGCTCGATCGACTGAACTGCAAGTCGATCGAGAGGGTTGCCAAACAGAAAGTGCTCGATCGACTAAACTGGTGGTCGATCGAGTACTTTTATCAGCAAATCTACTCGATCGAGTACGAGGAAAACTCGATAGAGCAGTAGGGTTTTGAAAGGGGTCGATCGAGTACAACAAGGACTCGATCGAGCAAAAACAAGACAGAAATAGCACTCGATCGAGTAGAAATACGCTCGATCGAATGCAAACATGGCTGAAAATTCAAAACCCTCGTGAAAACAGTTTTTCGAGACAAAATCAATTGCAATTTTGATCAAAAACGCATCAAAACAATTTAACAATTGACAAAACTTGACATGTTGCTATAATCTCCGTATAAAATAACAACATGTAAAAGAACAAATCGAAAAACAACCCAAGACAGCCGTGTAAAACAGCCGCACGGTTTTCAATGCACAAATTCATCGTTTCAAAACCGTTTTATGAAAAACACATGGAAAAATTTACGTGGCCTCGCTCTGATACCACTTATGGGTAAATATCCGTATAATACCCTTTAAATTTAGGACTATAACGTAAATTTAACATGCGAATATCGTCATAAAACATAAATACAATATAGAAACGATAAGGAATTAGAATCAACCTCGGGTCCTTGCGGCGTAAAGAACAGAAATCAACAGAGATTCCCTCCTAATTGTTGCACCCAAGATTTGTCCGAGATATGCCCTTGTGCTAGAACGTGTTCTCCGATTGCCTTGCAATATTGGGAGAACTTGATGTGTGTTTTTCTCGAGATGTGAGATCTCAGTTTCAGAGAGAAAATTAATCTCCAAAACCCTAATTTCTGTGTAAATAAAATTGTCTAGATCACAAAAGGAGAGGAGCTCTCCTTTTGTGTGTTTCGGCCAAAACCGAGAGCCCTCATGGGGAAGTGGGCTTCCACTTCCTCTGACTTTTAGCTCGAGGTCCAGTTTAAGCGCCAAAATGCTAAAATGTATATGACGGGTTTGTATTATAAATCATCATCGGTTATCGGTTATCAATACATCGACTAATAACACGGATTAGTTGAAGTATTAATACATGTCCGACAAAGACAATATTGTATAATTAATATTCAATATACATTTAATTAAATATAAAACGCTTATATTTAATTTTACGAATTAATCGTTAATTCGCCTTAGCTCATAATATTTAATCCGTATTAAATATAATATCTCAACATCACATGTTTGACTAATTACTAGTCAAATAACTCGGACTAACTGGTTAGTCAAATTTGGCATCTACATGACCGTATTTTCATACCGTCACATCTCTCAAACGTATCCTATAGGTGTGACTTTTAGGGACCAGTTGATCACCGCCATCTGTATGACAATAACGTCAAACTTATCTAGCAAGCCAACCGTTATTGATAAACGTGGATCAACTGATAATAATACCAAAAGTATGCCCTTTGATCCTTTTAGAGGTTTATAAGTCCTTGCACTAACTGTTAAGGACACCAACCCCAACAAGCTCCCACTTGTCCGTACAAGTGTATGTGCAATGACGTTATCCGCACTAACTGGAGGACACAAGCTCCAACAAACTCCCACTTGTCCGTACAAGTGTATGTGCGATAACCGATTCTCATATTCATTTAAAATTTCTCCCACTCAATGTAAAACAATTTGTAGATCCGGATCCACAAAGGTCGTATTTTACAATCGATCTGTATCTAGAGTGGTTTCCCCGACTAGAGAGTAACTTAACTGATAAAACGAATCCGTATCCGAGCATGGCCATGCATTTCGATTCTGACTCCTCGAGTGGCCCTGAGAAATATCGAGTACCTGATAAAGGCTGAATATTTCCTTCAACTCGACTCCTTCCGATCTAAGCACAGCATGAAATGACCCAGAAAAAATCTACTTGGCCCCCTGTTACGGATGACCGTGAGAAAGAAACCAAAGTCACCTAAAATCTGCCGTAGTCTCAAGAGACAGTCGATAGTCAAAAGATTCGACTATAAGGATCACCATGGAAGTCCTATCCACGACCGGGCAGCAAATGTTATAAAACATTTAGGACTCCACGTCGATGTCACAATGATGTCCTACGAAATATCCATATAAATCGCCTCTGTGATTGGGTCACCAATGGTTGACTTATGGCTCGTTGAACCCACCATCAACCAACGTCACAAAATAATTGCCGAGTTATCACCATGTGGGCAATTAAGGACTGAAAAAGATATGATGTTTGTTCAGTTCACTTTGTGGTGTTCAAAATTGTCGTACAAATCCACATGAAAAACAAAATATATATAAAATATCAAAACGATGATGTCGTATAGAGTACAAAGGAGAATGAATCTAATCCATAAAAGAGTACTACAACTCAGGAACACGTTTGATTCCCATGGAATTAACATGCCCTTCATGCTTATCTTGTCGTAATGCTTTAGTGAGAGGATCTGCTATGTTATTATCTGTAGCAATCTTTTCTATCACTACTTCCTTTTGCTCCACGTAATCTCGGATTAGATGAGCTTTCCGTTGTACATGTCTAGACTTGTTGCTAGACTTTGGCTCCTTAGCTTGGAAGATGGCACCACTATTGTCGCAATAGATGGTGATCGGGTCATTCGAACTAGGCACTATAGAGAGCCCATGTAAGAATTGACGCATCCATATCGCTTCCTTTGTAGCTTCGCACGCGGCATAGTACTTGGACTCGGTCGTAGAATCTGCAGAATCGTTTGTTTCGAACTCTTCCACTGATCATAGCGCCATTAAGAGTAAAAACGAATCCAGACTGAGATTTCGAGTCATCTCGATCCGTTTGGAAGCTAGCATCTGCGTAACCGGTTGCGCATAGCTTTTGAGAGCCTCCATAAGTCAATGCCCAATCTTTAGTCCTCCGGAGGTACTTAAGAATGTTCTTGACAGCCAACCAATGTGATTCACCTGGATGCTGTTGGAATCGACTTGTCATACTCAATGCATATGCCACGTCCGGACGTGTGCATATCATGGCATACATGATTGATCCTATAGCCGAAGCATAAGGAATCCGTGTCATGCGCTCTTTCTCTTCCGGTGTCTCTGGTGCCTGAGACTTGCTCAAATGCACCCCTGGAGCCATAGGAAGAAACCCCTTCTTGGAGTTAGTCATGCTGAATCTCTCTAGGACTTTGTCTATGTAAGACTCTGATCGAGAGATAACATCCGTCGTGATCTATCTCGATAGATACGGATGCCTAGAATTCTTTGTGCCTCTCCCAGATCTTTCATCTGGAAATGGTTTTTCAACCATACTTTCACCGAAGTTAAGAGAGGTATGTCATTCCCAATCAGGAGTATGTCGTCAACATACAATATTAGGAAGACAATCTTGCTCCCACTCGACTTGATATATAGACATGGTTCCTCGACCGATCGAGTAAATCCATTGTCTTTTATCACTTGGTCGAAGCGATGATTCCAACTCCTTGATGCTTGCTTAAGTCCATAAATGGAACGCTTAAGCTTGCACACTTTCTTAGGATGTACTGGATCGATAAAACCTTCGGGTTGTACCATGTACAACTCTTCCTCCAAAAAGCCATTTAAGAAGGCGGTTTTCACGTCCATTTGCCAAATTTCATAGTCATGAAAAGCGGCAATCGCTAAGATAATCCGAATGGAACGCAGCATGACTACGGGTGCAAAAATCTCATCGTAGTGCAAACCTGGCACTTGGGTGAAACCTTTAGCAACTAGTCGTGCTTTGTAGATATCTTGTTGACCTTCCACAGAATGCTTTATCTTGTAAAGCCATTTGCATTGAAGGGGACGAACCTTAGCAGGTAAGTCAACAAGATCCCACACGTTGTTCTCATACATGGAGTCCATCTCGGATTGCATGGCCTCAAGCCATAGCTTTGAGTCAGAACTGGTCATGGCACCTTTATAGGTTGCGGGTTCACTACTCGTTAAGAGTAGAACGTCATCTATGTCATGTTCCTCGACCATACCAATGTATCTGTCTGGAGGAATAGAGACTCTTCCCGACCTCCTAGGTTCCTCAGGAATGTTTACCGCAGCCGGGATTGAAGGAATAGATTCCTCCAATGATTGCTCGGTACTTGGTTCTGGAATCTCCGACGATTCAAGGTTCTATCACTCTTTGCATTCTCGAGAAATTCCTTCTCTAAGAATGTAGCACTAGCCGCAACAAAAACACGTTGTTCGGTTGGTGAATAGAAGTAATGACCAAGTGTTCCTTTAGGATAACCTATAAAGTATGTCTTGACCGATCGCGGGCCGAGCTTATCCTCGTGTCTCCACTTGACATAAGCCTCGCAGCCCCAAACCCGTATAAAGGACAAGTTAGGGACCGTTCCCTTCCATAGTTCATATGGAGTCTTGTCAACAGCTTTAGACGGACTTCGGTTAAGTATTAGAGCGGCTGACAAAAGAGCATAACCCCATAATGAATCAGGTAAAATCGTGTGACTCATCATGGATCGAACCATATCAAGTAGTGTTCGATTTCTCCGTTCGGACACACCATTCAGCTGAGGTGTTCCAGGTGGAGTTAACTGTAGGGCAATCCCACAGTCTTTGAGGTGTTGATCAAACTCGTGAGAAAGATACTCGCCACCACGATCTGAACGTAGTGTTTTAATCTTTCTACCTAATAGGTTCTGTACCCTATTTTGGTATTCCTTGAATTTCTCAAAGGATTCACTTTTGTGCTTCATTAAGTAGACATAGCCATATCTACTCAAATCGTCCGTGAAAGTGATGAAATACCTATAGCCTTCTCGTGCGGTGATTGACATAGGACCACATACATCCGTGTGTATGAGCCCTAATAGGTCAGCAGCGCGCATTCCAACACCTTTGAAGGAAATCCGAGTCATCTTACCGATGAGACATGATTCACACGTGCCAAATGATTGAAAATCAAAGGCCGAGATAGCTCCATTTTTGATGAGCTGTTTTACGCGTTTCTCATTAATGTGTCCCATACGGAAGTGCCATAGATACGTTTGATCTTTGTCACCAACCTTTAACTTTTTATTCATTACGTGTAATATTTCCGTGGTCGATCTAAAACATAAATTCCGTTCATGGAGACTCGCCTTGCAGAAATCATATCGTGTAATGAGAAAATGCAAGTATTATTTTCTATTACAAATGAAAAACCAAGTTTATCAAGTGCGAAACCGAAATAATGTTTTTCGAAAGACTAGGTACATAATAGCATCATATAATGACAACTCAAATCCGCTAGGAAGTGGATCACATATGTCCCCTTTGAGATGGCAAACTACTCTTGCTCCATTCCCAACACGCAGTCCACCTCACCCTTTACGAGGGGTTCGATGTTTCGAGCCCCCGCACATGATTACACAGATGAGAACCACAACAAGTATCAAGTACCCAAGTTCCGTAACTTGCGTGGTTAATCTCAATCATATGAATAAAAGTAGAAGAAGAGGAAGACATACCAACAGGTTTAACACGACCGCCTTTAAGTCCTCATGATAAACAGGGACATGTGCGTCTCCAATGCCCAAATCATGTGGCAATGATGGCATTCCATGTTTTCATTCTTGCTCTTTGTCGCGCCTGATGAGGTGCTCGACTCACCAGGCCCACTCTTACCTGAACCCGACTTCTTGAACTTCGCCTTACCTACTGCTAGGTTTGCCTGAGCTTTGCCCTTACCTTTCCCTTTGTTTGACACAACGAGAACATCCTGTTTCATACTCCCACTGAACTTCATGTCCTTCTCGGTCTGTACGAGGAGGGAGTGCAGTTCATGGGGAGTTTTCTTCAAATCATTCATATAGTAATTCGCTCTAAATTGCGAATAACCATCGTGGAGTGAGTGAAGTATGCGGTCGATAATAATGTTCTCGCTGATGTTACAATTAAAGGTCTCCAGCTTCTCGACATTCTCAATCATGCTGAGAATGTGTGGGCTAACCGGTTGGCCCTTCCGGAGTCTCGCATCAAAGAAGCGAGTGGTATGCTCATAGGTCACGATTCTCGGTGCTTTCGAGAATTCCTTGGTGAGCGTGGTGAAAATCTTGTTTGCACCATGGGCTATGAAGTGTTTCTGCAAATTGGGTTCCATTGCAAAAATGAGTACGTTTTTAATCGCACCCGCTTCCATACAGAAATCATTAAACTTGGTGATTTCAGAAGCTCTAGCCGTGGGACCTGGGTTTGCCGGGATGGGCTCCAAGAGATATTTGAGCTTCCGTCGCCAGCGGCGGCGCATTCCGTAATGCCGCCTCCCGGTCCGCGAAGTTTGATCCATCATTCTTCACCGAGTAGACCGATTCATCCGATTCATGAAGATCCGAAGCCGGGACTCACGGTCCAATGTGGCACTTGGCATTGGGTTATCGAGAACCAGCCATTTGTTATTAAGCGAGTTTAAAATTCGTGATCTACACTGAAAAAAGAAAGAAAAACAAAACGAAATAAGCAACTCATCGAGGTGATTTAAGTCTATTTAAAATACATTTTAACATGTAGACTCTCGCACTTGCATAATTGATCTCCCTCAAGAATGATACAAGTGATCCCAAGACTCAATTTCTGTAAATTGATAAGCCAACTGTTTAGCTAATTCTTCCGGAAGAACTCTTGGTCGATAGATTTCCGTAAATCCTATCTATAGTCCACCATAGTCACAGGATCGTACGAGTGACCATAGTGTTGAGATAAAATAGGTCAATCGGTTCCAACTTACCCGACGTAGAAGGGGTCATATTATGCCTACCGACGAAGAAGGGACTCATTGGAGTTTGACCTATAAAGACCGTTCTCAATTTTTGTTTATACGAGGAAGATCCCATCAACTTAATTATAATTCATTTTAAGTGAACGAATAACTAGCGTCTGCGTGAATGAATTAATTCAGATGATGGCTTAAGAATCGTGTGACATGAGAATGTCAATGAAAACTAACTCGTGACCTCTATATGTGTCAGTTTTCATGCAATAAATTAGGTGGTTTGGTTTTTAGGCGGAATATGATGCACATTATCGTTACGAAAAATAAATAAATAAATGAATGCAATACGTAAATAAAAATTCCTAGTGTGGCCAAACCTAGTAAAATAAAACGTAAAACAACTTTGGAATCCACCGTTGGACCCGAGAAGCTTGTCTTGATGTTCCATCTTGATCCAAGTAGCGGGAGTGAGCATCCGGTCTCCACCTTTAGTCTTCTCAAAATTACAATTTAAAATTACAAATATAAACCTATTTACATTCTAATTAAAAACTGTAATTACAAGTGAAAAAAAAATCCAAAACGGAGATACGAGATCTCAAAATACAACCAAGACCGTGTTCCATCATTACGGTAACACGTTCTACTAAGGCCACACTAAGTTACAACTGATTGTAAAATTAAATACGTAATAAAAGGCATTCAAAAGGATTCAAAATTAACGATAAATAAAAATGCATCAACTAAAAACAAATTCATTCGTGACATAATTCCGTAATTATGTTAAATTTATCCAAACCACCTTTTAATGATTAAAATTCATGTGATAAAACCGCTTCTATCATTTAATTTTAATCCATTACAATCCGTTACTTTAAATACGCTTTAAAATAACTTAATGGTACGTGTGTGAACCGTTTCACAATCATAGCGAGTGTACAATATCCGTATAATGTACATTTTGTAGCCAAAAGAAAATTTAAAGCAAAAGGAATAAATTTTCAAAGTCATTAAAATTAGCAAATCCCTCGATCCAGGGACACAGGTGCTCGATCGAGGAACGAAAGGGCTCGATCGATCGAACTCGCAAGTCGATCGAGAGGGTTGCCAAACAGAAGGTGCTCGATCGACTAAACCGGTGGTCGATCGAGTACTTTTATCGACAAATCTACTCGATCGAGTACGAGGAAAACTCGATCGAGCAAGAGGGTTTTGAAAAGGGTCGATCGAGTACAACAGGGACTCGATCGAGCAAAAACAAGACAGAAATAGCACTCGATCGAGTAGAAATACGCTCGATCGAATGCAAACATGGCTGAAAATTCAAAACCCTCGTGAAAACAGTTTTTCGAGACAAAATCAATTGCAATTTTGATCAAAAACGCATCAAAACAATTTAACAATTGACAAAACTTGACATGTTGCTATAATCTCCGTATAAAATAACAACATGTAAAAGAACAAATCGAAAAACAACCCAAGACAGCCGTGTAAAACAGCCGCACGGTTTTCAATGCACTAATTCATCGTTTCAAAACCGTTTTATGAAAAACACATGGAAAAATTTACGTGGCCTCGCTCTGATACCACTTGTGGGTAGATATCCGTATAATACCCTTTAAATTTAGGACTATAACGTAAATTTAACATGCGAATATCGTCATAAAACATAAATACAAAAGAGAAACGATAAGGAGTAAGAATCAACCTCGGGTCCTTTGATGCACGGCGTAAAGAACAGAAATCAACAGAGATTCCCTCCTAATTGTTGCACCCAAGACCGTCCGAGATATGCCCTTGTGCTAGAACGTGTTCTCCGATTGCCTTGCAACATTGGGAGAACTTGATGTGAGTTTTTCTCGAGATGTGAGATCTCGGTTTCAGAGAAAACTTAATCTCCAAAACCCTAATTTCTGTGTAAATGAAATTGTCTAGATCACAAAAGGAGAGGAGCTCTCCTTTTGTGTGTTTCAACCAAAACCGAGAGCCCTCATGGGGAAGTGGGCTTCCACTTCCTCGACTTTTAGCTCGAGGTCCAGTTAAAAAAATGCTAAAATGTATATGACGGGTTTGTATTATAAACTGTCATCGGTTATCGGTTATCAATACATCGACTAATAACACGGATTAGTTGAAGTATTAATACATGTCCGACAAAGACAATATTGTATAATTAATATTCAATATACATTTAATTAAATATAAAACGCTTATATTTAATTTTACGAATTAACTGGTTAATTCGCCTTAGCTCATAATATTTAATCCGTATTAAATATAATATCTCAACATCACATGTTTGACTAATTACTAGTCAAATAACTCGGACTAACTGCTTAGTCAAATTGGCATCTACATGACTGTATTTTCATACCGTCACATTTCTCAAACGTATCCTATAGGTGTGACTTTTAGGGACCAGTTGATCGCCGCCATCTGTATGACAATAACGTCAAACTTATCTAGCAAGCCAACCGTTATTGATAAACGTGGATCAACTGATAATAATACCAAAAGTATGCCCTTTGATCCTTTTAGAGATTTATAAGTCCTTGCACTAACTGTTAAGGACACCAACCCCAACAAGCTCCCACTTGTCCGTACAAGTGTATGTGCAATGACGTTATCCGCACTAACTGGAGGACACAAGCTCCAACAAACTCCCACTTGTCCGTACAATTGTATGTGCGATAACCGATTCTCATATTCATTTAAAATTTCTCCCACTCAATGTAAAACAATTTGTAGATCCGGATCCACAAAGGTCGTATTTTACAATCGATCTGTATCTAGAGTGGTTTCCCAGACTAGAGAGTAACTTAACTGATAAAACGAATCCGTATCCGAGCATGGCCATGCATTTCGATTCTGACTCCTCGAGTGGCCCTGAGAAATATCGAGTACCCGATAAAGGCTGAATATTTCCTTCAACTCGACTCCTTCCGATCTAAGCACAAAGCATGAAATGACCCGAAAAAATCTACTTGGCCCCCTGTTACGGATGACCGTGAGAAAGAAACCAAAGTCACCCAAAATCTGCCGTAGTCTCAAGAGACAGTCGATAGTCAAAAGAATCGACTCTTAGGATCACCATGGAGGTCCTATCCACGACCGGGCACGGAATGTTATAGAACATTTAGGACTCCACGTCGATGTCACAATGGTGTCCTACGAAATATCCGTATAAATCGCCTCTGTGATTGGTCGATCAAATCAAGGTTGACTTATGGCTCGTTGAACCCACCATCAACCAACGTCACAAAATAATTGCCAGAGTTATCAGCTCATGTGGGCAATTAAGGACTGAAAAAGATATGATGTTTGTTCAGTTCACTTTGTGGTGTTCAAAATTGTCGTACAATTCCACATGAAAAACAAAATATATCTATATAAAATATCAAAACGATGATGTCGTATAGAGTACAAAGGAGAATGAATCTAATCCATAAAAGAGTACTACAACTCAGGAACACGTTTGATTCCCATGGAATTAACATGCCCTTCATGCTTATCTTGTCGTAATGCTTTAGTGAAGGATCTGCTATGTTATTATCTGTAGCAATCTTTTCTATCACTACTTCCTTTTGCTCCACGTAATCTCGGATTAGATGAGCTTTCCGTTGTACATGTCTAGACTTGTTGCTAGACTTTGGCTCCTTAGCTTGGAAGATGGCACCACTATTGTCGCAATAGATGGTGATCGGGTCATTCGAACTAGGCACTACAGAGAGCCCATGTAAGAATTGACGCATCCATATCGCTTCCTTTGTAGCTTCGACGCGGCATAGTACTCGGACTCGGTCGTAGAATCTGTTTGTAACAGTTTGTTTCGAACTCTTCCAGATCGATCAGCGCCATTAAGAGTAAAAACGAATCCAGACCGAGATTTCGAGTCATCTCGATCCGTTTGGAAGCTAGCATCTCACAGAATCGGTTGCGCATAGCTTTTGAGAGCCTCCATAAGTCAATGCCCAATCTTTAGTCCTCCTAGGTACTTAAGAATGTTCTTGACAGCCAGCCAATGTGATTCACCTGGATGTTGTTGGAATCGACTTGTCATACTCAATGCATATGCCACGTCCGGACGTGTGCATATCATGGCATACATGATTGATCCTATAGCCGAAGCATAAGGAATCCGTGTCATGCGCTCTTTCTCTTCCGTGTCTCCGGTGACCGAGACTTGCTCAAATGCACCCCTGGAGCCATAGGAAGAAACCCCTTCTTGGAGTTAGTCATGCTGAATCTCTCTAGGACTTTGTCTATGTAAGACTCCCGATCGAGAGATAACATCCGTCGTGATCTATCTCGATAGATACGGATGCCTAGAATTCTTTGTGCCTCTCCCGGATCTTTCATCTGGAAATGGTTTTTCAACCATACTTTCACCGAAGATAAGAGAGGTATGTCATTCCCAATCGGAGGAGTATGTCGTCAACATACAATATTAGGAAGACAATCTTGCTCCCACTCGACTTGATATATAGACATGGTTCCTCGACCGATCGAGTAAATCCATTGTCTTTTATCACTTGGTCGAAGCGATGATTCCAACTCCTTGATGCTTGCTTAAGTCCATAAATGGAACGCTTAAGCTTGCACACTTTCTTAGGATGTGTTGGATCGATAAAACCTTCGGGTTGTACCATGTACAACTCTTCCTCCAAAAAGCCATTTAAGAAGGCGGTTTTCACGTCCATTTGCCAAATTTCATAGTCATGAAAAGCGGCAATCGCTAAGATAATCCGAATGGAACGCAGCATGACTACGGGTGCAAAAATCTCATCGTAGTGCAAACCTGGCACTTGGGTGAAACCTTTAGCAACTAGTCGTGCTTTATAGATATCTTGTTGACCTTCCACGAAATGCTTTATCTTGTAAAGCCATTTGCATTGAAGGGGACGAACCTTAGCCGGTAAGTCAACAAGATCCCACACGTTGTTCTCATACATGGAGTCCATCTCGGATTGCATGGCCTCAAGCCATAGCTTTGAGTCGAATCGGTCATGGCACCTTTATAGGTTGCGGGTTCACTACTCGTTAAGAGTAGAACGTCATCTATGTCATGTTCCTCGACCATACCAATGTATCTGTTCGGAGGAATAGAGACTCTTCCCGACCTCCTAGGTTCCTCAGAATGTTTACATGGCAGCCGGGATTGAAGGAATAGATTCCTCCAATGATTGCTCGGTACTTGGTTCTGGAATCTCCGACAGTTCGAAGGTTCTATCACTCTTTGCATTCTCGAGAAATTCCTTCTCTAAGAATGTAGCACTAGCCGCAACAAAAACACGTTGTTCGGTTGGTGAATAGAAGTAATGACCAAGTGTTCCTTTAGGATAACCTATAAAGTATGTCTTGACCGATCGCGGGCCGAGCTTATCCTCGTGTCTCCACTTGACATAAGCCTCGCAGCCCCAAACCCGTATAAAGGACAAGTTAGGGACCGTTCCCTTCCATAGTTCATATGGAGTCTTGTCAACAGCTTTAGACGGACTTCGGTTAAGTATTAGAGCGGCTGACAAAAGAGCATAACCCCATAATGAATCAGGTAAAATCGTGTGACTCATCATGGATCGAACCATATCAAGTAGTGTTCGATTTCTCCGTTCGGACACACCATTCAGCTGAGATGTTCCAGGTGGAGTTAACGTAGGGCAATCCCACGCCTTTGAGGTGTTGATCAAACTCGTGAGAAAGATACTCGCCACCACGATCCGAACGTAGTGTTTTAATCTTTCTACCTAATAGGTTCTGTACCCTATTTCGGTATTCCTTGAATTTCTCAAAGGATTCACTTTTGTGCTTCATTAAGTAGACATAGCCATATCTACTCAAATCGTCCGTGAAAGTGATGAAATACCTATAGCCTTCTCGTGCGGTGATTGACATAGGACCACATACATCCGTGTGTATGAGCCCTAATAGGTCGGCGTAGCGCATTCCAACACCTTTGAAGGAAATCCGAGTCATCTTACCGATGAGACATGATTCACACGTGCCAAATGATTGAAAATCAAAGGCCGAGATAGCTCCATGTTTGATGAGCTGTTTTACGCGTTTCTCATTAATGTGTCCCATACGGCAGTGCCATAGATACGTTTGATCTTTGTCACCAACCTTTAACTTTTTATTCATTACGTGTAATATTTCGGTGGTCTGATCTAAAACATAAATTCCGTTCATGGAGACTCGCCTTGTAGAATCATATCGTGTAATGAGAAAATGCAAGTATTATTTTCTATTACAAATGAAAAACCAAGTTTATCAAGTGCAGAAACTGAAATAATGTTTTTCGAAAGACTAGGTACATAATAGCAGTCATATAATGACAACTCAAATCCGCTAGGAAGCTGGATCACATATGTCCCCTTTGAGATGGCAGCTACTCTTGCTCCATTCCCAACACGCAGGTCCACCTCACCCTTTACGAGGGGTTCTATGTTTCGAGCCCCCGCACATGATTACACAGATGAGAACCACAACAAGTATCAAGTACCCAAGTTCCGTAACTTGCGTGGTTAATCTCAATCATATGAATAAAAGTAGAAGAAGAAGAAGACATACCAACAGGTTTAACACGACCTGCCTTTAAGTCCTCATGATAAACAGGACATGTGCGTCTCCAATGCCCAGTCATGTGGCAATGATGGCATTCCATGTTTTCATTCTTGCTCTTTGTCGCGCCTGATGAGTTACTTGACTCACCAGGACCACTCTTACCTGAACCCGACTTCTTGAACTTCGCCTTACCTACTGCTAGGTTTGCCTGAGCTTTGCCCTTACCTTTCCCTTTGTTTGACACAACGAGAACATCCTGTTTCATGCTCCCACTGGACTTCATGTCCTTCTCGGTCTGTACGAGGAGGGAGTGCAGTTCATGGGGAGTTTTTTTCAAATCATTCATATAGTAATTCGCTCTAAATTGCGAATAACCATCGTGGAGTGAGTGAAGTATGCGGTCGATAACAATGTTCTCGCTGATGTTACAATTAAAGGTCTCCAGCTTCTCGACATTCTCAATCATGCTGAGAATGTGTGGGCTAACCGGTTGGCCCTTCTGGAGTCTCGCATCAAAGAAGCGAGTGGTATGCTCATAGGTCACGATTCTCGGTGCTTTCGAGAATTCCTTGGTGAGCGTGGTGAAAATCTTGTTTGCACCATGGGCTATGAAGCGTTTCTGCAAATTGGGTTCCATTGCAAAAATGAGTACGTTTTTAATCGCACCCGCTTCCATACAGAAATCATTAAACTTGGTGATTTCAGCAGCTCTAGCCGTGGGACCTGGGTTTGCCGGGATGGGCTCCAAGAGATATTTGAGCTTCCCGTCAGCAGCGGCAGCATTCCGTAATGCCGCCTCCCAGTCCGCGAAGTTTGATCCATCATTCTTCAGTCGAGTAGACTGATTCATCTGATTCATGAAGATCCGAAGCCAGGACTCACGGTCCAATGTGGCACTTGGCATTGGGTTATCAGTAGAACCAGCCATTTGTTATTAAGCAGTTTAAAATTCGTGATCTACACTGAAAAAGATTGAAAAACAAAACGAAATAAGCAACTCATCGAGGTGATTTAAGTCTATTTAAAATACATTTTAACATGTAGACTCTCGCACTTGCATAATTGATCTCCCTCAAGAATGATACAAGTGATCCCAAGACTCAATTTCTGTAAATTGATAAGCCAACTGTTTAGCTAATTCTTCCGGAAGAACTCTTGGTCGATAGATTTCCGTAAATCCTATCTATAGTCCACCATAGTCACAGGATCGTACGAGTGACCATAGTGTTGAGATAAAATAGGTCAATCGGTTCCAACTTACCCGACGTAGAAGGGGTCATATTATGCCTACCGACGAAGAAGGGACTCATTGGAGTTTGACCTATAAAGACCGTTCTCAATTTTTGTTTATACGAGGAAGATCCCATCAACTTAATTATAATTCATTTTAAGTGAACGAATAACTAGCGTCTGCGTGAATGAATTAATTCAGATGATGGCTTAAGAATCGTGTGACATGAGAATGTCAATGAAAACTAACTCGTGACCTCTATATGTGTCAGTTTTCATGCAATAAATTAGGTGGTTTGGTTTGTAGGCGGAATATGATGCATATTATCGTTACGAAAAATAAATAAATAAATGAATGCAATACGTAAATAAAAATTCCTAGTGTGGCCAAACCTAGTAAAATAAAACATAAAACAACTTTGGAATCCACCGTTGGACCCGAGAAGCTTGTCTTGATGTTCCATCTTGATCCAAGTAGCGGGAGTGAGCATCCGGTCTCCACCTTTAGTCTTCTCAAAATTACAATTTAAAATTACAAATATAAACCTATTTACATTCTAATTAAAAACTGTAATTACAAGTGAAAAAAAAACCAAAACGGAGATACGAGATCTCAAAATACAACCAAGACCGTGTTCCATCATTACGGTAACACGTTCTACTAAGGCTACACTAAGTTACAACTGATTGTAAAATTAAATACGTAATAAAAGGCATTCAAAAGGATTCAAAATTAACGATAAATAAAAATGCATCAACTAAAAACAAATTCATTCGTGACATAATTCCGTAATTATGTTAAATTTATCCAAACCACCTTTTAATGATTAAAATTCATGTGATAAAACCGCTTCTATCATTTAATTTTAATCCATTACAATCCGTTACTTTAAATACGCTTTAAAATAACTTAATGGTACGTGTGTGAACCGTTTCACAATCATAGCAAGTGTACAATATCCGTATAATGTACATTTTGTAGCCAAAAGAAAATTTAAAGCAAAAGGAATAAATTTTCAAAGCTGTTAAAACAGAAATCCCTCGATCCAGGGACACAGGGGCTCGATCGAGGAACGAAAGGGCTCGTTCGACTGAACTGCAAGTCGATCGAGAGGGTTGCCAAACAGAAAGTGCTCGATCGACTAAACTGGTGGTCGATCGAGTACTTTTATCAGCAAATCTACTCGATCGAGTACGAGGAAAACTCGATCGAGCAGTAGGGTTTTGAAAGGGGTCGATCGAGTACAACAGGGACTCGATCGAGCAAAAACAAGACAGAAATAGCACTCGATCGAGTAGAAATACGCTCGATCGAATGCAAACATGGCTGAAAATTCAAAACCCTCGTGAAAACAGTTTTTCGAGACAAAATCAATTGCAATTTTGATCAAAAACGCATCAAAACAATTTAACAATTGACAAAACTTGACATGTTGCTATAATCTCCGTATAAAATAACAACATGTAAAAGAACAAATCGAAAAACAACCCAAGACAGCCGTGTAAAACAGCCGCACGGTTTTCAATGCACAAATTCATCGTTTCAAAACCGTTTTATGAAAAACACATGGAAAAATTTACGTGGCCTCGCTCTGATACCACTTGTGGGTAAATATCCGTATAATACCCTTTAAATTTAGGACTATAACGTAAATTTAACATGCGAATATCGTCATAAAACATAAATACAATATAGAAATGATAAGGAATTAGAATCAACCTCGGGTCCTTATAGTGCGGCGTAAAGAACAGAAATCAACAGAGATTCCCTCCTAATTGTTGCACCCAAGATTTGTCCGAGATATGCCCTTGTGCTAGAACGTGTTCTCCGATTGCCTTGCAATATTGGGAGAACTTGATGTGTGTTTTTCTCGAGATGTGAGATCTCAGTTTCAGAGAGAAAATTAATCTCCAAAACCCTAATTTCTGTGTAAATGAAATTGTCTAGATCACAAAAGGAGAGGAGCTCTCCTTTTGTGTGTTTCGGCCAAAACCGAGAGCCCTCATGGGGAAGTGGGCTTCCACTTCCTCTGACTTTTAGCTCGAGGTCCAGTTCGCCAAAATGCTAAAATGTATATGACGGGTTTGTATTATAAACTGTCATCGGTTATCGGTTATCAATACATCGACTAATAACACGGATTAGTTGAAGTATTAATACATGTCCGACAAAGACAATATTGTATAATTAATATTCAATATACATTTAATTAAATATAAAACGCTTATATTTAATTTTACGAATTAACTGGTTAATTCGCCTTAGCTCATAATATTTAATCCGTATTAAATATAATATCTCAACATCACATGTTTGACTAATTACTAGTCAAATAACTCGGACTAACCGGGTTAGTCAAATTGGCATCTACATGACTGTATTTTCATACCGTCACATTTCTCAAACGTATCCTATAGGTGTGACTTTTAGGGACCAGTTGATCACCGCCATCTGTATGACAATAACGTCAAACTTATCTAGCAAGCCAACCGTTATTGATAAACGTGGATCAACTGATAATAATACCAAAAGTATGCCCTTTGATCCTTTTAGAGGTTTATAAGTCCTTGCACTAACTATTAAGGACACCAACCCCAACAAGCTCCCACTTGTCCGTACAAGTGTATGTGCAATGACGTTATCCGCACTAACTGGAGGACACAAGCTCCAACAAACTCCCACTTGTCCGTACAAGTGTATGTGCGATAACCGATTCTCATATTCATTTAAAATTTCTCCCACTCAATGTAAAACAATTTGTAGATCCGGATCCACAAAGGTCGTATTTTACAATCGATCTGTATCTAGAGTGGTTTCCCCGACTAGAGAGTAACTTAACCGATAAAACGAATCCGTATCCGAGCATGGCCATGCATTTCGATTCTGACTCCTCGAGTGGCCCTGAGAAATATCGAGTACCCGATAAAGGCTGAATATTTCCTTCAACTCGACTCCTTCCGATCTAAGCACAAAGATGAAATGACCCGAAAAAATCTACTTGGCCCCCTGTTACGGATGACCGTGAGAAAGAAACCAAAGTCACCCAAAATCTGCCGTAGTCTCAAGAGACAGTCGATAGTCAAAAGATTCGACTCTAAGGATCACCATGGAAGTCCTATCCACGACCGGGCAGCAAATGTTATAAAACATTTAGGACTCCACGTCGATGTCACAATGATGTCCTACGAAATATCCGTATAAATCGCCTCTGTGATTGGTCAGTCAACTGGTTGACTTATGGCTCGTTGAACCCACCATCAACCAACGTCACAAAATAATTGCCAGAGTTATCAGCTCATGTGGGCAATTAAGGACTGAAAAAGATATGATGTTTGTTCAGTTCACTTTGTGGTGTTCAAAATTGTCGTACAAATCCACATGAAAAACAAAATATATATAAAATATCAAAACGATGATGTCGTATAGAGTACAAAGGAGAATGAATCTAATCCATAAAAGAGTACTACAACTCAGGAACACGTTTGATTCCCATGGAATTAACATGCCCTTCATGCTTATCTTGTCTTAATGCTTTACTGAGAGGATCTGCTATGTTATTATCTGTAGCAATCTTTTCTATCACTACTTCCTTTTGCTCCACGTAATCTCGGATTAGATGAGCTTTCCGTTGTACATGTTTAGACTTGTTGCTAGACTTTGGCTCCTTAGCTTGGAAGATGGCACCACTATTGTCGCAATAGATGGTGATCGGGTCATTCGAACTAGGCACTACAGAGAGCCCATGTAAGAATTGACGCATCCATATCGCTTCCTTTGTAGCTTCGTACGCGGCATAGTACTTGGACTCGGTCGTAGAATCTCTGTGTAACAGTTTGTTTCGAACTCTTCCAAATGATCGCAGCGCCATTAAGAGTAAAAACGAATCCAGGCTGAGATTTCGAGTCATCTCGATCCGTTTGGAAGCTAGCATCTGAAGAACCGGTTGCGCATAGCTTTTGAGAGCCTCCATAAGTCAATGCCCAATCTTTAGTCCTCCGGAGGTACTTAAGAATGTTCTTGACAGCCAGCCAATGTGATTCACCTGGATGCTGTTGGAATCGACTTGTCATACTCAATGCATATGCCACGTCCGGACGTGTGCATATCATGGCATACATGATTGATCCTATAGCCGAAGCATAAGGAATCCGTGTCATGCGCTCTTTCTCTTCCGGTGTCTCCGGTGACTGAGACTTGCTCAAATGCACCCCTGGAGCCATAGGAAGAAACCCCTTCTTGGAGTTAGTCATGCTGAATCTCTCTAGGACTTTGTCTATGTAAGACTCTGATCGAGAGATAACATCCGTCGTGATCTATCTCGATAGATACGGATGCCTAGAATTCTTTGTGCCTCTCCCAGATCTTTCATCTGGAAATGGTTTTTCAACCATACTTTCACCGAAGTTAAGAGAGGTATGTCATTCCCAATCAGGAGTATGTCGTCAACATACAATATTAGGAAGACAATCTTGCTCCCACTCGACTTGATATATAGACATGGTTCCTCGACCGATCGAGTAAATCCATTGTCTTTTATCACTTGGTCGAAGCGATGATTCCAACTCCTTGATGCTTGCTTAAGTCCATAAATGGAACGCTTAAGCTTGCACACTTTCTTAGGATGTGCTGGATCGATAAAACCTTCGGGTTGTACCATGTACAACTCTTCCTCCAAAAAGCCATTTAAGAAGGCGGTTTTCACGTCCATTTGCCAAATTTCATAGTCATGAAAAGCGGCAATCGCTAAGATAATCCGAATGGAACGCAGCATGACTACGGGTGCAAAAATCTCATCGTAGTGCAAACCTGGCACTTGGGTGAAACCTTTAGCAACTAGTCGTGCTTTGTAGATATCTTGTTGACCTTCCACAGAATGCTTTATCTTGTAAAGCCATTTGCATTGAAGGGGACGAACCTTAGCAGGTAAGTCAACAAGATTCCACACGTTGTTCTCATACATGGAGTCCATCTCGGATTGCATGGCCTCAAGCCATAGCTTTGAGTCGAATCTGGTCATGACACCTTTATAGGTTGCGGGTTCACTACTCGTTAAGAGTAGAACGTCATCTATGTCATGTTCCTCGACCATACCAATGTATCTGTTCGGAGGAATAGAGACTCTTCCCGACCTCCTAGGTTCCTCGAATGTTTACATGCAGCCGGGATTGAAGGAATAGATTCCTCCAATGATTGCTCGGTACTTGGTTCTGGAATCTCCGACAGTTCGAAGGTTCTATCACTCTTTGCATTCTCGAGAAATTCCTTCTCTAAGAATGTAGCACTAGCCGCAACAAAAACACGTTGTTCGGTTGGTGAATAGAAGTAATGACCAAGTGTTCCTTTAGGATAACCTATAAAGTATGTCTTGACCGATTGCGGGCCGAGCTTATCCTCGTGTCTCCACTTGACATAAGCCTCGCAGCCCCAAACCCGTATAAAGGACAAGTTAGGGACCGTTCCCTTCCATAGTTCATATGGAGTCTTGTCAACAGACTTTAGACGGACTTGGTTAAGTATTAGAGCGGTGACAAAAGAGCATAACCCCATAATGAATCGTAAAAAAATCGTGTGACTCATCATGGATCGAACCATATCAAGTAGTGTTCGATTTCTCCGTTCGGACACACCATTCAGCTGAGGTGTTCCAGGTGGAGTTAACTGTAGGGCAATCCCACAGTCTTTGAGGTGTTGATCAAACTCGTGAGAAAGATACTCGCCACCACGATCTGAACGTAGTGTTTTAATCTTTCAACCTAATAGGTTCTGTACCCTATTCTGGTATTCCTTGAATTTCTCAAAGGATTCACTTTTGTGCTTCATTAAGTAGACATAGCCATATCTACTCAAATCGTCCGTGAAAGTGATGAAATACCTATAGCCTTCTCGTGCGGTGATTGACATAGGACCACATACATCCGTGTGTATGAGCCCTAATAGGTCAGCAGCGCGCATTCCAACACCTTTGAAGGAAATCCGAGTCATCTTACCGATGAGACATGATTCACACGTGCCAAATGATTGAAAATCAAAGGCCGAGATAGCTCCATGTTTGATGAGTTGTTTTACGCGTTTCTCATTAATGTGTCCCATACGGAAGTGCCATAGATACGTTTGATCTTTGTCACCAACCTTTAACTTTTTATTCATTACGTGTAATATTTCCGTGGTCTGATCTAAAACATAAATTCCGTTCATGGAGACTCGCCTTGTCAGAAATCATATCGTGTAATGAGAAAATGCAAGTATTATTTTCTATTACAAATGAAAAACCAAGTTTATCAAGTGCGAAACCGAAATAATGTTTTTCGAAAGACTAGGTACATAATAGCAGTCATATAATGACAACTCAAATCCGCTAGGAAGCTGGATCACATATGTCCCCTTTGAGATGGCAAATACTCTTGCTCCATTCCCAACACGCAGTCCACCTCACCCTTTACGAGGGGTTCGATGTTTCGGAGCCCCCGCACATGATTACACAGATGAGAACCACAACCAATATCAAGTACCCAAGTTCCGTAACTTGCGTGGTTAATCTCAATCATATGAATAAAAGTAGAAGAAGAGGAAGACATACCAACAAAGTTTAACACGACCCGCCTTTAAGTCCTCATGATAAACAGGACATGTGCGTCTCCAATGCCCAATCTTGTGGCAATGATGGCATTCCATGTTTTCATTCTTGCTCTTTGTCGCGCCCGATGAGGTGCTCGACTCACCAGGCCCACTCTTACCTCGAACCCGACTTCTTGAACTTCGCCTTACCTACTCGCTAGGTTTGCACGAGCTTTGCCCTTACCTTTCCCTTTGTTTGACACAACGAGAACATCCTGTTTCATGCTCCCACTGGACTTCATGTCCTTCTCGGTCTGTACGAGGAGGGAGTGCCGTTCATGGGGAGTTTTCTTCAAATCATTCATATAGTAATTCGCTCTAAATTGCGAATAACCATCGTGGAGTGAGTGAAGTATGCGGTCGATAACAATGTTCTCGCTGATGTTACAATTAAAGGTCTCCAACTTCTCGACATTCTCAATCATGCTGAGAATGTGTGGGCTAACCGGTTGGCCCTTCTGGAGTCTCGCATCAAAGAAGCGAGTGGTATGCTCATAGGTCACGATTCTCGGTGCTTTCGAGAATTCCTTGGTGAGCGTGGTGAAAATCTTGTTTGCACCATGGGCTATGAAGCGTTTCTGCAAATTGGGTTCCATTGCAAAAATGAGTACGTTTTTAATCGCACCCGCTTCCATACAGAAATCATTAAACTTGGTGATTTCAGCAGCTCTAGCCGTGGGACCTGGGTTTGCCGGGATGGGCTCCAAGAGATATTTGAGCTTCCCGTCAGCGGCAAGATTCCGTAATGCCGCCTCCCGGTCCGCGAAGTTTGATCCATCATTCTTCGATCGAGTAGACCGATTCATCCGATTCATGAAGATCCGAAGCCAGGACTCACGGTCCAATGTGGCACTTGGCATTGGGTTATCGGTAGAACCACCATTTGTTATTAAGCAGTTTAAAATTCGTGATCTACACTGAAAAAGAAAGAAAAACAAAACGAAATAAGCAACTCATCGATGTGATTTAAGTCTATTTAAAATACATTTTAACATGTAGACTCTCGCACTTGCATAATTGATCTCCCTCAAGAATGATACAAGTGATCCCAAGACTCAATTTCTGTAAATTGATAAGCCAACTCTTTAGCTAATTCTTCCCTAAGAACTCTTGGTCGATAGATTTCCGTAAATCCTATCTATAGTCCACCATAGTCACGGGATCGTACGAGTGACCATAGTGTTGAGATAAAATAGGTCAATCGGTTCCAACTTACCCGACGTAGAAGGGGTCATATTATGCCTACCGACGAAGAAGGGACTCATTGGAGTTTGACCTATAAAGACCGTTCTCAATTTTTGTTTATACGAGGAAGATCCCATCAACTTAATTATAATTCATTTTAAGTGAACGAATAACTAGCGTCAGCGTGAATGAATTAATTCAGATGATGGCTTAAGAATCGTGTGACATGAGAATGTCAATGAAAACTAACTCGTGACCTCTATATGTGTCAGTTTTCATGCAATAAATTAGGTGGTTTGGTTTTTAGGCGGAATATGATGCATATTATCGTTACGAAAAATAAATAAATAAATGAATGCAATACGTAAATAAAAATTCCTAGTGTGGCCAAACCTAGTAAAATAAAATATAAAACAACTTTGGAATCCACCGTTGGACCCGAGAAGCTTGTCTTGATGTTCCATCTTGATCCAAGTAGCGGGAGTGAGCATCCGGTCTCCACCTTTAGTCTTCTCAAAATTACAATTTAAAATTACAAATATAAACCTATTTACATTCTAATTAAAAACTGTAATTACAAGTGAAAAAAAAATCCAAAACGGAGATACGAGATCTCAAAATACAACCAAGACCGTGTTCCATCATTACGGTAACACGTTCTACTAAGGCCACACTAAGTTACAACTGATTGTAAAATTAAATACGTAATAAAAGGCATTCAAAAGGATTCAAAATTAACGATAAATAAAAATGCATCAACTAAAAACAAATTCATTCGTGACATAATTCCGTAATTATGTTAAATTTATCCAAACCACCTTTTAATGATTAAAATTCATGTGATAAAACCGCTTCTATCATTTAATTTTAATCCATTACAATCCGTTACTTTAAATACGCTTTAAAATAACTTAATGGTACGTGTGTGAACCGTTTCACAATCATAGCGAGTGTACAATATCCGTATAATGTACATTTTGTAGCCAAAAGAAAATTTAAAGCAAAAGGAATAAATTTTCAAAGTCATTAAAACAAAATCCCTCGATCCAGGGACACAGTGCTCGATCGAGGAACGAAAGGGCTCGATCGATCAACCGCAAGTCGATCGAGAGGGTTGCCAAACAGAAAAGTGCTCGATCGACTAAACAGGTGGTCGATCGAGTACCTTTATCAGCAAATCTACTCGATCGAGTACGAGGACAACTCGATCGAGCAGTAGGGTTTTGAAAAAGGGTCGATCGAGTACAACAGGGACTCGATCGAGCAAAAACAAGACAGAAATAGCACTCGATCGAGTAGAAATACGCTCGATCGAATGCAAACAAGGCTGAAAATTCAAAACCCTCGTGAAAACAGGTTTTACGATACAAAACCAAAACAATTTTGATCAAAAACGCATAAAAACAATTTAACAATTGACAAAACTTGACATGTTGCTATAATCTCCGTATAAAATAACAACATGTAAAAGAACAAATCGAAAAACAACCCAAGACAAAAGTAAAAAACGCCACGGTTTTCAATGCACAAATTCATCGTTTCAAAACCGTTTTATGAAAAACACATGGAAAAATTTACGTGGCCTCGCTCTGATACCACTTGTGGGTAAATATCCGTATAATACCCTTTAAATTTAGGACTATAACGTAAATTTAACATGCGAATATCGTCATAAAACATAAATACAAAAGAGAAACGATAAGGAGTAAGAATCAACCTCGGGTCCTTTGATGCACGGCGTAAAGAACAGAAATCAACAGAGATTCCCTCCTAATTGTTGCACCCAAGATTTGTCCGAGATATGCCCTTGTGCTAGAACGTGTTCTCCGATTGCCTTGCAATATTGGGAGAACTTGATGTGTGTTTTTCTCGAGATGTGAGATCTCAGTTTCAGAGAGAAAATTAATCTCCAAAACCCTAATTTCTGTGTAAATGAAATTGTCTAGATCACAAAAGGAGAGGAGCTCTCCTTTTGTGTGTTTCGGCCAAAACCGAGAGCCCTCATGGGGAAGTGGGCTTCCACTTCCTCTGACTTTTAGCTCGAGGTCCAGTTCGCCAAAATGCTAAAATGTATATGACGGGTTTGTATTATAAACTGTCATCGGTTATCGGTTATCAATACATCGACTAATAACACGGATTAGTTGAAGTATTAATACATGTCCGACAAAGACAATATTGTATAATTAATATTCAATATACATTTAATTAAATATAAAACGCTTATATTTAATTTTACGAATTAATCAAGTTAATTCGCCTTAGCTCATAATATTTAATCCGTATTAAATATAATATCTCAACATCACATGTTTGACTAATTACTAGTCAAATAACTCGGACTAACTGGTTAGTCAAATTGGCATCTACATGACTGTATTTTCATACCGTCACATTTCACAAACGTATCCTATAGGTGTGACTTTTAGGGACCAGTTGATCACCGCCATCTGTATGACAATAACGTCAAACTTATCTAGCAAGCCAACCGTTATTGATAAACGTGGATCAACTGATAATAATACCAAAAGTATGCCCTTTGATCCTTTTAGAGGTTTATAAGTCCTTGCACTAACTGTTAAGGACACCAACCCCAACAGTAATCACATTGATGCCTTATATGACTTAAAGGTTAGTCCATGTATTTGACTAAACAGTGAGTCAATGTGATGATGAGACGATTATTTAATCTAATTAAATAATATTAGCTGAGACGAATTAACTGTCAATTCGTAAATTGAGTATAATATGTTATATTTAATTATTGTATATAATGTTAGCTTAAACGAATTAAGATGTTAATTCGTAATTAAACATAAACGGTTATATTTAATAAGCAAATTATAAATATGCGATATTTATAGTTAATGTATATATTATACAATATTGTCATAATAAATGTTGACAGACTGGTATTGATAAATCGACTGCAAGCTGTTATAAGTGGACTTATTAATACATGTCGATATATATGACAATTGATAAATAATACACATAATATACAATTAAACAACAACCAAAAATAAGAAGATTATATCCTCATTTTTTGTTGTTGGGGTCTCGGTCAAAAACCGAATAAGAGGAAGAAATATCTTCCCTTATTCCTCTCCTTATTTTCTGTTATAATAGGGAGAGAGGAAGATCATTTCTACTAATCCTTTTAACCTAATTTTGACCTAATATTCTCTCATAAAAAAACACAAAAAAACCCTAAATTAATTAGTGAATTTGGGGATCTCATTCTAGCAATTTGAGGGCCATTTCTCAGAGCATCTTGGGTGCAACGATTAGGCGAATATCATTTTGATATTGTTCTTAGGCCATTTTTGCTAGGACCAAAGGTTGTTTCTTAATCTCCACTATTTTGTTTATGCAATTTCATTTATGACTAGTATTCATAATCATAATTTTGTTATAATCCTAATAATTTTAAAGGAAGTATACCGATATTTCCTACAAGTGGTATCAGAGCCAAGGCCATGAAAGTATTTTTGATGATTTTCATAAATGGATTTAAACAAATTTTAAAACAAAATTGGGTCTCGGCTGTTTTGAAAAAAAAAATTGCCGTATGATTTTTTTTTAGGCAGTGAGTTTTTTTTTTGTTTTGTTGTTCTTATTTCCATTTTGATTTATTAATATTGTTGTTTTAATAAGTTAAAATGATAATATGATGAATTTGTAGTTGTTTTGATTTAATGAGAATTAAATTAAAATGTAAATGGAAATAGTTTTGTTATATGATGTTCATTTGTTTTTGCTATTTAGTTTTGGCATACATGAGATTAAATTGTTGTTTAAGTATCATGATTCATTAATTTGAATGTTGATGATAATGCCAAATCTTGTTCTAGTAGCAACATTAAACAATTGTTCATAACAAAAGGGCTATTTTTGTTTAGTTTTTTGCTGAAATACCGAGAAAAAAAAGGCTGTTTCGTTTTTTTTAATTCCAGCCGTGAGCACCAAATAAAAAAAAAACTGGTTTTTATTTTAGGTCTACATGCCAAGGGCAATTTTAATAAAAAATCTGTTTTTTTTTTGGTATTGCCGTGTGCATTGAAAAAGAAATAAAATTTCTGTTTTTTTTTTCCCGTTTTTTTTCCTGTTTGCTAAGAGCATATTTTAAGAAAAAAAATTTCTGTTTTTTTCTTTTATTGTTGTTTTTGGCTAATATTGATTATACATTAAATTAATAATGTATGATTGATTGTTGTGAAGAAGTTCACAATTTATAGATACCTAATTATTTTAAAGAAGTTTAAAATGATGTTGGATGAATTCATATTACAAGATTAATATGTATTAAGATTAAAATTATTGTGAGTAATTGAGGAATTGTCACATAATTTGATCAATTAAATAGGTGGTTTGGATAAATTACTCTACATAATTAAGGAATTATATCTTGAATGTTTAATTTATTAGTTGATGCATTTTTATTTAGTTGAATATTTTGTTGAATGGTTTAATTTACGTATTTTGCAATCGGTTGTAATTTGTAATACCTAGTGTGGCCTTAGTTAAATTATGTTTTCGCAATGATGGAAACATGATTTTTAATGTAATTGGAGGTCTCGTATCTCCGTCTGGTTTTCTTTTATATTATGGTTTGGAAATTAGAATGTAAATAGGTTTATTATATAATTTTTAAATTGTAATTTTGAGAAGACTAAAGATGGAGATTGAATTGCTCACTCCCGCTACATGGAACAAGATGGAACATCAAGACAAGCTTCTCGGGTCCAAGGATGGATTCCAAAGTTGTATTTATGTTCATTTTGGTAGATAGGCCACACTAGGACTTTATTTTTGTTTTACGTTTTACCATTCTTATTGCTTTTCATTCACATGATAGTTAGTGCATCATATTCCGCCTAAACCAAACCACCTACTAAAATGCATGAAAATTGACTCATATAGGTTGAATGTTAGTTTTCCTAGACATACAGATGTCACACACATTTTAAGCCATCATCTTAGTTTATTCATTCACGCATGCTAGATATTAGTTCACTTAAAATGAATTAAAATAAAGTTGATGGGATCTTCCTCTAAAACTGAAATTGAGAATAGTCTTTATAAGGGCAAACAACTATGAATCCCTTCTTCGTCGATAGGCATATAGGACCTTACTCTCCATATGACCCCTTCTACGTTGGGTAAGTAGTTTGTGTTGACTTAGTTTACCTCTACATTATAATCCGAAGAGTTTCTCGTGATTATGATGGACTATAGATAGAATTTACAGAAATTTATCGACCAAGAATTCTAAAAGTAGAATTAGCCAAAAGGTTGGCTTATCAATTTACAGATAATTGAGTCTTGGAATCATTTATATAATTCTTGAGGGAGGTCAATTGTATAAATGCTTGAATCTTCGCGTTATAACAGTATTGCATTAGACTTAAATCATAACGATGAGAATGCTTATTATATTTTTCTTCTTTTCGCAGTGTAGAGTACGTTTTATTTTGATAATACTGTTATACAAAATGGCTGGAAATAACGAAATCCCAATGCCAAGTGCCACACTTGGACGCGAGTCCTGGCTGAAAGCTTTCATGGACCACATGAATCAGTTCACACGTCTGAAAAATGACGGGTCCAACTTTGCGGACTGGGAGGCATCATTGCGGAATGCTGCCATTGCTGACGGTAAGCTCAAGTACTTAACTGAGCCAATACCGGTAAACCCAGGCCCCAATGCAGAAGTTAACAAGTCACTTGCTTATAGTGACTTCGTCATGGAAGCGGGTGCGATAAAGAACGTACTCATCTTTGCAATGGAAACCAATTTGCAAAGACGCTTCATTGCCCAAGGTGCAAACAAGATTTTCACCACGCTCACTAATGAGTTCTCAAAAGCACCGAGAATCGTGACTTATGAGCATACCTGTCGCTTCTTTGATGCGAAACTCCAGAAGGACCAACCGGTTAGCCCACACATTCTTAACATGATTGAGAATGTCGAGAAATTGGAGGCACTTGATTGCAAAATCAGTGAGAGCATAGTCATTGACCGTATGCTTCATTCACTTCATGATGGTTTTGCCCTTTTCAGGGCAAATTACTACATGAATGACATGAAGAAAAGTCCTCATGAGCTACACTCACTTCTCGTACAGACCGAGAAAGATATGAAATTGAGTGGGAGCATGAAGCAAGATGTTCTCATGATTTCCAACAAGAATAAGGGTAAGGGCAAAGCTCCCGGCGACCTAACTGTAGGAAAGCCAAAGTTTAAGAAGCCAGGAAACGGTAAGAGTGGGTCTGGTGAGACTAGTGGCTCACAAGGCAAGGCAAAGACCAAGGGCGGTGACATTGAGTGCCACCATTGTCACAAGACTGGACATTGGAGGAGGAACTGTCCCGTGTACCGTGAGAACATAAAAGCAGGCCGCGTCACTCCTGTTGGTATGTCATCTTATATTCACATGATTGAGATTAACCATGAAAGTTTCGGAACTTGGGTACTTGATACTGGTTGTGGTTCTCATCTGTGTAATCATTTGCAGGGCCTAAAAAACATCACACCTCTCGGAAAGGGTGATGTGGACATGCGAGTCGGGAATGGAGCTAGAATTGCTGCAGTCTCAAAGGGAACATACGTAATCCAACTGCCTAGTGGTTTTGTGTTATATTTATATAACTGTTACTATGTACCCAGTACTTGATAAAGACGGTTTTTCATTTACAATAAAGGATAATAGCTGTATTTTCTCTTTCAATGAAATGATTTATGGCAAAGAAGTTTCCATGAATGGAATTTACATCTTAGATCAAACCACGGATATATTACACGTGAATAATAAGAAATTAAAGGTTGGTGACAATGATCAAACTTATCTATGGCATTGTCGAATGGGACACATAAATGAAAAACGTGTAAAGAAACTCGTCGAGAATGGGACTATTCCCGCATTCGATTTTTCTACATTTGGCACGTGTGAATCATGTCTTATCGGCAAAATGACTCGAATTTCCTTCAAAGGTGTTGGAATGCGCGCTAGTGACCTATTAGGACTCATACATACTGATGTATGTGGACCTATGTCAATTACCGCTATAGATGGCTATAGATATTTTATCACTTTCACGGACGATTTGAGTAGATACGGATATGTCTACTTAATGAAGCATAAAAGTGATTCCTTTGAGAAATTCAAGGAATACCAGAATAAGGTTGAGAACCAACTGGGTAGAAAGGTTAAAGCACTCCGTTCAGATCGGGGTGGCGAATATATTTCAAATGAGTTTGATCAACACCTTAAAGACTCTGAAATCGTTTTACAGTTAACTCCACCTGGAACACCTCAATTAAATGGTGTGTCCGAACGGAGAAATCGAACATTACTTGATATGGTTCGATCCATGATGAGTCACACGGTAGTACCTGACTCATTATGGGGTTTTGCTCTTTGTCACCGCTCTTATACTTAACCAAAGTCCGACTAAAGTCACCGACAAGACTCCATATGAAATGTGGAAGGGAACGGTACCTAACTTGTCCTTTATTCGGGTTTGGGGCTGTGAGGCTTATGTCAAGTGGAGACACGAGGATAAGCTTGGCCCGCGATTGGTCAAGACATACTTTATTGGTTATCCAAAAGGAACGTTTGGTCATTACTTCTATTCGCCTACCGAACATCGAGTTTTTGTTGCGGCTAGTGCAAAGTTCTTAGAGAAAGAATGTCTCGAGAACAAGACAAGTAATAGAACCTTCGAGCTGTCGGAGGTTCAAGAACCAACAACCGAGGAACAGATGGAGGAACTTGTTCCTCCAACTGATGATACGGTTAATATTCCTCAGGAACCTAGGAGGTCGGGTAGAGTCTCTAATCCTTCACACAGATACATTGGTATGGTCGAGGAGAATGACGTTTTGCTCCTAGAGAGTAATGAACCCGCTACCTATAAAGGTGCCATGACCTGTTCCGACTCAAATCTATGGCTTGAAGCCATGCAATCCGAGATGGACTCCATGTATGAGAATGACGTATGGGATCTAGTTGATTTACCTAATAAGGTAAAACCTCTACAGTGCAAATGGCTTTACAAAATAAAGCGTTATGTAGACGGACAACCAGACACCTATAAGGCACGACTAGTGGCAACAGGTTTCACTCAAGTGCACGGATTGCATTATGATGAAAGTTTTGCACCCGTAGTTATGCTACGTTCCATTCGGATAATCTTAGCGATTGCCGCTTTTCATGACTATGAAATTTCGCAAATGGATGTGAAAACCGCCTTCTTAAGCTCTTGAATTCGTCATTCTTGCTTTGAATTTGCGTAAAATTCCCCAAACCTGCATAGAAACACTCGCAAAAGTATCCCAAAATACCAAATACGCAAATTAATAGTTTATAGTGTCTAATCTATGCTAAAAATTGTATAAATTCTAATTGTCCTAATTAAAAGCAATAAATAAAGTTCAACGAAAAATTTTAAAAATTGTTTTTACAAGTTGGTACACGGGCCATTTCTCCGCTCACTTCCCAAGGTAATTCAGTAGCCCCTTGGAGGGCTCCTGACTAGAGGACGTCATCTCAGAAACATTAATCGTCCTCTTTAACTTCCACGAGCTTGAACTTGAATCATAAGGAGGAGAATAGTTGACATCCACATATGCGCGAACTTTTATCGTCCTTGCTCCTTTCTCACCGGCTTTAACATTGTCACTCCCACCTTGACTGGTATTAATTGCACAATGCCCTTTGACAGCTCCTGCATCATTTTCATCTGTACCTGCAGCAAGGAAAATAGACGAACTTTCCTCCTTTTTGCTCTCAACCTGAGGCGGAGGGGTCACAATAGCAGCACAATGCTCCAAATTTTCATTTGGAGTGTCAATAATAGGGTCAATAGAGGAGAAGGCATTGCAAGGCTGAGCTTGCATGGGAGCCCTCCGGAACATAGACTGGTGGAATATCAATTCCTCGTCCCCAACCTGAAAATTCAATGTCTTGCCCCCGACATCTATTACTGCACGGGCAGTAAATAAAAATGGTCTCCCTAAAATAATAGGGGTATGGGCATCTTCGGGGATGTAAAGTACAACAAAGTCAACGGGAATAAAGAACCTCCCGATCTTAACAGGTATGTCTTCTATGACACCTAGTGGCCGTGATATGCTACGGTCGGCCATCTGAACAGTCATGTTTGTGCAATTAAACTTTGTTAAACCAAGTCTCTTAGCCAGAGACAACGGTAAGACACTCACGCTAGCGCCAAGATCGCATAACGCGTTATCAATCAAATGGGTACCAATATGACACGAAATCGAAAAAATACCCTGGTCTGACTATTTAGGAGGTAACTTATTCTAAACTAGGGTCGTCCCTACCACGGTCAAAGCTACCGTCTCATGATCATTAATGTGCCTCTTACACGATAAAATTTCTTTCATAAATTTAAGGTAAGAGGGTACCTGTGTCAGCAGTACGGCGAATGGCACAGTGACCTGCAAGCTTCTCAAGAGTTCGGCAAACTTGCCGAATTGTTGATTAGCCTTAGCACTCTGCAGACGCCTCGGGAAGGGAACCGTGATGGGTATCTCGAGTCCCTTGTTCCTCTCTTCCAACGTGTCAGCCGGATCAAGCTCCAAGTCCTTCGGACGCTTCTTTCCTCTCGAACGAGGTCTTTCAGGCGATTTCTCACTCGATCGAGCACTAGCAGGCTCTCGATCGAGCTGTTCCTTATCCATACTACTCGATCGACCAAAAATACCATTCTATCGAGTAGTTTCTTCAACAAAATCACTCGATCGAGTAGAAAATTTACTCGATCGAGCAGCTTCTTTTCCCTGTTCACTCGATCGAGTAGAATTTTTACTCGATCGAGCCCTTTCTTCAGCAAAATCACTCGATCGACCCCCCAGAAACTAGTCGATCGAGTACTTTCTTTGCCGTCAGCTCCTTTTCTTCGACAGAACATTGTTCATCAGCAATATTTTCCTCCCTCGGGTCTGATTTCAACACTTCCGGTCCTTATATGAACGACCGCTTCTCAAATTAATTAAATTTACCGTCTCATATGGATTTTTGTCAGCTTGTGACGGTAAATGACCCAGTTTCCTTGTGGACTGGTTCGCGGCTATCTGGGCAACTTGAGTTTCAAGTGCCTTTATAGATGCATGTTTTTGTTGGTCGCTTAACTTCCACTGCTTAGTCAAAGACTGCAACATCGTCTTCAACTCACCTATCTGACTTACCCCACCAGAAGATGAGGCACCTTGTTTAGGTGTAGGAAAGGAAGGAGGCTTCTGAAAGCCTTGTTGAGTCTTATGTGGAGGGACATATGACTGCTGCTGGTGCGGAGGAGGGGTAGGATTGAGCACATTTTGACTTGTCCACCTCAAATTGGGATGGACTGCCCCTTGGTTATTATAATAGGAACCCCCTCCTTGCCTGTATTGTTGAAAGGCAAGGACCTGTTCCTTCTCTGTCAGACAGCAACCAGCAGTGTGACCATCGTTGCTCCCACACCTCTCACATGTGACGGTCTCCCCTCTAGTAAGCATATGGACCGTCTGAGGCTCCCCAGCATAATGTAACTCCAACTTATCAAATATAGCATTCATGGCTTCCAGCTGAGCCACAACTTGCTTATCGACTGCATGAACTGTTCTAATACCATCCCTCGGGTTTCCATACTCAGCACAGTGGTTCGCCATCTCTTCAATAAGGGCCCATCCCTTATCATCGTCAGTGTTCTCTTGGAATCTTCAGTTAGATGACGCATCAAGTATGGCTCTTTGATCATCATATAGCCCATTGTAGAACTGGTTAGATAGAAACCACGGATCAAAACCATGGGGGGGAATAGACCTCACCAACTTCTTGAAACGGGACCACGCTTCATATAAAGTTTCATCAGGTGCTTGCTTGAAACTTGTGATCTTTGCCCTTAGGTGACTGGTGTGCTATGGAGGGAAATATCTCTTGTAAAAAGCAAGAGCAAGGGTCTCCCAGTTAGTAACCCCTGCGGCCGCGCGGTCCAAATCAGTCAGCCACTCCCTGGCTGAGTCAGTCAAAGAAAAAGGAAATAACACCTCCTTAATCTTGTCTTGAGTTAACCCTTTGTGGCGGGGATAGTAGAACAATAGTCCGTAAAGACCTCCATGTGCTTCCTCGGGACTTCACCTGCCACACCTCTATAGAAATTTCTCTCCACCAGATTGATATAGGAAGGACGGATGTCAAATGTATTCCCATCCTCAGTCTGGAGATTGAAACCCTTTGGAGTTGATCCTGCTTTAGGCTCCGAGTGACTAGCAATGTTCGGCATCTTTACTGGTTGGTTTACAGAACTGAAAGTGTCTTCTTCAAAAGATGGATTTTCTGCAAATAGAAAATGCTGAAGCTCTGGTTCGAAAGTACTCAAGTCTTCCTTTCGTGATTCTCTTTGCAGACAGAGTCTATGCCTAAATAGTCTCTCCGGCTCGAATCACCGCAACTAACTCAAACCCGTCCGACCCGGCATACACAACACTGAAAGAAAATAAATAAGAACTGCCTCAAGGAATAAAAATTCCCTGAGACGGATAAAATAAACGAAACAAAGACAGATAGGGCAATTGCCTCCCCGACAACGGCGCCAAAATTTGACAGGGCTGTCGTATACCTATCAAAAATAACTAACTAAACTAACTATATAGCTAGGGAAGTCAGGTCGATCTCCTCAGGGAGGCAAGATATTTGTAAAAGTCCGTCTATTTGGTCACAAAATGGGGGGTGTTTAAATTGGTTTTCTAAACTAAAAGGTTTAAAGGGAGAGAGATAAAGAAAGAGCGATTAAGGCAGAAAATGAGTTTAAACTATCAATAGAGAGGGGACATGTCAGGATTTCGGTTCACTACGGTAGTCCAGTGACTCAACTGTAAACAACTTAGATAAATTACTATGAGATGGATATGGAAAGGTCCTTCCGGTCCACTTTCTATCCTAAACTTCCACTAACTGAACTTCCGTCCTCGTCAGGGTAGTCTAAAGTTCATAGCAGGTCTATTTAGTCCAATCTTCCGATCCAGGATTAAATTTAACCAGATTAAAAAGGTGACTCAGAAGCGTGCACTCAACTAAGCCGATAAATACAGTTATATTGCTATGGTGACAGAATCTCACAATTAATTCATCTAACTTATTCACTACATCGTCACATTTCTACCGTAGATCCCCTAATCCCAACATGAAACAGATTTAGCTACTCATATCGCTAGTAATATTACCAAAACTAGTAAAGATGAATGAACTAACAATAAACATAATGAAACGATAATTAAATTGCATAAAAGTAATTAGGGCAAAGAAATGAATGAAGAAAAAAAAACAATTAAAGTAAATGAAAGAGAGATTATTATTAAGAAAAGAGAAAGAGATTACAATCGCAAGAATCCGGCGTAAAGAACGACAAAATCCGAGCTAAATAACCCCGAAAGCAAAGTTACAGTGAAGGATGAAAGCAACGCAGTCTTCAAAAAATGATAGATAATGAATTAGATCCTCATGATCTAGTAAAGTTGCGTTTAAATAGAAAATAGATTAAGTTCAAAAGCTAAAACAAGTTCACGGGCTAATTAAAGCCCACGAAAGCCTAAACCACTCGATCGAGTAGTTTGAAACCACTCGATCGAGTAAAACTCCAGATAAGTTACTCGATCGAACATAAATGTTACTCGATCGAGTAACTCCACTTTCCAGCACTTCTTGATCGAGTAGAAATCCACTCGATCGATCAACCAAGGCTATAAAAACCACTCGATCGAGTAATAAAACCACTCGATCGAGTATTCTTCCTTCCAATCAGCCCAATCTCGTACCCGACTGCCTCGTAAACCGTGCATTCACGCTTCCCAATGCAGGAACTCACTCCGAACAATCCTGTCTCCTCAAAATGCATGCAAAAAGGACGAAAAATGGTACGATTCCACTACTTTCGCGTTCATTTCTACAAAACGGACAAAACGAACCAAAGTAGCCAATTCGGGGGCAAAATGCAATATAAACAGTACGAAAGTACATAGAAATACGTGCTAAAATAGGCTAAAAAGACTATAAAAATTGCACGTATTAGTGCACGTAAGCTGGCTCTGATCGTCGTTCGATGCACAAAGGCATTTCTACCATACTATCCGTCATATTAATCAAAGATGCGAGTTTTGCAAGAGCATCCGCAAATTGATTTTCTTCTCGAGGTAGATGTATGTAGGTCACTTGATCGAAGAATTGGGCAACTTGGTCTATTCTGGCTTGATAAGGTGCCAAGCTTTCGCTTCGGATTTTCCAAGATCCCGTAATTTGATTGATGATCAAAGAGGAATCCCTATGTACTCGAAGATTCTTGATGCCTAAACTTACTGCTGCT